>NC_092693.1:8545883-9145883 GCF_964275005.1 Diadema setosum | reverse complement strand
GCACAAAACACTATTAGTAATTATTGATACCTTAATCGATTGGTTGCTTGCTTGATCGATTGATTGATAGATAGATTGATTTTAATTACATTCATCTATCTTTCTATCTTCTACCTGTTAATTCATAAATTAGTCTATTTATCGTTTTCAATGTTTATCATGTACGTATTCATGCATTCACTGACTCATATTTTCCCATCGGCCCTTTATGCTAACTTGTAGAAGGAGAATGGAGTACAATATTATGCCATTGCCTCAAACAGTGTGACTAACAAAGTGAAAGGAAGAGAACATTAAATAGCTTCAGAAGACAACTCGGGGCATATTTCAACGAGACCATCATTCGTGTCACTTAAACAAAGCATGATAGTGATTCATACTGACTTAAATTTCGTAATGGGTAACGGGACAACTATGTTTATTTTCTTTTATTATTTGGTATTTTTTTAGGGGGGGATTCGGTGTTAGTAACATTAAGTATATATGAAAATGCATATTTATGACGCTAGTGTGTGTTTTATAATTATGACGTTTGCTTTCATCATTCAGATTAGCAAATACAATACGTGATGCATCCGTATCATTGTTTTTTTTTTTACTTCCACAAAAACTTCTTTATGCATCAATTTTTTTTAATGCGAAAAAAGTATATTTCATTATTAAGTACCCTCCTGTAAGCAGCCATTTTCCATGCAGAAAGGACAGTTCTATTCCTGGTGAAAATGCCAATTCCACCAGCTTTGGTGAGATATCTACTCATACATGATGTGCGTTCTGTGCCTTCCGGCTCCTTCGTTTGGATAACTTGTCAGAAAATGGCAAGGTGGCGTCAAAGGGATCGTACAGTGTCCACCCTTTAATAGCCCTTGGGAGATGACATGTCAACATCATGCTTCAGAATTCTCTCTTGTTTCACTCTATTTTTCTTTCCTTGTTAAAGGACAAGTTCACCTTCATAAACATAAGGATTGAGAGAATGTAGCAATATTAGTAGAACTCATCATTGAAAGTTTGAGGAAACTCAGACAATCCGTTCAAAAATTATGAATTTTTGAAGTTTTGTGCAGTCACCGCTGGATGAGAAGACTACTGCAGCGTATGATGTCATATGAGTACAAAAATATGAGGAAAATGTAAAGAGAATTTCACAAAATTTCATCTTTTGAAAAAAGTACACGTTCCCTTGACTCGTTACTGACATTGATGTTATGGGTAATATTATTCCCCCTGCCTTTAGAAAGAGGCAAGTCAAGTGCTCTTTTATTATGCGAAAAAAGTGACAATATGTTGATTTTTCTTTACATTTTCTTTATACTTTTGTACGCATATGACATTACAAGCTGTAGTAGTCTCCTCATCTAGCAGTTCCATCACAAAAATTTAAAAAAATTCATAACTTTTGCATCGATTGTATAATTTTCCTCAAACTTTCACTGATGTGTTCTACTAAAATTGCTGTATTCTCTCAATCCTTATGTTTATGAAGGTGAACTTGTCCTTCAATCTTAACGTTGTCACACTGCCCCTTATCTTCTGCTACGTAGGAATAGTTTTTATTTCCTCATTGGTTTGTCACTTTATGATGCTCGCTGCCTTCTCTTGATGAATATCGGACATTGCTTATTTATAACTTTCCCGAAGCAATGAAGTTGCCAGTACTGTCATGGATCCTAATATCTCGCGTGTCCAATTTGTGAGAGTAATGGGGACCAATCAATCTCAATGTAAAAACACCAGTTGTCTGTCTCATAATATCCACTATAGGGTTTCGTTAAGCAGAGGACAATGTAATATCTGTCATTTGAGTCCTTTGTTGTTAACATGCATGCAATTGCTGCTGTGGTTGCAAAATTTCGAACAGCCTTTTCACTGATACTTTTGAAACTGATTTTTAGATTGGCAACACGTTTTAGAAGATTAAAGGTCCAATTTCTCCTTCCAAATTACACGTGTTGTTCGCAAAATCATTTACGACTTTGTCCATGTGTGTTATGATTAAATCCGTCCCACATAATCATTCTCCAATATAAAATATCCATCTAAATTCAGAAGTGGCAAAATGATGTTGACAAGCTGATAATTTCTCCATCAAAATTACTCCCAGAACTCGATGGGTTAGAGCCAGTAGCGTTGCCACGGCAGTAATTATGTTCTGCATTACCTTGCCACCATCCACTCCTTATGTAATGACATACCTCTTCATTGCAATATTAACAATAATAACAGTAATAGTAGAGAGAATATGATAAAAATGTTTTGGTTTGTTTTGTTATTACTATTGTTTCTATCATTGTTATATTTATTACTGTTATTCATGTCATCATCATTATCTTTGTTTTCATCGTTGTTCTTGGTATTTTTCATCATTTTCAAGAATGGTGATCTTTATCATATAGAATAAAAGCACAGAAAATCCAAGGAAGAAAGAAAAAGACATAATTACTATCTTACTCAATGTATAAAGCCTAAATTTTCAGCCTTATTAGGAAATAAAGATATGACTAAGAACATATTCGTCCTTGGCGAGCTATATAATATGGTGCAGAACTTAAAGGCAATACAAAACAACAACAACAACAACAACAACAAAGAAATTGTTTTCATATTGGCATTTTGCGTTAACTGTAACCGACCATTTTATGTTGGAGATAAATAAAAGTCGATCAAATCATCAGCAAATTGAAATACTGTACACCAGAAAACATCCGAGCAGACGATATGACTGATCACCGGTGAAAGCTTCCGACACAACCTACATTTCGTAAGGTTTCATATTTGGTCTTTTTTTTTTTACTACCTTTGGCAAGATATTTAGGCCTACATAATACCGACTCCAAGAACAATGTAGCTAATATAAGCGGAATGATCAGTCTATTGAAATCTGTAGATCCAATACGTGTTCTCTGGTAACATATGGTCCCATACCTCTTTTCCTCATCATCTTCTGACTCTGTTGCAAAATGTTGATATTTTGCACGAAAAGGAAAGGAGGCCCCGAATTTCTTCTGCTTTAATTGGCACCAAACGGGATGGAAAAATGAGAAACGTTCTCCAGCAGGGTTTTTTTTTTCCTTATCTGCCTTCCTTTTCTGAACTCGACGAAATATAAATCGCAAGCCAACTCTACCGAGTCGGGGAATGGGGATGGAACGCATTGCAAACGTCACTCGGGAATCGATTTTTTTTTTTTTTTTTTACCTCGTTGTGAGTCAGCGTCAAACGCGGGAAATCTTTTCTTGTCTGCAACCGTTGAGCAAACTCCAAGATTTCTCGTTTCTGTGCTGTCTTCTTCTTTCTTTTTCTCTAATTTTCCTGGATGCTGAGGTGTCGTAACACTGTTCAGGATAAGGACTAAAGAGTCCTGGGGAATGGGGGATCTTTGATGGCCTGTCAGTATTTTTTGGTGATGTCTAACTTCTCAAACGAGAATGAATAGTTGCAGAATGTATGATTTCCCACCATTTAGACCTAATCCAGCTTGAGATAAGATGCCGCCAAGAAACCAAGCGTCCGTTTACGTCAAGTACTCCATGTATTGCATTCGCTGCTACACTTAAATCTAAAATTGGCTTTTGATACGGAAGAGGCAAATCGGCCGCTATATGAAGCATTTTGCCCTACATAAGGCGACGCTTCCCCGAAAATGCTTAGGGAGAGGTTTTACATGCGACGCACAGGCTTTAGCATTATATGCAAAGTGAGTTTGTCAAAGAACATGCACAGGAAAAGTTAGCCTATACCAAATCTATGTACTGGTATTATCTGCTATGGTTGTCTTGCATCAGTATGCCTGACAACTCTTAGCTTTGCCGGAGATCAATAGAATTTTGATCTCGTTTTCTTATTTCAATTCGTTCCCTTGGATTCTTTACAGAAAATACTGAACTATTCGTTCATCAGACGGTTTATCGGTTTCATCGCGAGGGAACGTACATGGATTCACGGCGAAGAACATTCTGCAAAGGTCAGGGACTCTACGAAACAAGCCACCTGCATGACTTCGGGACAAGTGTCATCTCCGGTTCTAGCGTTTGCTCTCTTTGTAAAAGCTTCGGTTGTGTATGCGTGTTGAGTGTTTGTGTTTGTTTGTTTGTTTGTTTGTGTGTGTGTGTGTGTGTGTGTGTGTGTTTGTGTTTGTGTACCTATAGGGCTACATACCATTGTTGCTCGATTACCATGCAACTAGCAGAGGTAGGTCCTGCATTCACAGTTTTCTAGTAAACAATATTATGACATCTGCTTTCACGTGCCTGAATCACGGGATTTATCTACCCTTGATAGCACATTATGGCGCCAAGTTGGACCGGTTTGCGAGGATGGAAAGGTCTGAGGTTCTTCATAATTCTTTATTTTGTTTTCTTTTTTTCTTTCTAGTGACGTAATAAAACAATTTGAGAGAAAAACCGAAGCAGATGGTTCCCACTGGGTCACTTCGCGCCCCAGCTGGTACGCCTAGCGGAACACGACTACACGTCCCTCGGAGTGTGGCGGCATGCGATCCGTGCCGGTATCTGGACACGCCCATCTCCCGAAAGATAATTATAATAACCAATTCGACCATGACTTCGTATCTATCTAGTCTTGACCTCGTGTAATGATCATAATGGCTTTTTGAAATTCAATATAATTATATGCCATTATCATTTTGGGGAGATGACACCGTCTAGTCAACTCTATGTACCTATTCATGTAATATACGTCTGAAGCCCAGATCTGCAGTAACGTTTGTTCCAGCAGATTGAATAATGACAAGTTAGTGATGGAAAAAAGGTAACATAATGTTTAATATTTAACTTACCCACGTTTTATACACGTCACGTGACATTTCTTTTTGACATTACATGAAGACAAAACAAAACAAAACAAAACAAAACAAAACAAAACCTCCAGAAGATTCGGCTGTGTTACACTGGAAAGAGGCAAAATGCATTGTAAATGATACACATATTGACAGTGTAAATTTGGACATTCTTTGTACCGGTATTTTGGTTTTTCTTCAGCTTGGCTCAGGTTGTTGAAACTGTAGTTGGTGTGGTGTATGAGGTACTATACTACGTGGCACCCCCGATCGAGTCACTTGTCAAGTGTTGGTGGGAAAACAGCCCGCCAAATGTTTGCACATACCTCATCAGTCCTTGTCGCTGACGCTAAGTATTTGCAATGGTCCTTCTCCGTGGAGGACACTTGTGTGCCTCACTGGGGAGATTCCACGCACTCTCACGGATCTCTTGAGGACACCATGGCGATATTAGATAAGGAAAAGAGAAAATGAGCACTTGGTATCTCCCCCCCCCCCATCTTTCCTGTCCACCACCAAATTACTCACTGTGTGCATTCTTGGCGGCAATGCGATGCACTCTCTATGTGGGTTAAAACAATATGGCGTTCCATTAATTTCACGCCATTTCTTACCTGCCGCCTTTCCTCTCTTTTGCTCCGACCGCCCGACGGCACAAGCACGCCACCTGACCCAATTCCTAGGATATGAACCCCGGGTACACTCGTTCCTTCCGGGCTGCTATTACACACAGCACTCGTGTCTGTGGACCGAACGGACAAATTAGACCCTCACACGAAACTAATCACGTGATCACCCTCGGACACTTGGCATTTCCAGGTTTTAGAGAGAAAGGAAAGAGACCGGCACGCACGGCATGAATACGTATGAAAAGCAAAGTATGCTCTTTCTCTTCATCGCAAAAAATCAGCAATTCATATTCACTTGACGAATTCGGGCATGGGTACTTATGTTCTCAATCGCTGAAAATGTAGGCGGGAGGGTGAGGGGATCTGAAAAAAAAAGAGTCTCTGTCCCTAAATGGTTTTCAGTGAGGGTCAGAAGATACAGATTATACTTTCATGGATCACATCTATCAATTCAAAGGAGTTACTGGACACGCACTCGACGGGAGAAGATGATTAGCGGCGCTGTTGATTCGTTGAATGGATTTTCATTATCGCATGACATCTGAAAATGACAGCGACAGAACCATTCACCATGGTTCGTGTTACATGACAAATCTGGCGGGAAAAAAAAAACGGCCACAAGGTATTTGATAAAAATTTGACGGCATGCACGAACATTGCTTGAAATATATTGAACCAGATTCTACCTGCAGAAGGTGACGTCATTCGTGAGACATAGCTAACGAAGGGGTGAAAAACATTAAACATAATGAACACAACGTTTAAAGAATGCGTCCGTTAGGTTGCAAATCTCACAGAACGTATTCTCATGAATGCATATAGGCCATCTATGAGATATAGCCCTACTACTGCCTAGTGAACGAAGATATCGTGAACAGAAATGACATGACACTAATGGGCTCTCATGAATCCCCCAAACAAGGTTAATAACAATAAGTACCTTTTGCATCATTAATTTTGTCACACAAAACAGAAGATAAATGTCATTTTAACTGACTGTCCATACAATAAGAGGACTGACAAAATGTGCGAGGGGAATGAACACTTCCATCAGAAACCATGAAGGCGCGTTCGTCTCTCGCTGTCATGCCACCTCTAGCGTGTCTCGTGTCAGCTCGCTGGAAACAAACACGTGATACATGCACTTCTATATTCATCCCCCTTTCATTGAAATCGGACGCTAATTGCCCGAAAGGCAGTGACACTAATTGACTCCGATTCTGATCAATAAATATGGTGCATTGGGGTAATCAGTCGGAGGAAATCCTCAATGTAGGCTCCGATGAGATGGTATACGAGCTCTCTTACTTGCTCGTCGTCGAAACAATCTCCAGACTGGGATGACGATTGAAAAAAAAGCGGGAACATGGGGAGTCCTGGGAGAAAGGTTGCCGAGGGAATTTAGCAGTGGATGTACTCATTAGTGTAAATTAATCACCGAAATACCATCTATATGACTCTGTGCTACGACAAGGATTTGAAATAAACGGTTAAACTGCCATTGAATATAGGGGTAGACGATTTTTTTTTTTTTTTTTTTTTTTTTTTTACGCACGCTTCGGCATGCTGCTTCAATACGCCCCCACCAACACCCCCCCCCCATTATTCACCCAGTTGTTCCTTAGTATCTGTCTGTTTGTCTCTCTCTCTCTCTCTCTCTCTCTCTCTGTCGCGCTTTAGAAAAAAATCGAGAATAAACATGGCGACAGACTTAATGCGTTGATGAGACGGGCGTATGTGTACATAGTATGTATACTTATCGAACATGTCTTCTTCATAGTGTTTTCATTATTGCTAGAGGGGAAAAATACGTACAAGGCTATGGGTCTTTCTTGAAATAAAAGAAAATGGTCTCAATAATGCAACGAAACCTATTTCAAACCTAGTGTGTTTGCGGCAGCTGAATACATTGAATGGGTGTACATTTCACTTGCCCCGTGCATGCGCTTAGAAGGTTTTGACATTAATTCTTAATAGTGACGTAACGTAGGGATGGATAATAGCGGCGGGTATAGCGCTATACAATTGCTTCATGGCTATTATTTAAACACTTCCTGGATTAAAACACACACTATACACCATGCCTAACCATACCTAATCTTTGTTTTTATAAAGGTTGCTATAAAATATGTAACTGTTTCCGCGAAGTTTTCCAAATGCAGAGCAGGCAGTTGGAATGAAATCAAATACTTATGTATATATTTGGAAAACGACATATTTTTTAATTTCTTTTACAATATCTTGGGTTTAATGAATAGACTCTCACTGCAGGGCAGATAGTGTCCTGGTTTTTTTTTTTATTTCCCACAATGCTTCGCGAATGACATCAGCAGCCATTGAGAGGAGTGCACAATATTGTGAGACGGGGGACTATAGAATAGGACTCCGAGTTGTGTCGACATGTCGCTACACACAATGATTGACTTACACCCGTGCTTTTTTAGTAATATCGTCGGTTAAGTCTTTCTTGCGGTGTCGCCCGTTTAATACCTTTCAGAATCAATAAAACACAAATAATGATTGCAAAATGATAATGATGATGTTAAAAATAATTAGAGTAATAATAAGAGCAATAACACTTTTTTGATTGCAATAATTGCCATGAAAATACAATTGCAGCTCTGGTAATCATTATCATAAGGCACCAGAGTCTAAATATGGCACCCTTTATACAATATTGTGCAAGTCAGAATTATAACAAACTCTGAGAATTAGGCGTCATTTCGATTCAATGCGATCTAAATTATACAACAAACATCAGATAGTTCTCAAATATATTTTTGATGTTATTTGGAATTACATAATCTTTTACATTTCCAGTTCTAAATATTTTTCAATTCGATGTCGTCAATAATTTCGTAAACTCGTAAAAAATCTCGTTTCGTTATCCAAACGAGTAAAAGAATCCTCCAACCGTGTTTGCACTATCTCATATTCTAAAATATGGGAAATCGCGGTGATTGCAAGATTTATACGTACTTGTCATAAAGACACCTTACTTGATGCATGCGTATTTATTCATCCATCTATTTATGCGTTTCTTAATTTCCCCCTGCAAGGTTGGCCTATTCAGATGTTCAAAACTGTTTTCAAAAGGTCGGAGGCCTGCAGTTTTACATAGATCAATACATTAAAAAAAAAATAAAACATGGCGTCGGCCGCCGAGGCGAACCAACTTGTTTAGGGCACATGGGGGTCAAAACAATTTATTACGGGCCAGTGAGATCAGATTGTCCAAGAAAATCACCTTCGAATTGTCCATTATTATGTCTCCACTTTTCGTTTGTTTGTTTGTTTGTTTGTTTGTTTGTTTTTTCTTAAAGTTATGATGAGAACAATAATTATTCATAAACTAGCGGAGCTAGGAAATAAATGTTCGAGAGAGGAAACCGTCCAATCGTGCACTGTTGAATCTCAGCGAAATATGTGCTTGGATACATACATCAATAGCTAGCAAACTATATTCGTCTACCGCACCTCGCTGGTTCGGGTACATTGTCTATCCCGCCACGAGTTCTTCCCTAGACGGAGTCTTGATGAAAATTTGATTGAAGGATTGCGCTTCCTGGATTGTTTGATGACAAATGACATTTAGGCAGGCATGAAAATGCTACAGTCTTCTTTTTTTCCTCCAGTCTGTTGCTTTCATTTTTTCTCTTTCTTTTACGGGCGAGACTAGGCAATATCTTTCCCAACCAGGCAATTCGAGCACTTGCTTTGGTGAAGGTTACAGTTGCACTAAATGCGAGCCGAACATCTCATATCGGTCGAGTGCGCAAGAAAATGCACAGCAATATCCATTCAATGGACACCTGTAAGCTAGATCATAAACTACGCCACTGCTTACGTGAGTTCAAGTCACTCCCTCCCCCCCCCCCCTCTCTCTTTCTCTTTCTCTCTCTCTTTTTTTTTTATTTCCAATTTCTAGTCGGCGGATGCTCGCGTTTGAGCGCTAACTCAAAGCTGTCTACGCTGACTCCCGTTATATGTGTAAGAATATCATTATGGTATAGAGTGTGCACTGTGTTTAAAGAAGAAACGTCATGGCCTCCCGCAACTTGTAAACATGACAGAATATTAATGGTTAATGTTTCAAAACTACTCAGAATCAGACATTTCGCGCTCACTGGTTTGCAAAATGAATATTACACAACGAACTTATGCAGAATAACTACGTTGATACGAAAACAAATTAAAATGAATTAAGCAACGTATTCGAAGACATTTTTAGTAATTTTCAGATTCGTAAATGTTGCCAGATTCGCCCTAAGGATTGAAAAGCATTTGCATTTAACAAACAGACAGATTGCACCTGACACCAATACTTGTCAATCCCTTCAAGTAATGATTTAATGACAGATGAGGCGAGCTATAACAATCTACTGCTGTAGTGATTGACGAGACTCTACGCAAGGCGACGACCGAGGAGAACTTACAGCTCTATGTATTTCTCCTGCGAGGGTCATCTTATTCTCGTCGATGTGTCAAAATGAAATGCGGTCTAGCACCTACATTAATTGCTCCAGGGTTCCCCATCCACTCACACACTTGCTTACCTCATCAAGCAAGTTATGTGTATTTCAGTCGCGCTAAAACCAGCTGTGGTCTCTATAATGAAGACGAGGGCGTCTGCTTACGTGAAAGCATGTTGATACACGTGAAACAAGCTGAGACACTTTGTGAACGTGTTTTGTATAGCTTCAATCCACTGACGATAACAGTCTCCAAAATGTTCTTTATATTGCACACAACAAGGTTATCGGCTGAGTTTACGATTTATAAAATGTTCATTTGATTATTCCGGATGCGTTCTTGTCGGAGGCAGTCTCCCTAACTTCGCAGGAAGGAAGACTAAACGGTGACTGTCAAATAGCAGACGGACGAGAACATTATCTGGACAGGTTATACCCCAAGAGGATGAGACGATATGAATCATTTTCTTCCAGAATCCGCTGCATGCCGTCGGTCCCCATGGAAAAAAAAAAACCCTTCCATCTTCCTCCCCATTCCCAAACCCCTCCAACCCCCTCCCCTCCTTCCGACCGTTCCCCATCTATGAAAAGAAGATGTAAGAACCTTCTATTTGTGATGCAGGACGTTGGAAGTACGCATGGCTGACAATGGTCTCTGAGACACGTGGTCAGGGACATGAGCCCTCTTCAGGATCCGGCAGTGTGGGCGGTGGGCTGGTAGGGGTGATGCGCCCACCTCTCGGCCGACGCACCCCCTTGACGTCCGCCGACTCGCTTCCTCTTACCACGCCATCGAGGAGCTTCACGTATCTCCGTGATAAACCACTTCAGTGCCATGAGCAACATGAGATGCCAACGATGTCAACGGCAATTTGAGACCGTTGTCTTGAGAGGGTTACTTTTGGAAGACAAGTTAGATCACCCCTTGTGGAAGGGATCCACATATCTTCCCTCCCATAAAGAAGAAAAAACAAACAAAGCAAACACAAACACACACACACACACACACACACGCACACACGCGCGCAAACACACACACACACACACACACACACACACAATATTTTCCATCCATCATCAGTTCCGTTCCGTTTTGTTTTTATTTCTTATACTACCTTTTGAATGTAGTCTCCTAACAAACATGATAATGAACATGTCATTTATATCAAAACAAAATTCATAAAGCTCTGGATATATCAGACGTTAATCTTACAACTCTTCCTTTAGTATTCAATATCTGCTATAACAGGGATCATCTATATTTTGTCTGACAAATTTAGGAACTATAGCACCCATGACATCAGAAGTCATTTGCCTTTGTTGATGATGCTCTAGAAGAACTACATTGAGAGAATATATATTCTTTCTCTTGAGTAAAATTGTCAATAGAAGAAGTTGAAAATAGATTTGTGTGCATACGAATGGGAAACTATAGAGCCCATGCTAGGGTCTCCTTATCTAATTTGCATTTGATATCACTGTTCTGCGAAAACATGTGATGCTTCAAATCATAGATTTTCAGATTTTCTGTAGGATTTTGCATCAGCTCTACTGATTTGTTTTGTCTCACTTCAAGAAAGTCACGTTGGGGAAGATTTTCAGAATAACCGGTTGACTGGAAATCAATGTTTTTTGGAACCTTCTGGGATAAACATCCACGGTGTAATTTATCACCGTTGCTCCTCTGTGGTTACAGCTGTGTTATTTTACTGCATAGCAGGATTGGAATGGTGTGCGCGCATTAAAGAGAACCCAAACCCAAAGAGAAATGTGCATTGAGTGAAACCAGCAACATTAGTAGAACACATCAATGAAAGTTTGAGGAAAAACTTACAATTGATGCAAAAGTTATGAATTTTTCAAGTTTTGGTGGTGGAACCGCTGGATGAGGAGACTACCAGAGATTATGACGTATGTGTGGACAATAGTATAAAGACAATAATAAAGGGAATTCCACAAATATTCACTTTTCTAGCATAATGAAATAGCACTTGACTAACCGCTTTCAGAATGCAGGGGGATATTGATACCGTTAACATAATGTCAGTATCAAGTTGATGAAATGGGTAATTTTCATGAAAAATGAATTTTTGTGGAATTCTCTTTATATTTTCTATTATGTTTTTGTCCACACAAAAGTCATAATGTCAGGTAGTCTCCTCATCCAGCGGTTCCAACACCAAAACTTACGAAATTCATAACTTTTGCATCAATATTGTCCGATTTTCCTCAAACTTTCACTGATGTGTTCTACTAATGTTGCTGCTTTCACTCAATCCACATTTCTCTTTGGGTTTGGGTTTCCTTTAATCACATTGTTTCTATCACCTTGGTAGCTACCCATGTTGGAGCTTCTCGGAGTATGTGTTCATGCAGCGAAACGCAGGGCAACGCCTTCGTCACAGAGACATACGAGGTACTGCAGAAACACTGAACATGACGCATTCTCATTAACTCGCTCGCATATAGCATGATAATTATTCCTTTACATGACAAGGTGAAAGAGAAAAGTGTCGACCAATAATCAGCTTTCACTTATAGACACTCTGTTGGTAATAGCATGGTCAGCAACGTACCGAGGTCAAAATTGACCTATTGCTCGGATCCTAATGCGGATTTATTTACTCAGATTCCCGCGCGATGTGTCCCCGGGAGGAGTGCCCCAAGATACGGACATTTTGACATGGCCTCCGCACAGCGACGAACGAGAAGACAATATTATGTACAAAGCAAGCTTTGTATTTAATTGTGTTGCAACAATTTCGCGCATGCATACCCGTAATTTTACACAGACAAGTTTCTTGGCGTCAAAACTCTGAAAAGCGGACTTGTCATTTCACCAGCAGAAAATGTTCTAAGTGTGGACCTCCCGGGAATATCACTGACCTTGAAATTTTGCTTCAACCACGAAAAGGATTACCAAGTAAGATGTTACTATTACCGACAGTAAGTACATATTTCGTTTAACTCATATACCGTTCACACACATTCGTCGGTCGTTAGTCCCACCTGTGTGTGCCGTGCCGAACTTGAAACTCTACGTTCCAGTAAACTGAAACCATGGTGTCCGGCCCTAAATCAAACAAGTACAAGGGGACACCAGGATCTGGCAACTTTTCCTTTAAACTACCAAAGGGTGTCACTGTCCAAAGTACCAGAAAGGCACTGGAAATAATATGCCTATCACGCCTTCTCAATATCGAGACGGACACCGACCTTGAGGACGACCTCATCGAAAAGGACTTGGGTGCGATATACCCTGAGCTAAATCCGGTTATAGTCCGCCATTTTGTCCTCACCCGCACCCGCATTGTACTTGAAAAGGACAATGACACTTCTACTGCCAGCGACCAGTCGTCTCACAATAGTTCAGTACACCAGCCGAGAGATCGCCTTTGTCAACTGTGCGCCCTTCCCCGTGACTCTTCTGGCCCTCTTTGTATGAAATGCAAATGCCTGCCTCAAAGAGTCGACGACCTAACAATGGAGTTACGTAAAGTGCAACACGCCATTGATGCCCTGTTGGACATCCCTAAGGCTTCTGCATCAGCCGCACCCCGAACTGCACCCCCCTCAAGTGAACCACCGACACCTCCAGGAACCCTACGAACAGATAAACAAAGTCTCCATCAAAATCCATCAACTTCTCGTCAGATGCCCCCAAATCGTCAACCACCCCCCAGCCGCCATCTCGTCACAGCAACAACCACGCCCCCACTCGGCAACGGACCTCCCAGTCAACCGAGCTCGCATCCATACTATCCTCACCCCAACCTACCCCTCCGACAACAACGGTTCGAGTCCCACCCGCCTCCCCAAGGTCCTCTTCCCCACGGCCCATCCAACCATCACATGTATCATCTCAACCAGCCACCCCACCCCACGACGTCGCCCGTGTACCATCCCACCCGGCCACTTCAAAAGCGCACAAATACCGACATCCAACGCCTCCCTTACAGTTACGCTCTCGACAGACCATCGTACGCATCAGTGCTCCGTGCCCCACCCCTTCAGTTGTATCCCAGCTACCATGGAGTCCCGCTCGGCTGTCAAAATTGTGGAGAGCCCAATCACAGGTCGCAGTCATGTCGCCATGGTATGCAACTTCAGTGTAGTCGATGTATGCAATATGGACACAAAGCGAAACTTTGTCCATTCTAGATTGTCGGCCAAGAAGAGAGTGCCCGTCAGACTGTTCATGGGTCAAGCTATGCACGGCATGAGGGTAAAGACAGAGAGACAGGCAGAACAGATAAAAGTATGAAATGTTTTAGTTCTGATAAGTGTAGATATAATGTTGATCAAACCTTGAAATGTATATCTTTGAATGTGAGAAGTGTTGTTAATAAGATGGAAGAATTACAGGCAATCATAGAAATTGAAAATCCCGATGTTATGTTTTGTACTGAGACGCACTTGGGGTGTGACGTTATATCAGCCGAGATTTTTCCACAAAATTACAGCGTGTTTAGGAAAGACAGAAATAGACATGGTGGTGGTGTACTTATTGCTCATAAGCAAGAGATATGTGTAACGCATCGCCAAGATTTAGAAACAAATTGTGAAATACTCTGGTGTGAAATGTCTTCTCCAAATAAGAAATCGTTGTTTTTAGGTGTATTCTACAGACCACCAAATAGTTGTATGATCAATATGTATGAATTAGAAAAATCTCTGTCACATATAACCGAAAATGGTAAGAGAAATAAGCAAATTATTCTGACAGGAGATTTTAATCTCCCACAGCTAAAGTGGTCAGACGGATTTGTTACTGATTTGGACAATTCTCAGTTGACTGATCAAATGTTACATATAATAGAAATGAATTCTTTTTATCAACACATCTCGGAACCAACCAGAATTACAATAACATCTAGTAACACACTAGATTTGTTATTTTCAACTGATCCAACTATGATAAGTGATGTGAAAATTATTTCAGGTATAAGTGATCATGATGCTATTGTTTTTAAGATTCTTTGTAACACACAGATAATGAATCAGAATCATAGGATGATTTATCTTTACTCAAGAGCTAACTTTGACTCTTATAGAAATGATCTGTTACAATCGCAAATGCACGGTGAATCATGTAATGACATTGAGTCCGATTGGAAAATATGGAAGAGAAGCCTACTAGATGCAGTTGAGAAAAACATACCTAAACGCAATGTAACTATTGGTTCTTACGTACCATGGGTTGATAAAGAAGTGAAGAAAATACTTAAAAAACGTAAGAAGTTGTATGATATTGCTAAAACAACGAACGCTAAGAATGACCGTGAAAAATTTTCACAAATAAGACGGGAAGCTAAGAAATTGTTGAAACAAAAATATAAGAATTATTTGTGTAATACGTTATGTGAGGATATAAAGCAAAATCCGAAAAGATTTTGGAAGTTTGTTAATTCAAAGAAGATTGAACAAAAGACGATATCATCTTTGGTAGTAAATGGAACTCACGTAACAGATGACAAAATGATTGCACATGTTTTAAATACTCAGTTTCAGTTTACATTCAATGATTCCCAATTTACTCATCCCCGACTGAACGATTTGTTTTCTTGTGTTCCAGTCATGGAAAGTATTGCTTGTGATGTCGCTGAAGTACGTAAACTATTACAGAATATTGATGTCAGTAAATCCCAAGGACCAGACGGCTTGCCAGCAAAAATATTGAAAGAAGGGTCTGAACAATTAGCCAGTTCCCTATGTCAATTATTCAATGAATCTTTGTCCTCGGGAAAGCTGCCCGTTGACTGGCGAAGAGCTAACATTTGCCCTATATTTAAGAAAGGTGAGAAAAACGACCCAAATAATTATCGTCCAATTTCTATGACTTCTATTGTGTGCAAATTACTTGAAAAGATTGTATGTCGTCGACTTGTTAATCACCTGTCAGTGAACAATATATTGTGTGACGGTCAACACGGTTTCCGTGAAAAGCGCTCATGTGAGACACAATTGATCGAAGCTATTCACGATTGGTCAAGTGCGATGGACTCAGGCTCCCAAGTGGATATCGTCTTTTTAGATTTCGCCAAGGCGTTTGATAGTGTTCCGCACAGTCTTTTAGAAATTAAATTACAAAGGTACGGTGTAGTAAACTCTAATTTGAAATGGATTATGAATTTTTTAGAACATAGAGAGCAGAGGGTTGTGCTCAACGGGGAATGTGCCGACTGGGTTGATGTTAAGTCTGGTGTCCCGCAGGGAACCATCCTTGGTCCGATTTTGTTTTTATGTTTCATAAATGATATTACTAATGATATATCTTCTAATATTCGTCTTTATGCAGACGATTGCATTTTGTATAGGTGTATTAATTCATTTGAAGACTGTGACGATTTACAAGGAGATCTTGATGCTTTGGGTAAATGGTCTAAGACATGGCATCTTGACTTTAATGTTAATAAATGTAAGATTATGAAAATGTCACGGAAAAGAACAAAATATGATTATGATTATGTTTTATGTGAAAAGAAATTAAGTATAACTCATTCAGAAAAATATCTAGGAATAATTATCAATGAAACACTCAACTGGAACGATCATTGTAATGAAACGTATGTTAAATGTAGTAAAATTATTGGTGTCATAAAAAGGAATTTTTTACATTGTCCCTCACATGTTTTAATCAGTTTATATAATTCTCTTATACGTCCATGTTTAGAATATTGTGCTGCTGCATGGGATCCATACAGATTATCTCACATTAACGTACTTGAGCGTGTTCAGAAGAGGTTTGTTAGATTATTGTTTCGTGACTGGGAAACAGGTTATGATACGTTGTTGCAAAAGATACATTTCTCGAAATTAATTACAAGACGTAAGTATTTCAGACTTATAATGTTTTACAAAATGATAAATGATATAGTGAACACTGGACAACAAAGAATTACACGAGAGAACAGATTTGGTAGAAATGATCATAATAAGAAAGTATATATCCCGTTTGCAAGAACTGATTATTTCAAATGTTCTTTTTATCTCAAGACTTCACAAGAATGGAATTCATTGCCAAGTAACATTGTAGCCAGTACATCTCTTTCTCGCTTTAAATATTTATTAAGACAGTTTTTATGTATGTGAATTCATTCTACAATGTATCATGTATATCATATAAGTCTCATTTGATGAATTTTAACCTCACTCTGTCCGGTGCAATATTAATGTGCATATACTATGATATAGACTTTTTTTTTTCTTTTCTTTTCTTTTTAATGTATTCGTCCATGTTTTAATATTCCGCTAGTATACCCTGCAATATGGTTTGTTGTCTTAGATGATTATTCCTCTCTTGCGATATCACTTATTTACATTTTATCCTGGTTACCCATTTTTTGTGCAATATATTGCTGTTCCGAAGGCCAGAGTTTGATTTCATTGTCATTTTACAATAACTATATCATATTTGTACCTACATGTATTGAGATTTTTGTATTTCAATGTACCAATCAAATTTTTAATTTGTTTAATTTTGTGATGATGTACTCCAGGGGTGCAGACATGCATGGGTATTCGTACCTTTTTTTGCACCCCTAGACATGTTGTTTTTGATTTGTCTGAATAAATACAATACAATACAATACAATAATAATAATAATAATAATAATAATAATGATAATAATAATAATAATAATAATAATAATAATAATAATAATAATAAGGTCTTATTTACCCAGGGTAGCCTCTTCAGTGTTGCCACTGCTCTACCAGAGGGCCCTGCTATTATTATTACCCTAGCGTTGCCAGGTACCCATTTATACACCTGGGTCGAGTGGGACATTGTGGGTAAAAACATCTTGTCCAAGGACGTAAGCACTGGGCGGGATTCGAACTCGCGGTCCTCCGTTCGGGAGTCGGGAGTCTTATCCACTATGCCACAGCGCCCATCCTATATGAATGTAATACGTGTAGTAGTATAAAGTGGGTTCCCACTGAAGATCATTAAATCAAATCGATCAAGCCCGATCAACCTATTTTGGCCTGGTCGCGCTCGCTCGGGGGCGATCGGGGTCGATCTACCATGATCGGCATTGGTCCTACACGACAATTTTGACGTGTCAAAAATATCGTGAAGGAAGCCGGATCTATGCCGATCATGTTACATCGCCCCCGATCGCTCACGATCGCCCTTGACGAGCGAGCCCGACCAGGCCAAAATAGGTTGATCGGATTTTGATCGAGTTGATATGATCGGCAGTGGGAACCCACCTATAATCTCTATTATACCTTTCGTTACATATTAAATGCAGGAAATCGCGTGGAACTGACGGCTCAAGGTTAAAAATCCGCCTGCACATTCTCTCATTCTCTCATCGATGACAAAGGTTTGCATAATCTCGCGGTTTCTAAGCTGTTTCTAAGCTGCTATGTTTCATCATCCGCACTATTCAAGAAGAAATTACTGTAAAAACATGATAGATACAAATTTCAGTTGTTTTTCTTTTCCGATCACAGTTTTCTTGTCAGCCTACATCTCCAAATATGACAATTTTGTGTAACATCTCCAAATATGACAATTTTGTGTAACTTCTTAAGAAAAAACCAATTAAAGCGTTGCAACCAGTCGAAAAAGAGTACCTTCAAAAGTGATACACGATCCACTCTAATTGAAACGTGAACGTCCCACGTCTTGAACTCTGAACCAAATCAATAACCATAATGATGATGATGATTGAAATAATAATGATGATAAAGGTAATGATATTATCAAAACAATGTAATAATAATATCGTGCTGTGAAAACTTTGCGCTATACGTAATTAACTAGATAAGAGCGTATTTAACGGCATTTTCGCTCATCATTGCTCTTCGCATTTTGTAGCTGTTTTGCAACGCATAAAATCTGCAGAGAGAGAGAGAGAGAGAGAGACATACACAACGGGGCTTTAACGTTGTAAGTAAACACAGGCTATTTCTATTTCCCAACGCGAATGTGTGTGTATACCAGCGTGTATTCAATTAAGGTAATTGAAGCCGTGTGTACGTGAATATACCCAGGGCAGGCGATGCGTGCTCATTAGGACGGTCTCGACGATCCGTGACCCCGGCCTTTACTGTGGATGAACCTTGCAGATCCTAGACAGCTATTTGCAATTTATTAACGTATCATCGTCAAGGGGCTCAGCAAAAAGAGAAAAAAAGGAGAGAGAGAGAGAGGAGGAGGGGGGGGGGCTTATTCTGCTGGGACGATAGTTTATTGCTCACGTCGTCATTAAGAGCAAAGCATCTGCCTCTATTTCCGGTGGATGGTAAGACACCACTATCACCATTGCGTCATTATATCGACCTTTCCCCGCCCACATGCTTCACAATCTCATATGTTTCTATATACAATTTTGCAGCCCCCTGTGATCCTGGCAGTAATGGAACATGATTACATATGAATGTAGTCCCGTCGAGGCGATACAGGCTGCGCATTGATAGCAGAGAAATAAAATATCCCCTGAGCTCCTCACCGAATATTACAGGCAGGTGGTTTGTTTATTTTTTTCCTTCTTCTTCTGCACTTCGTCACACAATATCGCTTTAAATCGACACCCATAATAATGAACAGTGGAGTGAATGGTGCGAGTTATGCAGAGATTGTGGCTATCAGTGGAAGATATGAACATGTTCGTTGGGCTCGCCGTGCTGAGCTTGATGTTGTTTTTCATCGTCAAATTTAGCTTCAGTCGGTGCGGTTTCATTTATTCCACGGAGATTAAAAAACAAACCATTTATTGAAACAAAGAAGACTGACAACCTTACAGGAAAAAAATATATGCAATTGGGCAATATCAATGATTGGTAACCAAGTAACAATAAGGATGTAGGCCTATATGTTGACGTGACGACAAAAAAAAAATTAAACAATTCAAGATTTGTTGTTATAGCGATAACTTTTTCTTCTCTCTCTCTCTCTCTCTCTCTCTCTCTCTCTCTCTCTGAATAATTGTTATACATAAATGGCTTATACTTATGGTGTATACACATGTACGTGAATGTGCAAATGACGTGAACAAGTTAATGTACATAAGCTGCAGACGAGCAAATCTGCATCAATTCCATGGACGTTAGAAAGATTAGAATGGATTTCTAGAGATACAATCATGATGTGTAGATGTCTCATACGAATGCGTCACCACAGCGTTTGATGATGATGGTCCATCCTCAAATAAATTATACCCCCCCCCCCCCCCCTGCAGAGGAGTAGTAGCAAATAATCATAAAGAGTGTGAGTTCCACAGGCCACGCAAACTATACGACTTTCGGTCGCACGACTGATCGACTCTGGATCCGAAATAAATCACAATAGCCTCCAAATAAACACGCTTGTTTATTTCAGATCCAAAGTCGGTCACTCGTGCGACAGTCGTATAGTGTGCTATGTCCTTAAGAGGCCTATAGGACAGCTCGGTGAGTACTGACACTTCGCTAAGCTCAACTCACAATGAAGCACACCATTCTGTCATAAGCAGCCAAAGAGCATGCATGCAGACGTGAGGTGGAGTTGATATCACTCTGGACTCTCAAACAAAAGATCCTGTATTCGAACCCCGTCAGGTAATTCTATCGCTCTCTATAAATCAATACGATACGTCCCAAGCAGTTTGACCTTGAGGATAGCATAATTTCTGCTTCTTGAATTCATGTTAAAAGATGAATTCCAGTGGAAATCAGTGCACAAGGGAGCGGGCAGCTTAATGGGAATTGACATCATTTTCCCATCATCATGTGCGACTTGTCATCAATTATAACTGTTCGACAGAACACGTGAAACTTGAAAATTCCATAACTCAACTTATTTTTTGTCCGACTTCTAATGGAAACTTCACTGTTCTGTTTGTGTGGGTTTTTTTGTATTACTCTATTCTTTCCAGTATATGCGACCACAGAGGGGATATTTTTCACTAACGGATTTTTTGTATTACTCTATTCCTTCCAGTATATGCGACCACAGAGTGGATATTTTGCACTTTAAAGCGTGAGTACAGGATATTGGAGCCGAGATGGGTGCATTGGATGGATGGAGCGCGACCACTAATCGTCCAATCCCTCCTCGAAATAAGTGTTTGCCGCTCATGGAGCCAGATAGCTTGCTTTTCCTCTGAAGTGCTTTCTCCTTCAAAGAGAGAATCTTTACAGAGAGGTAACATACACTGCATATTGCTATCCTTGTCTTCCTCGTTAAAACTTAGAAGGACATCCAACGACATCAACAAAATGTCTTTATTGTAATTTAACATGTGATTATCTGGGTCTTGACAGTTTTAGGAGACAGTGAACAAGTTACATCGTGACTGTGAACGATGTGCATTTCCAGGGAACAAAAGTGGTGTTGTAGAAATTAAAATTAATTTCGATGAAATTCACGAATTTCACAAATTTCGACGTTGATCAGGGAGAAAAAATTCTGGAGGGATACACACAAGGATCTAATATAGATCGACATAGATAACAATCTGCCTTTAAAAACACACCCTGGAAGCAGTATCTCTTTCTCAATTCACTGCTATAGAGAAAACTGTATTAAGTTTTTACCAGCACGCCCGCTAAAAGTGAATGTGACGGATCTGACATTTACCGCTGTCATACTCTTCATCTATCACAGCGCTTTGGTCAATATCAAGAAGGAAAAATTAAAGCCGTAAGTTCTCCAACCGATTTCTTGCAATCGATTCTAATTCAGTATGTTTGATCCTGGGATGCCGCTGGCGCCGATCTATTTTGACATTGAACTCCAGAATATATTTCTGTTCGTGCGTCTTCAACATAAATTCGCCTCCAGGCCAGGCCGACATTGACTTACACTGACGTATTTTGACGCATTATTGCCAGCGAATACGATCTTAATAGCGCAATCAATCAGCGGTAATCCCTCACGTCTGCAGATGACATGTTCGATCTATGTTGTTTTAGAGCTACGCATTCTGGCCCAGAATAGCTCAATGGGCTTAATTTCGTGGAGAGTGACTCAAATCGTTGTGCACTATTTCTTCATTTGAGCGGGGGCTGGCCGAGATAAAAAGCCGCCGTAGTAATTCAAGGTATTCAATGTCGGACTTTAGAATGGAGCTATTAGAAGGGCAGATCCATTATTATAAATGGGAGCATTTTCTGCTTTTCTTTTAAAGAGAGCGGAACGTGAAACTCAACTGCAGCAACCGAACGGCGATCTCATGCTGCAGTATGTCTCTGCCAACAACTCCTCAAAGGACTGTTATCTAATGCGGTGTTTAATTTCTTAACCTCCTTACGATATTACGTCTGCTTGTTGTGTGTAATTCATGTCAATGCCACTAAAAATTCTCCAGGATAAATATTGCAGTAAGATGCGGACGCCGACATTTAAGTCAAGCCCTATTTATGATGGTGGTCCTATTAGGCCGTTACGTCCTCTCAAACGGGTTTGGTTGTTGGTTTTGTTTGTTTGTTTCATTTTCCATCTGAGAAGATGGCTGGATAGCCCATATTCAGCTGCATTAGCTGGTCTTCCACGGGGTTCAATTGGATGTGAAGCGGACCTCTTCACCGGGTTATGCATCCTGCCCTTTGCAATGAATAACTGAAGCGGGATTTTTTACGTGCATGAAGTTATGATTTCTCTCAAAGTCGGGACCTCCATTTTATGTCCTATGACAGGGACAGAGTGCTTTGCCTCTTAGTAGAGGGGACGTTATGATTACACACAACATTGCTCAGCTAGACTCGGGAATCATTATGGATTTGGAGGCAGACGCGCTATGGACTGAGCCAAATCAGTAGGTATCTGTGTGCAGCAACCCTTTCCTTCGTTACAATCAACAATGAAAACTCTATGATATTGACTATACACTACCACTCGCATCTTGTTTTGTATCGCTTGTTATATGCACCTATTTTGTATTCTAATGATTGATGTTGACAGAATGAATTACACCATGGAGCTACAATAGCTTCATGATTACACAAAAACAGGACCAAACCTAATGCACAAAACTGTTCCGACAGAAAGGTTGTTTTACAGCCATCAACACTAAAATTCAAAGGGTCTATGAGGAGGGGAGTATGAACGAAACAAATGCTTTAATCTCATACCCAATTATGGGTAACAACACTCACTTCAATATCTATTTCCTATTGCTTCTATGGTAATACCTTATTTTGAATTGTCTGCAAGATACTTAAAGCAGACTGTGCAGTTGATAGGACAGATTAGGGAAAGGTTAAGTTACTTAATCGTGTGGGATATATATATTTTGTATGCTTCCCCTCCATTTTCGACATAACACAGTAAACAGCATGTATACGTTTATTTATTTCTTCCTCAATTAATGCTGTTTGTAAGATGTTTCAACGTATTGAGAATATGTAATTTTATATTATTTGTTCTTTTCTCGTTATATATTTGTACATTGTCATTTTTCGTTGAAAATGAAATAAATGAAACGAAAAGAAACAAAAGGATATAACACTTTATGGTATACGCTGATTTAGACTTCAAAACAAGAATGAGTCTTTCAAAAGTGCAGTCAGTTAATGACAGGAATTATTTCTTCGTGGTAAAAGACGGAAAATCACACACATGATATATATGTGTGTTTGTTTGTTTTTTTTTTTTTGTCAAGCGAGAGCATAAATGTTCTGAAAAGTATGGAAAAAATCTACAGAAAATAACAACAACAATAAAAAATCATTGCAACTGATTGACAAATTGCCCTACATCGACGTAAATAAGCACTGAATTGATCAGTGTTTTAGTAGTAGCCATGATAAAAAAAAATCATGGGCGTACATACTCGAGCAGGATTCGAACCCACGACCTCCTGATCACCGGACAGGCGTCATCTCCACTAGACCACCGAGCTTTCGCCCGACAGCAAGTGTTGGTTCTAATCCTTATAGCATGCAGCGGGTACTGCTTTGTTATTCAAATTTATGAAGTTCTTGCGTCGAGATGTTTTCATTGCAACTGATTGACAAATTGCCCTACATCGACGTAAATAAGCACTGAATTGATCAGTGTTTTAGTAGTAGCCATGATAAAAAAAATCATGGGCGTACATACTCGAGCAGGATTCGAACCCACGACCTTCTGATCACCGGACAGGCGTCATCTCCACTAGACCACCGAGCTTTCGCCCGACAGCAAGTGTTGGTTCTAATCCTTATAGCATGCAGCGGGTACTGCTTTGTTATTCAAATTTATGATGTTCTTGCGTCGAGATGTTTTCATTGCAACTGATTGACAAATTGCCCTACATCGACGTAAATAAGCACTGAATTGATCAGTGTTTTAGTAGTAGCCATGATAAAAAAATCATGGGCGTACATACTCGAGCAGGATTCGAACCCACGACCTCCTGATCACCGGACAGGCGTCATCTCCACTAGACCACCGAGCTTTCGCCCGACAGCAAGTGTTGGTTCTAATCCTTATAGCATGCAGCGGGTACTGCTTTGTTATTCAAATTTATGAAGTTCTTGCGTCGAGATGTTTTCATTGCAACTGATTGACAAATTGCCCTACATCGACGTAAATGAGCACTGAATTGATCAGTGTTTTAGTAGTAGCCATGATAAAAAAATCATGGGCGTACATACTCGAGCAGGATTCGAACCCACGACCTCCTGATCACCGGACAGGCGTCATCTCCACTAGACCACCGAGCTTTCGCCCGACAGCAAGTGTTGGTTCTAATCCTTATAGCATGCAGCGGGTACTGCTTTGTTATTCAAATTTATGAAGTTCTTGCGTCGAGATGTTTTCATTGCAACTGATTGACAAATTGCCCTACATCGACGTAAATAAGCACTGAATTGATCAGTGTTTTAGTAGTAGCCATGATAAAAAAATCATGGGCGTACATACTCGAGCAGGATTCGAACCCACGACCTCCTGATCACCGGACAGGCGTCATCTCCACTAGACCACCGAGCTTTCGCCCGACAGCAAGTGTTGGTTCTAATCCTTATAGCATGCAGCGGGTACTGCTTTGTTATTCAAATTTATGAAGTTCTTGCGTCGAGATGTTTTCATTGCAACTGATTGACAAATTGCCCTACATCGACGTAAATAAGCACTGAATTGATCAGTGTTTTAGTAGTAGCCATGATAAAAATATTTACGTCGAGTGCTTATTTACGTCGATGTAGGGCAATTTGTCAATCAGTTGCAATGAAAACATCTCGACGCAAGAACATCATAAATTTGAATAACAAAGCAGTACCCGCTGCATGCTATAAGGATTAGAACCAACACTTGCTGTCGGGCGAAAGCTCGGTGGTCTAGTGGAGATGACGCCTGTCCGGTGATCAGAAGGTCGTGGGTTCGAATCCTGCTCGAGTATGTACGCCCATGATTTTTTTTATCATGGCTACTACTAAAACACTGATCAATTCAGTGCTTATTTACGTCGATGTAGGGCAATTTGTCAATCAGTTGCAATGAAAACATCTCGACGCAAGAACTTCATAAATTTGAATAACAAAGCAGTACCCGCTGCATGCTATAAGGATTAGAACCAACACTTGCTGTCGGGCGAAAGCTCGGTGGTCTAGTGGAGATGACGCCTGTCCGGTGATCAGGAGGTCGTGGGTTCGAATCCTGCTCGAGTATGTACGCCCATGATTTTTTTTATCATGGCTACTACTAAAACACTGATCAATTCAGTGCTTATTTACGTCGATGTAGGGCAATTTGTCAATCAGTTGCAATGAAAACATCTCGACGCAAGAACTTCATAAATTTGAATAACAAAGCAGTACCCGCTGCATGCTATAAGGATTAGAACCAACACTTGCTGTCGGGCGAAAGCTCGGTGGTCTAGTGGAGATGACGCCTGTCCGGTGATCAGGAGGTCGTGGGTTCGAATCCTGCTCGAGTATGTACGCCCATGATTTTTTTATCATGGCTACTACTAAAACACTGATCAATTCAGTGCTTATTTACGTCGATGTAGGGCAATTTGTCAATCAGTTGCAATGAAAACATCTCGACGCAAGAACTTCATAAATTTGAATAATAAAAAATCAATAAGCAAAGAAGAAACGACTATTAACTTTTTCAGCCTTAATCTATTCAAAGTCACATTTTTTAAACAATTCGGCTTCTTGGTCGTGTTTATTGTCAATGTGTGTGTGTGTGTGTGTGTGTGAGTGTGTGTGTGTGTGTGTGTTTGCGGCTCCCTTCGGTTACCAGCATGACGCAAACACTCTATGTGTGTGTGTGTGTGCGTGCGTGCTTGCGTGGGTTTGTTGAAACGGAAGAGCGGAGCGAGTGATATTGAGACGAAAATAATCCCCATGCGAGGAATATCTGCCGCCCAGATTGACTTTTGTGCTCGACCTAAATAATAATAGCACATAAGTCCATCACAAAGCCTCCTCAGAGCGGCTCGGGTTATTCCACGATGGCATTCCTGTCGACGCGTGGCCAGAAGCGATCGTGGGAGAGAAAGAGAGTGTAGGGACCACATTACCATGAGAGACACACTGAAACAGAGATGCAGCGAAAGCGCATCAAATATGAACTTGTGCCTTCATTCTTCTGCTTCTTTTTTTTTTCATACTGGACTCATTCATCGAAAATTTTGTGAAAAAATGATATTTTTTATGCTGGTGGTTCTTGGTACACAAAATCTTCTGAATATCCTTTCTTCCATTATTTTCTCCATCTTAGCTCAAACACCCGAACATGAAATTCATGTTCATGTCCTAACAGCATATATATATATATATATATATATGTAGGTATATATTTATTCCGACATCTGTTGGTGTACCAGTGCGTGCATATATGTATGTATATATAGGCGTGCATGGAGACTGAAATACAGACATAGCTATAGGTATTAAGTAAATATAATATTTCATTCAGCATTCAGCAAATTCTTAGTGAAATAAAAAATACACTAAAGAGGACAGAAGGCAGAGTAAGTGAATTTGCATGACAGTCCATATCATGCAACTCCCAATGTTACCTCGGGCGATGCGAGCGCCCCCTCCCCCTCCCTTTTTTTCTGATCTTCCTAACACGCCTAAGGCAAAAGTGTCATAAAAAGAACAACAAGAAATGACAGCAACAAGAAAATGAGACGGACATTGGCACTCGCACCCGGGATCGTGACAAAATCTCGCCCTTCGAGGATATGCCATTCCACACTTGGCATGCATGTCTGTGAGCGACGTAGACACAAAACGTGACAGACGAAATTGTGTACAAGAAGAAGAAGAAGAAGTGTGAAAATGCAAGAAATCCACTTCAAGAGCTTCTAGAGCGCAGTTTTAGCAGATCGGGTCTTGCCACTATCATAATCGGACACGAAAGGTCACATGTATCACAAGTCTAGAATAGCTGCAGGTTTTCTAGTGACCTTCACATTTGATTTTGATATTAATAATTTTATCTTGTAGCATCCTGCTACGACGATGATTCAAAACGTAAGTACCAAAGTTGTGATAGGTTTTATATGTTATAAGACTTCTTTAATTCATTATTTTTAGCTTATTTTTGTAATTCTGGGCCCTGTATTTAATTTTTGTAGGAGAAACAGAGCACAAAATATGATAATCGCAAGGTTCATGGCTTTTACATATGTTTTATCAGTATTTAAAAAAAATGCTCTCAGTAATATGTTCCATGATGTAGTGGTCCTGATTGACAACAGTTGGGTACAGTGCAGTTAGCGTCCAGAAATGGCACGTTTTACTTTATATATTACATTATACTGTGTACGAAAGCTTTAACCAGCTTTGGTAGTTATTCGTTTGTTTAGTGTTTCCCTGTTTGATACGAGAGGAATGAGAACGAGTTAAGAATGTTTAAAGAAGTGCAGCCACAACAACGCTGTTGAGAAAATATTTCATACTCATTGATCGGGCATTAATCTGTATACCATCGTGTCACCTATGGTCCCAAGGGCTTTCTAGAGAGGACAAAGCGTGGAAAGAATGGCGGCAAATAGTCATCGTTGTGTCCCACACAATCATACTTTGACGCTGGATGAATAGTTATGTTGTACGTTACACAGCATGGCGCTGTAATAGTCTACATGCCAGACCACGACGTGTGCTGCTAGATAGCGGCTAACTGCAGTAAAACCTCATACACACTGATCGCATATACTACACTCTCCATGCAAGAAAAAAAAAAAGAATATCACAAATATCTTATAATCATAAGCAACAACAAGCTGTATTTTAATTATGCAGAATGTATCCTTACTGGCAATTACCGTCCAGTTTGACAGAGAATTCTTACTTTTACAATTTATTTTCTCTCAAAACCAACAACAGAACAGAAAGTCTATTACAAACACGACAAACTTGAAATAAAAATCAGCTTTTAACTCGCCCTCTCTCGTTTTCTTTCTCTTCATCTATGTATGTACTTGCGTGATTGTCTATCATATCCATCCACTCCTATCGCGTCGAGTCTATTGCACTTTCTTGAAGACACGTTTAGGAATATGAAGCGAGACTGTTGGTGGTAAATGAGATTTCAATGGTAGTAGTTTCGCTTGTCCGTTCACTAT
The DNA here is from genome assembly GCF_964275005.1 of Diadema setosum. Taxonomy (NCBI): domain Eukaryota; kingdom Metazoa; phylum Echinodermata; class Echinoidea; order Diadematoida; family Diadematidae; genus Diadema; species Diadema setosum. The sequence continues at coordinate 9,117,481 of NC_092693.1, read as the reverse complement.
CAATCGCATCCTAATTTCAGCTGTACAACACGGGATTCATCGGTCCCCAAGACAGACACCTCTCACGGATGTTTCCGCACAATTATTATCGATACAGCAGTCGTTAACACAAAGCCGTGTGGATGAGGGGCGGAAACGGTGGGGGAGAAAAATCAGTTTCTCAATTTTTTGCTCGATATTGAAAGAACCGCGAGCGAGTTTGTAATGCATGTGTGTGATATTGGTTTGGCACTTGCGTAAATTATGCGCGGGAAAGTCACAACAGCGTTGGCGTCGGCGTAAGGCCAATTTTGACGGTCTGAGCAATCTGTGCAAAGGGGATCATTATTTCGTTTAGAGCACCCGCAGACTGGAAAAAAAAAAATAATGACTGCATTTGTGGGTGCAATATGGCCTATGCAATGAGGACAGACATTTTGTTTTCCACCAATATTTATCCTCCAAGCCACAACGGCTCCAATTTCGTGTGCGCTATAATTTTTAGCCCCATTTCTACTCTCTCTCATACTCTCTCTTTCCCCAGCCCAGATATTGCTGCGAGTAGTTTTTGATGAAAGGATGCATTGGTTCATATCTAGGGTTTCTTGCTTGGTTTATATGTTATGGTTGTCATATTCATCCCGTCTTCACAATATTTCTCTCCCTTCTCCTTCATGGCCCTCTTTTTTCCCCTCCATCACTCTCCACCTTGTCGCCTGTTTTGACCCCATGATAAAAGGCGACGGTTTATTGGCTTGATACGACTTCATATATCACAAGTCATATATATATATATATATATATATATATATATATATATATATATATATATATATATGTATATATGCGTTGCTCTTTGGACAACTTTAACTTATAAACAGTCCCGAGATATGTGTTTGTGCCTACAAGGGGATTGGCCACGCTAGAGTACATCAAACACGGTGCTAAATAAAGATCGGAAAGTGAGATGAACAGTAAAACCTCTTTTGATTCCACCCGTCATTTTATGTACGTCTTTCTCCGTCCTATCTTTCTCACTCTCAAAATATGTATTATGTTTATTTTATATGTATCTATATACAAAATACACATATATAAAGCGGGAGTAATAGATATTAGCTATTACGTTTGTCAACTCACATGCTTATATATCAATATAATTACATGTACGTATGTTATATTTAAAGGGATGGTACAGTATTGGTGGAGGCGAGATTGAGGTTTTAACTTTTTGCGAGATACCAAGAAACCACTTATGAAATAGTGCAGAGCACACCATTCTAAGACAAGTTCAAAGTCTATTTGATGTAAATCAGTTTGGAATGGCCGAGACATCCAAAAACAATTAGTAAAATAAAGCGATCACAATATAAAACTGGGTCCCACCTTTTATCAGGATTACTCTGTTTTGGGTATCTCAGTCATTTCAAAACCAATTTTTATCGAATAAACGTTGAATATCTCTTGGAATTACATGATCTTTCATATTTCATAGGAGGTTTCTCATTATCTCATCCAAAACTGTTAGAAACCTGAAGTTAGGTCTCAACCAAAACTATACGAACCCTTCAATGCATTGTGTGTGTAGCAACTCTCAATATACACTAAGTTGTATACCTCGGCGTTTCATCTGAGCTCTATCTAACAGTAGACGAGTGCCATATTCGCCATCGATCACCATGAATAACGAATGAGACGGACGAGGACAATTCTAATTCAAAAGTGATAGTCCATGAAATATGAATCTTGTCAGATATAATGAATAGTGTATGAGGCGGTTTTTTCCCTACGACACTGTTAAACTGACTAGGCGTGTTCCATGCCCTACAATGCTTACAATATTAATGCACACACAATTCTGGAAAGAAGATATATTTAAGGGCTACAACTTTTAATGGCCTTGAGAGAACACTGCCGTTAGAATAATCCTACTAATTTTGACTGGCATCAATATATACATACACTGACATATACAGTATATTAGTAAACATACCTCTGCCATGTTTGGTGTTTCTTACGACATTTTTTTTTATTGGCTTTATTTTGTTCGTCTCTTCTTCATTATCATGCCGAATGTATCTGAACTAAAGGGGGTATTGGTATCAACATCTATTTTGTCCGAGAGCCGAACAATCACACTAATACCAGCCCAATGAGTTCGTCAGTGGTACGTTACCACGATCGTTTTACGGCAAAATACTAATCATCCTCCCAGGGACTTTAAATCGTTCGTCATCTATTACGCCGTTAGAGTATGTGCGAGAGCCAAAGGGATGATGCTGTACCCATTTCTACGTGTGTGTATGTGTGTGTGTGTGTGTGTGTGTGTTTGTGTGTCTGTGTGCGCGGGCATTCAAGTTTATGTGTACTTTGACACATTCGGATTTGCCAGGAGTAAAAATACACCGATATTTATCTGTGAAATCACTGTGATTGCAATATGATAACTATGATATCCGCGCGTTCGATATCGTTCTCGAACAATCATGATGTTTGATAAAATGTAACGAGTAATCCTATATCTTGTAATGTTTTAAGCTTGTATAGGTGACGAAAGTACCAGTGCTTCATCTTTCCACGTCCTAACGGCTGTAAAGGAGATAAACTTGATAAAACAAAAGTACATGTACCTTTCTAGATACTAAAGGACTGAAATAGTTTTTGCTGTTCATAAGGCAGAGGAGAGATGAAATGTATACCATATATTTTTAAATATATATATATAGATAGATAGATAGATAGATACATCAGCTGTTGATACATTGTTGTAATTATACATTCAATGACATGGCGTAACCTTTCATTTCATGAAGCTTGACAGTTAGTGTGCAGAGATTTCCTCAGATTAAAACTTGTGCATTTGCTTTCAAGCCGTCGAAATGAAAAGCCTTGCTACACGTAAAAAAAAAGAAGAAAATTTTGACATATGATAGCACTTCAATGGATTGAAAGAGTTAGCACTGATCAGAACTTACCTTTGCTTTCTTCCCTTGTTCTCAGTACTTGGTCAACTTTCATCCTTGCCTGATAGAACCATTCTGACTCGTTGGTTAAATATTTATACTCAACGGACAGATCCTTCACGTTGATAACACCATTAGGTTGACGATACGCGAACGGGCAAAACAGCGTGTAATTACGAAACTGCAACTTATCGTAGCAGTTGCCGAAAGCGAAGATATTTGGGTCATTTTCCACGTTGGACACCACAATGTTGTAGAAGAAATCTTCGTTGTCGTGTACGTCCGCCAGCTTTTCGCTCTGCCAAATGCGGGTCAGCATGTTGGCCGTGCTAACGGTTTTCAGCGCCTGGTCCATGTAGCGCTCAGGACCGTAGCTCACGGCGCCGCGATCGAGAGAGACGTGCCAGGTACCCTTTTTGCACGTCTCGATGTTCCGCTGGGTGGCGTCCACGTACTGTAGGAACTTGGTTACGATATCCTCCGGCGGTGACGAAACGAAAGCGAGAAAGCGATAATGATCGTCTTTCGTTGCCTGGTCGACGTCTTCATCTTCGTCGTAGTCGCTCGGCGGCTCCGTTTTCTCGCTGGGCGCCACTGAAGACTGGGCAGAAGCGTTGAAGGCAGTGGTAGAGGCGGGGGCTGCAGTAGTGTCTTTCATCGCCAAAACCACGTTGTTCAACATTGACAACGATAAAAATACCCATGAAATAAGCAAAATACAAGCAAAGTTATCCACACGTTGCACTTGATAGCTATGCATCTTGCCCACTGTAGCGATCTATCCGTTACATTCGCGGTGTTCTACGATCCAATCGTCACGGCGCGACGTTTTAATCCAAAGAAAATGATCTCCAGGGTGGGCGTTTTTCTCACTTGCGTTCGGAGGGAGCAGTACCAGCTTCCGTATCAACATGGGAGGGTGACTCGCACTAACGCCTGCACGAAATGGGAGAAAGAAAACAGAAGATGCTGAGAGTGTTATCACATCGTGTCTCGATGTGATTTGAGCGGCGCTGAAGCGATTTGAAAGTCCTGCCTCGGAGCGAATCGTTCACGTGAGAGCTGATACGTGGAGGACTCGCCCGGAGGTTGATCGAATCGGAAGTTTGCCTTATTGATTAGCTCGGCTGTGATACATGTCGCACCTCATACATCACAGAGACAGGTATACAAACATGGGCAAGGAGAGCCAATCGCAGCATGCGATGAGTGTGTCCTCTCACGTTATTATCTCCCCCAAAAAGCAGACGAGCTGAAAAATTGCCCCCACGCATCGCCATCGATCTACAGGCCGGGCGAGGTCGGCAGGGATTTATCCAAGTTCCCTGCACGTTTATGCTATTGGATTGCAAAGATCACTCTGACACAACTTCAGACGTTCGTGGTAGTTAAGACACACACACATAAAAAAAAAGTGTAGCCGAGTTCAAGATATTTTACGAGGCAGCACGATATTTGCTAGCAGAAGAACAAAACTTTCATGATTCACGCTTTGATTTAATAATCATAGATATTGCAAATAATCCGTTATGGTATAGGGATCACAGAGTGCACAAACTCCCGTGTGGAGGCGGGGAACACGTCACATCCTTACTAGCCGGGTGGCAAGCGGACGAATGCCGCAGATTCGTGCATTATTGACTCTTCCCTTGGAGCGCCAACACACGCGAGTACCCTGCGACAGGGCAGCTCCGGGCGCGTGGCGCACGCTCCGTACTATAGTTGGTATGTTTGGGGGATGAAAATGAGCGTGGAGCGATGGCTGTGACGCGCCGTGCACCACTGCGTGAAAACCAGCAGCGAGTGGGCCCTGCTACCAGCAAGGGGTAGACGAGAGGGAGAGAGAGGGGGAGAGAAAGAGAGGTGAAAGTAACGTCAATGGAGGGAAATAGGGCGCCATCTTGCGTCACATTTTTGACTGCATCAGTGAACATGTCATTGTTATCTAAAAAATGAATCTCGAGTTTCTTTATCATATACTAATGTATTAAGTTTTCGGAAGTTAATAGCAAAATGTCTATAGAAAGTGCATTGATATTATGTGTGTGTGTGTGTGTGTGTGTGCGTGTGCGTGTGTGTGTGGGCGTGTGCGTGTGTGTGTGGTCGTGTGTGTGTGTACTTACGCATGTGAACTGTTAAAATTTGAAAGAGATAGATGCTGATAATCACCAGCACAAGCGTCTTTTCTGTGACACAAAACAATAACAGGGCTGCATCATCACTGAACGTTTAGAAGGAGTCGAAAAACAAACTTTATTTCTAGAGCGCCATGTGCGTGATCTCCGTCTTTCTAGAAATTTTTCATCCACGATTTTTTTTTCATTCCTCAATCCACTTCATACATAATAAAAAAAAATGCACATTCATGAAAGCGTTTTAATTTGTAACTTTAATAGGCCCAAGTGCATTTTTCAAGAAGACATTAAAAAGAGAGGGTAAAAATAGGATGTTTCCTTGACAAGAAAAGCTTTTATTTCTTAGGATTCTGAGCAGACAAAAGTGCGTTTTAGCTGTTTTTGACAACGTCGTGTGTTGGGTTTTTTGATTAATTTGGCAATATGATCACATACCGGGAAAAAAATCTGCTGTAAACTATTTATCCAAGCATAGCAAGCCAGTGGAGTAAAATTGAGTCAAAAAGGGGGCTGAGCTTTCGATCCCAGCAGAACTTTCGTCAGATGTAAAGTGAACCGACACGATGATTTCATCTCCTAAGATTCTTGTTTGCGTCCCCTGTTTCTTCAATGCTAAGCATTACATGTGATAACAAATTTTTGCTCTAAAGCCATTGTATCTAATGTTTTTAGATTTTTTTTTATTTATCTCTTTAGCTTGCATATACAGGAAAAAAGAGTACTTTGCCTCTCATCAGACGGGATGGCTGATCACACACAACATTGCCCAACCAAATGGGTTTCGAACCCGAGCGATTAGATTACAGTACAGACGAGCTAAGCCACCTCACTATGAAGGCAAAACACATGCCTATGATACGTTTGCCTAATTATATTATCACCGAATCTTTATTCAACAAGTCCAATATGATTTTTCGTCGCAAAGATTCTATCAAGAAATCAGCCATAGCACGTGAATGATGTAAAAGAAATACGATATTAAGGGGATGATGTCTATCATGTCATATAATACTGCATTATGATAAGTAAAAAAAAATACTTTGGAAGTTACTTTAAGTATTCATTCTGTGGATGAATACAGCTCGAAGAACTCTCCATCGAATCATTCCTTGTTGTTGTTTTAAAGGAAGAAAGAAGAGAGAAAATCATTCCTTCGCCAGAAAAAAAAAAAAAAGATGTTGGATAACATATTGCTCGAGGCAAGATATGTTCTACTTCCCGCTGACACCGGTCGATACGCTCATTGAGTCTGATCCTCAAAAATTGTCTCCATGTCTGTCGAAGGCACGTCGTATGTGCGCCAACAAGTAGAGTCACATTACTGGGTTGAAGTATTATTCAGCTAAAAAGAGTTCAAACCCACGACAAAAAGATACAAACATAACACACCCACAAACACACGCGCGCGCGCGCACACACACACACACACACATACATATTATAATAGTATATACAGGGCTCGACACTAACGGTGGCCCGGTGGCCCGGGGCCACCAAAAATGAAAGTCGGGCCACCGAATTTCAAAAAAGGGCAAATCTGGTGGCCCGACTCGGGCCACCAGCATTTTTTGAAAAGTATGTCAATAAATTCGTAACTTTTTGCGCCGGAAATTAGCAGTTATATTTGTTTAAAGGATGAATGAAAAGGACTGAATGAGTGCCTGAGAGTGAGTGTTGCAAGTTTGTTGAAGTTTATTTATGAGTAGATATGTCCAACTTCTAATTCTTCCTATCATAAAACTTAAATATTTGACTCATTAAGAAAAAGAACTTTTAATGTTTTTTATTGGGTTTTTTTTCGGGACACCAAATTTTTCTCTCGGGCCACCAAAAATTTGAAATTTAAGATTTTGGTGGCCCCATCGGGCCACCAAACAAAAAAGTTAGTGTCGAGCCATGGTATATACATATATATATATATATATATATATATATATATATATATATATATAAAGATATATATATATATATATATATATATATATATATGAAGAGTTTGTTTGCAAAAACCGATTAGTCCATATTTGCCAAATGGAGATATTTGCGATTAAAGGTCAAGAAAAATAAAGAGAACAATAAGAAAATTTTTGTTTCTTTTGACCATAACTTCAAAAATGTACCTTTATATGTAATGGCCGACATATCATTTAAAAGGTATTATTTTGTACTTTTTGACAGAGACCGTAATTCAAAATCTTCAAAAATGGACTTATCGGTTTTTGCAAACAAACTCTTCATATATATATATATATATATATATATATATATATATATATATTGTACGTCCGTGTTTGTGTGGTATTTTTCAGTTTAATTTATTGCCGTGTAAAACAACACATGATCACGCCATCCGTATTGATAAGGAGTGGATTAAGAAGAAACTTTGATCTGTGATTTATTTCGGATTCAAAGTCTGTCAGTCGAAAGTCGTCAGTGTGCCTCGGTCTTAAAGCAGCACATATATAAGAAAAACATATTTTTAGTTAGATTATTGTTTTATTTTTCCTTTGATGTTGCTCATAATTTACACTATCAAGAAGCGGATCAGCATGACAAAACGGCTTGAAACTGAAACGTTAGTTATCCTTGAGCCTGTTTTGTTCTGTGTTTTTTTTGCGTTTTTTTTTTTTGCTTTTGCTCTTTATTTTTATTTTTATTTTGTTTGTTTTAGAATACACATATCTTGTCGTGGATACCATAACCATCAAGAATCAACATGAATTTGTGTCTTCAGCCAAGGGAACCGATAATAATAATTGCAACACAATGGAGGGATCCCTTTGTATAATTATTAAAAGCAATACCAAAATTATTATAATGTATCATCTTATATCATAATGTTTACCAACATCTCTTCCAAATGATTTACCTACTTATAAGGAGCATCCCTTGCACACATCTCAAATATTTCTAACTGCAAAGTGGCGAGAAACCTCACACATACACACACACACATACACACACTAACACTAACACCCCCAGAAAACAACGTAACAACAACAACGGATGTAGACATGTAGCAATATACAAAGTTGTTATCATATACACTACTGTGAATAGAGACAAACCAGGGGGGTGTTTCATAAAGCTGTTCGTAAAGTTACGAATGACTTACGAATGACTGGTGATCAGTTCTTGTGCTGAATTTTTGAAATTCTGATAAGTATAGCACATCACAACTGATCACCAGTCGCTCGTAAGTTGTTCGTAACTTTACGAACAGCTTTATGAAACAGGGCCCAGAGCCTATATTGGAACCGATGCTATACCCCTAAGTGGAAATCATAATTTTTCTGAGAACCCCGGCTTCATCAGTTTGCGTCTGGGAAGCCATAGGTGAAATAATATTTCGGAAATGAGGGGTAGCTGTGTGAGACAGCAATCTTCTCATCCCAAAACTTATTTCTGGATTTCTCTGAAAACGAAATAAAGGCAAAAAAAAAAAAAACAGATAAAAGATACCGCAAATGACAGAGCTGACATCATTTAATTTAAATACGGCAATCAAATTAGATAACTGCACATAACAGATGAATACGAACTAAAATAAATGGATGGACGATTTTATAAATGAGGAACAATCTACATCATTGGGTGAATGGGATGAAGCCAAATTGATCAGCTACACTCACTTAGCTGACTGATCGACGACATAGTGAAATTGCAATTTACGTAAAGCGCTTCTAACATAATACTAGTAGTTCCAAGAATATTTTTGTCACATAATATTTAAACAGTTTCACTGTCACTGCGGTGATATCTTTAATACCCAAGTCACATTGATATAAACAAGTTAGTTGACAGCATTTCATGAGAACCAGAAAATTATTCATCAAACATGTAAAAGATGCCGTCTTAAGTCCCACTGTCATTGCGGTTGTATCATTACCCAAGTCACACTGAGATAAACAAGTAATATTTCATGAGAACCGGGAAATCCTTAATCTTACTTATAAAAGATGTTGTCATTGGAAGAACAATCCCTCGTTCTATCTTGCTTCCTTCCGATTTTTTCTCGTTTTTATTTTGTTCTCCCACCTAACTGCAATAGGTATTAGGTGAGAACGATTAGTCTCATCTATCGTCACCTTTGCATACATTTAAGTTGTTACGAATTCTACGTTTGTAATATCATTACAAACTCTTTGAATCAAGTCATGTTAACTCTTTCTGCATCATGCAGCCTAGACTGATGTATTTTCACAAAATTATGAAAACATGTTTTAATGTGCATTAGTCGTCACTATGAAAGTTAACGTACTATTCAAAAACCAATAAACAATACAATATAAAACAGTTATGATCGTGATAGAAAGGAATCTGCGACCTCTGTTTCATATCAGATCACTCATTATATTGTGATTTTGAAGACATTTCTTAATGTTTTATATTCCACAAAGAGCTCTGACACATTCCATAAGTCCACTGATGACATTATGGCCATCAAGGGCGGTGAGTTGGCTCAGTCGGTAGCGCGTCTACATCATGATCCTAAGGACCCGGGTTTGAACCCAAGTCTGGACTGAGCAATGTTGTGTGTAAGCATACCGTCCCCTCTAGCAAGAGGCAAAACACTCTGTCCCTCGGATAGGACATAAAATGGAGGTCCCGCGTATGAGACAGCGACAACTCATGCACGTAAAAGATCCCGCTTCATTCATTCATCGCAAAGAGCAGGGTGTTTAACCCGGTGAAGTGGTCCCACCTCACAGCCAACTGGACTCCATCGAAGACCAGCTTAACGTAGCTGAATATGGGCTATCCAGTCATCTTTTCAGATGGAAATGAACAAAAAAAAAAATGACAGAAGGATTCAATGAGTATTGCAACACATGAACAGACAGTAAAACTTGTTTTGATATATCTATATATTTATATATATGCATATATGTATATATATATATATGTATATATATTCATATATATATATATATATATATATATATATATATATATATATATATTTCAACAGACTGTGATTACCGACTTTTTGAAATGAAACCTTACAGAATATCCAATGATCACAAAGCCAAATTCAGTCAGTGATTATTAATATGAGTATACTTTTCACAAAAACACTTACATAAACAGATACAAAAGTGATAGACGAATATTTTACCAAATAGAGAGTTGAATTAAAGAGTCACTTCAATGAATAATAGAGGCATGATTAATAACTGTACAAATAAAAAAAAATAGATAGTCAATTAGATAGATATGATAAACAGATTACAAAATAAGTAGGCCTAAATATATGATTTTAACTGCACATGCATGAAAATTTGTAATGAGGCTTTTTAAGATCCATCATTCAAACAAAACAAAGCAAGGTACCAAAAACCCGTATTAGTGCGCTTATTACTGCTAACAAAGACAGATGAAGTCTCAACTAGGCAGAGGTTCACGGCTTGGCGTACCGTAAAGAAACAGTCAAGGCACATATTGCGAAAAGTAGCGTTTAATTAGATTTTGCTTAGACTTCCCATGCAATTTTGTCTTTTAAAAGTACTCGGTTCCTGGTCTTAAACATATTTTACGTTGTATTTCCTTGCATTTCCTTGTAGGGTTTGCTAGAATCAAAGTGTCAGCTGATCAATTTGGGATAAAAGAGATAAAATTATGTGACTAAAAAGAAAAAGAAAAAAAAAGAATCGTTAACTACAATTTATTTCCAGGATTTGGACTTGCTTTTAGAACCACAGAATGGGGAATAATCCATGTCAGTTTGAAATCTCCGTCAATTTAGTCATGTGAATTTGAGCTCCTCACAGAACGTTAGCATTGTGTTGTCGCATTGGTATTTTCAGCACGGCTGTGGTGAGTCACCCCGTAGACTACTGGAGTCACATGGAAAAGTTATGGTGCAAACAAAAACTGGGCCACGACTACGATGGATTTAAGAAAACACATTAAAGCAGTTCCTGGATGTCTCGAATGACTTGTCTTTCTTCGTAGGGGCATGGTACACTACTTTGCTGTATTCTCTCCTAGAAGCATGGACCTATAGGTCCATATTCGCAGGAACGTTATAAATTTTGTGTAAAATGCGTCACACGTCAACAATAAACCACGTGATATCACAAGAAGGCAATATCCAAGCGAGCACGTACACACAAGCGAATATCAACGCACACATACGTACAAACACACACACACACACACACACACACACACACACACACACACACATCTCTCTATCATTCTATCTCTTATTCACACACACACCATAATACACACACCATTACCCACACGCCATCACACACTTACCGTCACTTGCACATACGGAAAAAGATGGTGAAAACCTGAGAGAAGGCAGGCGATACAGTTTCTGCCACCACTTCTTAAAGGTGCTAACTGATTTCCAAGGCAGGGGCATTATGGGATTTCCACGCTCGCTCCTCTGCCAGGAAAACGCGGGAATTCGATCTGAATCCATTCTCTCGTCACGGCGAGCTCTCTGCGACGTCACACCGGTGGATGTCGTCTCTTCAATCACGCACAGCGGAGGCGTCAGGAGAGGAGCCCGAGTGACTGCATTCAAGTTAACCAAGAATGAGGTTCACAGGGTTAAAGACAACTTCACCCCCCCCCCTTCTTTACGAATGTGCTTTGCTTAAAACTAGTAGGAGATTTGGGAAGAATACTGATCACGTAACCTACTGTTTTCCTTTTCTATAATTCTATTTCATTTTTATTACGTTTGGAATGTTAGGCCAACATCATTACAAGGCACAGACACTCCCTCTTCTTAGCGACCCTTCGATAAGATTCGCTCTCCGAACCAGCTCCCCCGGCCTCGTAGCTATGTTCGCCTGTCGAGCTGCTGAATTCACCCTGTGAACCGGCAGATGAGAAGTTAAGTCAACATTTTGCTGTCAAGGTATGTCTAGGGATCAAACATTTTAATCTGCTTGAATTTCTGGAGGCGTTAAATGGATCAGTGGGTGTCATAAGTATAAGCTGCAGGATACTGAAGAGAAAGGATTATAAACGAAACGCGACGACAGTTGGATATGTTTTTTAAATCCAGTCGTTTCACGCCAGCTCAAATTACATCGTCCCCCACGGATCATTGCTTCATCGAAACAACACCACCTCTGCTCATAAGCCGCCATCTTTATGCCATAGTTATGACGAGAGGTTCTGAAGATTAACTCAAACTGGAACCATGTGTGACAGCTTATTACTTTCTTTTTCTCCCTATTACGATACGGAATATCAAACCGAGACAATTATTTTCTGCAAATTTGAAAGCCTCCGTCTTAGCCATCTCTCCTAAATCAAACATGACTTTTCAGGTATTTTCGTATTTATTGTCTTTGTCGTACTTCCGATTAAAATGAGAATTGAAAATGTGATCAAGCTCTTGTCAATATAAAAGATGACTTGTTCTATTTTCCCTACTCCTCCACAAGATCAGCGATCCCAAACAATAAACGCGTTTCATGTTTAAAAGCTGTCTCTTTTCTTATTCTTATTCTAAGTCTGGAACACTCTCTTCTGTCTATTTCAAAATTGATCAGTTAATACTGATACTTTTTTAATGCTGTGAAGTCGTTTGAGGAGATAGCTCGAAATATCTGTATTGTGCTCTTTACAATCATTGCCCTTTTATACAACCATTTCTTTTAGCAGCTCTCTACAGAGGGAACTGACTTTTAAAAAAAATACATAAATTAGTGTTCACTCGTACTTTTAAATACCAGTAAGGGTTTACACTGTATGTAGTAAATTTTTACTTTTAACTTTTTATTACATAAGAACTAATGTATTAAAAGTGAAATACTACGCTTATCTTCGGATTTTCGGAGTCTCCCCCTTCATGTGGGATGTAACCAAATGATCAAATAACCAAATCATGACCATCAGTCCCGCAGATGACTCAACGGCCAATATGGAAATAACTTATATAATTATATAAAACTGTAACAGCATTCTTACTGACGCGAGACTGGTTGGCGATGGCGTTGCAGGCTCCATTTTGTTTCACTTCAAAGTTTCGTTTCAAATTGTTTCGCCGATCGTCGCTTCCTGTGCGACGTTACAGTGAGGTAAGTTTAAGGTAATTCCATAGTGGTACCGCACTGCGCCTTTGCTAAACGAAATCCATCTGAGGATGGCCTTCGCTGATATTACAATAATATCAGAGTTCCGCGCATTGCTGCTTCGAGAAACCGCTGCACATCGATGCAAAGGTTGTTTTGCCGACCGAAAAGTGGCGAGGAGCCCGATTGTTTGGCTGTCCCGATTAGACAAACACAATTATGTCACGAGAGAGCAAGGACAGAGGTTTTCCTTATCAGACGCTCGAGTAGCCATGGCAACTGATACGCCCTAGCAAAGAGAGAAAAAAAATGAAAAAGATGAATAAGACTTTCATATTTGACAGCTGATGAAATGAACATTTTTCCCTTTCTTCTTTTGGCACGCAAACTCGAGCTTTCATTATCACTTTGCAACTCCCATAAGTCCTCCCGTCAAGACACAATGGAGTACGATAAAATGTTAAGTATTCCCAGTGCCTCCTTCAGATGATTGTCTTCCCAGTATCTTTAGTTACTTTTATCAAAAACTCCGAAATGCTAGAAATATAGAAGATCATTGACTTGTTGTCAGACTACGTTAACTGAGCTATGAATCTACACTCTGACCCATATCTGCCCGTCTGCTTGATTGCTCCACCTGCGTTGTCGCAGCAATCGTACCTGCGTGGGCTTGAGTCTGGAGTTAGTCTTACGAGCACAGTTTTGTGTTAGCTCTTATTTGTCTATCTCTTATAGTGTGTATGCATCATAATATCCTCGCCCATTTAGCAGAGTTTTAGAGTGAGACTAAGTTTTGATATTTTATTTACAAGGTTTTGACAAAAAGAGCGCAGTTAATGCTAACAAGCAAACAATCACGAGACCGACGGACCAAGTCCTCCATAGATAAAGTTACTTGGCTGAGGAGAACTCTCAGTTCTGCCAATTCAGATTCGAAGCAGAGACCTCGAGATCCAAAGCTGTTGGAGACTTCTACTGATCAATACACGGTATATCCTCTTCCTTTGGACGCGTTGACTTGCACGAATGTGATTGGATCGTGTAACCGCACATATGCCTCGTTCAGCGATATGAAAATGTGCGGATTTTATGTTTTTTTCAATTCTGTGATTTTTTCTATGATTGCCTATATTGAAAGTTGCATAAAGTGATTGATAGAACTATGAACGATTTTAGCAAGATGATAGCAAGTATATGTGTAATGTTGTGTGTATGTGTGTGTGTCGCTGTCCGTTATGTGCGTTAAAAGAGCTCTTCCTTTCATCTTGCAGCAGCATTGCCAACCCAAAGTATTTCAACGAGTACGATACCCGTGTGCAACCTGACCGCATACGTAAACCTCATCTGCCCGCTTTCTAATCCGGCAGGATTCGGAGCGGGCTCTAAAGTCGATGACCCGGATCAAAGAGGGAATTTCGCAGTTGATGCTCTCATGGCTGTTTTGACCGCTTTTCGCTGCATGCGGGCATTCCTCACTGCAACAGCCAGTCCAGTCACCGCGTGATGCCGCTTTCCCTGGACGACAGGAGCAGCGAAGTAATAGCACGGCGTGAGTTCGCTTCCTACGTACACGTTCAATTAGCTGTCTTTTCTCTCGCACCATCACCAAAGCAGTTGTTGTGATAGATGTTCAATTAGATTCCACTTAAGTAACATATCCATATTAAAAAGCATTACCTTTTGTTGTATGCTTCTCCCGTTTTATTGTGTTTTTATTTCTTTTTCATAATTATAGGTGAACTTTGGAGGTCACGACTCTTTTACAGGATGATATTTGATTTCTTTCTTGTTCCCCCACTGTAATCTTTTATTTATCAAATTAGATTCACGAGACACGATCTTCCAGAGGGTTCCTGCCATAAAAACCACAACAACATTGCCAGGCTTCCGTTTTGAAAACAAAAGAGAACGTTATGGGCTAAGACAATTTGTCCCTTGGGGTTCGTCAAAAACAGGAAGCAAACACAGGATTTCTCTCCTTAGCGACCAGAAAACTTCGTAAACAACGCTCCGAATTTCCATAGACACTCGTAGGTGGTATGTTCCGTCAGTTGCTTTTGCCAAGTGACCTAGGTTTATATTTCACACCCGGAGTCTTTTTCGAGACTATAAAATGGTGCTATGGATCCTAATAAAATGATTGGCTGAGAGCTATCACGTGACTAGTCTTTTAATTTGTCTAAAGGCTCAAATTTAGTTTTATCCTGACGTTATAGTTGAGTATGATACGTTCTAACTACCGTTTGTCTGCGATGAAGCTGCTTTGGTTGTGTATCATAAATACATTAATTGTTTGTGTGTGCGGTTCAGTTATCTCGGAGCTGGTGCCGACATGGAAATCTTGCAGAAACGGCTGCCGTTGAACATAGATCATTTCACCGTTTTGTAAAACAAATACTGGACACATTTGGTCATGCGTTAGTGACATGATCCACCCTTTGTATGTTTGGAACAGTCCCAAGTTAATAACGGGTTTATAACTTTTACTCTATACGCCATGTGTTATGTGTGTTACAAATATTATAGGCGAGGCAAGGGTTGAAACTATGCATTCTGGACTCACGGGGATCACACACAAGTCTTTGCACTGAAAAAAGTGCGATAAACGAAGGCTATCGCCTTGTCTGCGTCGTCTATTTCCATACAGGTGTGGTATACACGACGATGCGTTTAATCGCGAGACACGATTTTCGTTTGTTTTTTTTTTAAGTGAAGCTAAAGCTATCATTTTATCATATGATATGTAATCAACCATCGTTATCTAAGTTCACAATCAAATTTAAAAAAAAAATCCTTAATTAAAGAATTCAGAAACTCCTGCAAGGCCCCAAGTACCTCGTGAAGTACAAAGGATGATTCGAAGACAATTCGTTAATCCCGACTGACCAATTGAAGCACAGCTGGCAGATTACCGTACTTAACATAAATGATGCAAGTATGTCTGGCAAATTATTCTTCAATGCGTGGTCAAGCAAGGTGAGACAGGTGCAAGTTCGCAGAAGCCTCGTGGCTGACGTCACTCGGTTGTGCGTTCACCTCTTGCCGCACCGTTCTCCATTCTAACAAGCTAGTTGTAATTAAAAGTGGAATATACAACAACTTTGCCACGATGCCTGACATACTGCTCCAGCGTGGGTTCCTTGAGTGTTCCGTCAAGTTTAATGTTGACTTTATATAGGCCTTAGTGTTCATGAACAATGGGTACTCGTAGAGACGCAACCCGAAGGCATCCATAACTTTTTTTTTAATAAAAAAAAAGTACTCTTTTTTTGCCTTCGTAACACCCACCGAAACACACAAATACACACACGCGCGCACACACACACACGTACATATAATTATAAAATACACACGCACGCACACACGCAAAACACACAGGCACACACGATGTCTCTTTACCAATGTTGAGGACTACCCTAAAGACATAGTTGGCCATAGAGAGAGATCAACCAATCAAAGCTCTTTCTTCACTTGCGCTGCGAAGATGCAAATCATTGTTGCTGGGAGTTTGTGCTCGTGCTTTTAAGTTAGTTTCTGGACCCATTAGCAAGTGCTAAGAGAAACCAAGGAAAAGCGACATGAATGTGTTCCGAGCAGAAAAGAGAGCGGCGGCTTTAATAATTCCAAACGGTTACGACTATATTGGCTCGAAAATTGGCGAAAATGCTGGGCTCGTGTTGTTGTAACATCATTATTTCTCGGCTGTGTCAGCTTCCTCGCCATGCCCTGGAAACCAGCACTATACTGCTGTCGAAGAACGGGGACGTTCCAAGAAGGATTTGTGCAAGACTGATGCGTCGCTAATTAGTATGGCATTTCAGTTACCCCCGAGGCCAGCTTTGCTAATTCCCTACCCACATTAATTCCCACACGCAAGATACAGCAGCCTATTACAGCATAGACGAACCTAAAAATACATCGCTCCTTCCACCACGCATATAATACACAGAGCAGGCGCCCCCTTCAAACGGCAACATAATTGCTCCTCGGGCCATTGTCTACTTCACAGGAATGCAAACAGGTTCTAGGGGACAAGGCTTACGCGAAAGGAAAAAGAAAACACGCACGCACACACACACACACACACACTGGAGAAGGCAGATATTGAAATGGACGAATTTTGATACGTAGCTTGCTAAACACCTGTCACCACAGTCTTTCCTCTCTCACCAATCCAACGTCAATTACGAGAGAGATTTCTGTCAGCTGGGCTGATTTTCGGTCACATCTACACTTCCGCAGGGAAGAACGGTTAGTAAGATCATATTCTCCATTCTCCCTTTGTACTCTTTTTTGCCCTCCAAATGAATAATCTGAGCTGTCATTTTTTTTTTGTTCAATGTGCTATTTTTGACCAAGAAACGCATAAACCTGTGATGGAGAGAGAGGAAGATATACTATGCTCCACACAGACGAGGAAGAATGATTACAATATCTCTGGACAGAGCATGAACATTATCACCCGGACTCATTTCTCTTGAATATTTGAACTCTATCATTCTCCGATTGAAACGATTTCTCCTTCCACGAGTCACCTGCATAGCTGTATAACCAGCAACAACCAGATACTGAAGAAAAAAAAAAAGTCCCGCTGGGAACATTGTATACTCCAGGCTACAATACATTACATAATGGAATGGCTGAATATCACGACTACTGACGAGAGATTTAGAAGCGTCACAAGGTGATGAAACCATCAGTCAGCTTGTTCAACATGAACAGGAATATGAGAAAGAACCACAGAAGCATCATCATCATCATCATGCGAGTTATATGCATGTATATTTTAACAATTAGTGATCGTTAAACAATTATTAGCTATGAAATTAGCAATCAAATAATTATGCATCACATCTAGTCATTGAATAAAATTCATTTAATTCCATAATTACAAAACATATTGAAGGTAAATGATAATACGATATGCAAGAGACATATTATTATGAAAGTGTATGTGCTTGGGTGTGTGTGTGTGTGTGTGTGTGTGTGTGCGTGTGTGTGTGTGTGTGTGTGTGTGTTGAGAAAGAGAGAGAGAGAGAGCTGTGAGTAGGTGAGGGGTTGAATCGAATAGGATAGAATAATATCTCAACTTACACCTCTTTCAACGAGAATATTGTAAAGAAAAAAAAAATCAAACGAGCATTAGAATAAGGCCTACATAATACCCATTCGCAAAAATGTAGATATCATATGTTAAACTTTTCCAAGGCAAATGTACACATGAATGGTCATGAGCATGGTCATGAGCACACACGTACTTCCACTACTGCACACACACACACGCACACACACACACACACACACACACACCCTCACACACACACAAACAAGCACACACACACGGATATCATGCCAATGCACATGCACATGCACGCATAGAAAAAAAAAATGTGTGCTGTATTAAGAACGTGTAAATCTGGAGGTGGAAAAAAAAAACTCTCTTCCTATCCCCCTGGGGGCGTTTCATGAAGGAACTTGTCGGATAAAATATCTGACAAATCAATTATATCCGACAAGTTTTGAGAAATTCTTTCGTCTAATTGGCGGATTTCTCTGAACTTGTCGGATATAATTGACTTGTCGGACATTTTATCCGACAAGTTCCTTCATGAAATGCCCCCCTGGTGTAAGTCTTATAAAAGTATGTACGTATTTATGTATGTATATATATATATATATATATATATATATATACATGTAATATAACAACCTGACAACAGTACATAATGAACTCATCGTATTCACTATTCAACCTTTGACGCCCCCAAAAGGAAATGCTATCTCGCATTGTATGAAGCTGTGCTAGACGCGCACAAAAAGGCAGGTGACCTGGCAAAAAATACAAATTTCCAGCACGTTTTTCTGGGTTTTTTTTTTTTTTCAAAGCACCTTGTGCGACTGGTTCCATTTCAAAGGGAAGGATGCGACATTTGGAAACATTAAGAATAACCATTCATACTGGCTTACATTTTTAAAGTAATATTAATTGAAAAAAAAGTATTAAAAAAAAGTAATAACAAATCCCACATTTCCGGTGTTTCTCATTGTTTTGTTGAAAATTGTGCATAATTCTGTACAAATCTTTTGCGGCATGGTGGGCAGCTGCAAGGAGATAGGGAGAGAAACAAAGCAAGTAGCAGCTGACAACGGTGATTGTCCGAGCTGTCACGACTGTGACAAACTTAATAAAACCCCGCGAAGTAGAGAAACGTGCAAAATCACAGACGAGCTACGCGGCGGGTAACGTGATTTCCGCACGAACCAGCGCGCAGCTGATACAGCCGTCCGCATTTCTGGTTTTTGTTCTGGGTTTTCCCTTTATCCATTCTTCCACAATGCACGCCTATCAGACTTCAAAATGATTGGAGTGAAACCTTAGTCAGGGAGATGTGTAACCTAAGCTCAGATGATGCAACCATAAACGGGAGGCAGGTGGGATTTTGTGATATGGTTTTTGTTTTGTTCTTTTCTGTGATCCAAACTTTTTATTTATTCTTTTGTTCCTTCATTTATATCCTCTATTCTGTATCCTCCTTCTATATAACATACAGTAATTAATGATGTGACTCAAACGTAAACCTTTAAGCTGAAGATAGATGAGAATGTATCACAAATGAGTGTCATATTCATTGAAGACAATTTTTCATACAATACCTGTAACCAGCACTACATAGTTAAACAGTTTGCATAATTATATATCAACGACGCATTTTTTTTCCTTGCAAATTGATATCATACAGATTGTTATAAATCTGATATCCGTAACATAGTCTTGACAGAGAAGAGAAAAAGAGCACATTTATATTTCATATCGATGTTGACGATTTGTCCTTCCCTGCTTTTATGCAAAATCCCATATATAGGTCGACGAACACAACTGTGTGGTGCTTTCTGTCGGGCTTCCGAATATCCTTTACGCGCACTAGCTCGAATTGAAGCTGACATCGCGAATGTGAAGCCCAAAGTCGCTCAAAATCTAAATTTCATTCATGTCACGAGAACATTCGAAATGAGAACATCGCCTCTGCTGCCAAACACGAGTGCAATTGACTAATCATGCTTGAAAAAAAAAAAGAATAGAAAAGTTATATCACACGGCGGAGGAGTTTTCGGCGGGTGAGCAAATTTCAGCCATCTCCTCTCAACGTCTCTTGGTCATTGAATAGCAATGCTAATAGAAAAAGCAAAAAAAAAAAAAAATAACGGAAAGAATTTGTCCCTAACGTGCAGGCTGCTTGAATGTTAGGAAGTCCCCAAAGGTAGTGAGAGATGAAGATGAAATGAAGCCCGGGGTGAGAATCTTTTATCGTACCCGTTCGACGAACTCTCCCCTACTTTTCGGTTCCCTTTGCACCACACGCGTATAGTGCCATCCATAATTATGCCTGCATGTGCTATATATTCACTCATTTTGCACGGCAATATCACCGAAGAGAACGTTAAAGTAGTGCAATTTTCGACACTTTTGAATGATTTCGAACCTTCAGGTGATAATGTTTCAAGGAAAGACATCTCATGATCAATCAAGCAAGGGATTACCCGTGAAAAGTGGTGGCTGACAATGTGATTGTTTTACACATGTTTTATGTTATTATTATATGTTTCACTCCTTGCTGGATGGAAACATAAAAACTGAATTGAATCGAATTGAATTGAATGGAATTGAATTGAATTGAATTGAATTGAATTGAATTGAATTGAATTGAATTGAATTGAATTGAATTGAATTGAATTGAATTACATCTTGGTGTTACTAGATTATCTAGCAAGAAAGAAAGTTGGTTTTTGAAACTATACAAAATATCACATGAAATTTACCTCACGATACTTCAGATGTAGGGTTTATTCTCCCAATTGGCCACGTACGAATGGAACCGTACCATGGAAGATTTCAGGCTGTTTATTGAGAAAGAATTCGACTCTTTTTTCATATTTCTTTATATCACTATGTTACCATAGCAACAGTCTCATAACTGTGATATTTATGATATGATCATGGCTCTGAATGGACATAAACATGACTGCAGCAACAAAATAACACGCATTACACCCGTCTAGACATTTGGAACACAATTCTGGGTCATGTAATCACAAAAACATTGCATTTTGCGTTATTTTGCTGCTGCAGTGTTATGTTACCATGGCAATCATCATTATTACTGTGATATAATTATGGCTATAAATGAACTGGCACCTGACTGCAAGCAACAAAATTCCACGCAATACACAGGGCCGGCGCTACGTTTTTAAAAGTGAGGAGGCCTAGGTTATGG
This sequence comes from Diadema setosum, assembly GCF_964275005.1. Lineage (NCBI taxonomy): Eukaryota > Metazoa > Echinodermata > Echinoidea > Diadematoida > Diadematidae > Diadema > Diadema setosum. The sequence goes on along the minus strand of NC_092693.1, from coordinate 9,096,086 downwards.
GAACAGGGACGCAGATTCATTTTGAAGATTGATGGGGAGACATTATTGGATGACAACGGGTGATTTCAAGTTCAGTGCTAGTGCTAGTGCTAGTACTATCCAGCACTAGTACCGGCGATAAAACCGAACTTGAAATCACGTCGGTGTTGGGAGTTGACCTCAAAATTATGACGTATTTCCGGTTGCTGGCGCGTGCTGGGCTCGGTGTTGAATGTCATCTGCTGAACCGAGCTCCGTCGTTTGTGTTAGCGATTTACGTGCCTTTTCCCCATTGACTAACACAAGCCCCTAGGGATTATCATTTTCTTCATTTCAAGATCGGTGCTGCTGCTGGTGTTAGCGTTGCCGTGCGAGACCCGTATTCACTTCCATAATGGATGCACGTTTTACGTGCAAAGTCTATGCTAATGCAGTGGTTGTCCACTAAGAGCAAAATTAGGATAATTGTGTTTTATTGAAGGGGTGAAATTTGTGACATTTTAATCAGTCTTCCTCGTCATGTGTCTAAAACTAAGCAATGGCTACATCTTTTTTTTTTTATATTTGACTTTAACTATGCACCATCACTTTTTTCGTCGCGCTATTCCCGCGGACTTCGCGGTGGTGCGATTCCAACACCTAGTGCTGGTGATCGATAAGTTTGATCGGTATCGCCTCGTTAATCTGACCGTCGGTGTTGGAGCTCGATTTAAGGCTCTTATTCGGGGGCTAGCACTAGCACTAGCACTAGCACTAGCACTAGCACCGAACTAGAAATCACTCAATTAATTGTGTCCCAAAACTGCCTGACAAGCAAAAAAAAAAAAAAAAAAAAAAAGTACTTAAAATTTGTGGTGTCATTTCCGGGGTTAATCGGTTGACAAGACCATTTACCAGTTGTTAAATCATATTTTAATTTTGGTTAAATATTTGATTTTTAAAAGTAGAGAATATGGAAAGCCGCCTACATATAATGAAATAAAAAATAAGATTTTAGAGGATAGATTTGAGGAAAAGAAATTAGCATCAATGAGGGGAACTTTAACCATTCATTTCAGTAAATGGGAAAATTTGAAAATAAGTATGGAAGGACCCGGAGCCAGATGTCCACGGGGAAGGGGGAAGGGAGGGGAAGGGTAGTTGGGAGAGGGAGGGGGGATGGGGAAGGGGAGGGGGTGATTAAAGGGAATATCGATTCCATTTGGTTGTATATCGATTTTATTTGGGTGTATATTGATGTGTTAAATATTTTTTTTTTCTTATGAAGCACGGTCATGCTGAAAGTACAGCTCCATTTAATATTAATATTCTTTTTTTCTTATGAATACACTGTCATGCTAAAAGGACAGCTCCATTTGATTTCAATGAAAGTAAGTAAGCAGTGTATGTTTTTTTTTTCGGTGCATTGTATATTCTTTACGAATGCACTGTTTCTGCTGAAAGTACAGCTTGGCTTGATTTCATTATAATTGTGTTTTGTTGAATCGTGGATTCTGTAATACATGTGATTCGATTTATCATGAAATTGTATTGAATATGGAATCAATAAAAGATTATGGAAAAACAAAAAAAAATACTATGCATGCAAAAACATCGGAGAATCCTTTCTTATTTATTTATTCATTATTATCTCTTTTTTTCTTTTTTTTTTTTTTGGGGGGGGGGGGGGGTTGCTCCAGGATCTTCAAACAGGATATTTTAAGTCCTACTTAGTCCCGCCTGGCCTCCTTTAACAAAGTGTTCCGTAAGTAGCAATCCTGCTTAATCGAGCAAGATGTTAAAGCAGTTGCTTTAGAGTCCATGCAGTTGTAGTGATAACGATACAGTTTGCATGATGACACCAAAGAGATTTTATAGGGTTATCTCTTTGGATGACACATAAGAGGTGAACCTTCAGTGACTAATTCCACAATAAAGTCATATCCCGACTGTATCCATACATGAGTATCCGATTATGTTTTCCATGCAGATAAGATGCAAATGAGATAACATATTGATGACGTTTCACACGCTTTCACGCCCTCATTATTTGTGTTTCATGAACAACCCAACCAACCGATTTACCTTACCGTTTCCCTTTGTATTCATTGACGTGTACATTTTCCCTCTTCATCATTTGTCATTCTTTACAACTGTAAATTTCATGAAAGAATTCGGTTTAAAATGAGCTTCTGGGAGCCTCATGTGTTGTACTCGACAAAACACACATTCAATGGGTTGTTTTGTTTGCGGTTTACTTGTAAAACGTGGAATACGGAACAGTAAAACAAACAAGCAAGCAAACAAACAAAACTACTTCATATGCAAATTAATCGAGATGATTACATCCTCATCTTTCAAGTACATACTGACCTCTTTGCTAAATTGCCTTTCTGAATGGAATCATAAAGCGCATTACATTGTGGTACTACGATAACCAAGTGGAAAATGACAGGAGCTGCTTAGAGCAAAAATATGTTTTTATCAATATGTTTATGCATGCTATGACGTGAGGATATCATCTCCCCTTCTTAACTACATGTACATATTTTGGTTGCGACGATGATCACTGTTTCCTTAAAACAAGGGAAATGTTGAACGTCCACAACTTTCTACATAAATGCCCACTTATAAAACTCCAAGCATTCTGCTTGTCTGTTCATAAGAGCGAACTCGAATATGAAGTGAGAATGCCCTTAAAATAATTTTAACACCGCGTTATGTTACTAGACCAAAGAATTGTGATATACTCCAACATACTCTGATACGCACATACACACATATCACACCATCACACAAGCACACAGATACCATCACACAAACACGCACAAACGCACACACATAATAAACACAAGCAATCACACAAACGCGCGTACACATGTACACACATGCAATATACACACATCATCACACGGACATATAAACACACATCACACACACGCACACACACATAAGCAGAAGTAATGGGGATGGTATGAAAAAATTCTTGTATCATTTTGAACGATTTGATTCAGTTATTCAGTTGTTCAATCTTATTTCCATATTTCTCAATGAAAAATACATCAAATATAGCAAAATAAAATGACACATATGATATCCAGCTTGAATGCACGATAGAATATTGCAAACATAATAGAAGAATGTGGTCAATCTATGAAAGTTTGAATCTAATGCTATACAAGAAATACGATGGAACCTACTTAAAAGCAAGTTTGTTGAGCGTAAGTCCCAGTATTAAACCAAGTGTAAAGATCAAGACAAGGAGCACGGCTCTACAACATATTCGATAGGATACAACTAACTAGATACAAATTATTCTATAGAATACATATTATAATACAATGCATGGCTAATTAAATGACATTATTTTAGCCTATTATAGTCGTTATTCTAGTCTCTAACATGTTTAAGTCAATTAGCCTTCACACTGACAAGCGTATGCATGGCGTTCGTCACCCACCGCTTTCAAAGTAGGACACACATCTTTGTTAATATGTCCCATCCCTAGGCAATTCATGGTGTATTCCTGCTTTCTAAGATGTTGCTATCCATGTAATGGACAATGATTTAATGCTGTCGCGATCGGGCTACCATGCATGTTCCCTGTGGAGGCTGCGGTGGCAAGATACATCGAAATGAAATTACTCAACCGTGACAGATTTCAATCAGAAGAAACTCCTTCTTATGTGAAATAATATGTCTGTTTTGGCCCCAATTCAGTGAATTCAGTGAACTTTCTTTCTCTGTTCTCTTTCTCTCCTCGATACCCCCTTCCACTCTTTCTTCGTTCCGTCCTAAATGATGCGTTCATTGACAATATCCTCGAACGAAGTGGTTAAAGGGAGGTGGGAAATGTAGCATTCCAAATTTTAGATTTTAAAATTGTCTCTTAATTAAACTTTTTGAATGGGCAGCTTCCATTTCATCTCATTCAAATTCACAACTAGTCATGAAAAATAAAATGAAACAAAATGAAACAAAACAAAACAAAGGAGACGCCGATATCAATATATTCCTATTCTGTAAAGGTAGACACAGCTGTGGGTGTTGTCGTTAGTTTGCTAACCCAGTTCAATCCCCTGGGGGTATCATTGACTTAAATGTCCCAGTTATTAATTAGAGCAAGGGGAGACTGATACGCACCATAAATTAAAATACCCATCACAGCGCTGAGAAACCAGAAGCTCTGGAAGATAATTTACTCAACACGAACGAGTTCATGAGCAAGAACAGAAGTAGGACCATCACCAACAACAACATGAACATGCTCTATCGTTTTCTTCTAAAAAGTACCCGTCTTGTGTATTGGCGACCCAACGCTATTATCGATGACATAACAGCGACAACGGACAGGATCTCGCGCGGGAAGGGTCGTCTGCTTCACATCATTTTTTACGGAAGCGTATAGTCGAGGGAACGAGAAAGTAATTTGCAAGATCATGTAAGGCAGACGTGCAAATATCAACGACTCATATTATCGCCGTCGTAGCGTGGGACGTGGGCATTTAATTTCGCCCCAACCGGATAATTCACCCCTTTCAAGGAATACACTGTATAGCATCAACAGAATTCTGGGGTTGTGTGGGTTTTTTTTTTTTCGTTAGCCTGAAAATATAACGATAATGTACCCATTGGGATCCAGACAATTGTGACTGCGTCTCATGCGGATGACCCACACGGCGCACTTTGGCGGGAACAGAGTAGAGAGCGGGAAGGGAAGATAGGGGAGAGAGCGATAGGGAGAAAGAGAAGGTGTAGGGGAGAGATGGAGCGCGGAAGATTGAGAAAAGAAAATGCAAAGAAAAAAAAAAGGTCATGCACGTGATTCCCGTAAACGACCACAAAGAGAGTTGTGCCCCACGGCGACCAGCAGTAGGCCTATATACTCCCTGGCATGCATGAACTGACGTCCGATCAGGTGGGACACACTGTATTGAAGATGAATTCATGAAACATGTCAACTTTGTATTACATCCTGCGTGTTGATTTTAAAAAGGAGCTGCGGTTCAGGGCCTTGCGGTTGATAATCATCATTTTGCGTATACGTGCTGACGTTATGAAGTTGGAGTTCGTGCAAACGATGTCACTGCCCCCCAGGGTGACTAATAGTCCCATATGTCGTAAGGCAACGTAGGACTAATGAATGACATGTTTCATTTAATGCTTTTGAGCGACGTGAAAGATTTGCGGCGCATCGTTTGTGGCATCGACAGGTAATTTAGATTAACTTCAGCAACACGATATCGCAGTGCCTATTTCCGTGTCGATATAAATCAAAGGTCATCCTCATTTGTGTGCATATTGCGCATTGGGAGGAAAGAAAACGTCATTAAGAGAGACATCGAGATAGGAAGAGAAAGAGTAGAACGATGGAGGAAAAGAGAGTGTCATATAATAAAAGAAAAAAAAAACGCTTTCGCTCACGATTTATATACAGAGCACAAACATATCACAGCCCACACTCCCCATCATAACTTTGCAGAATCGTATATACTACAGTGAAAATATTCCAAATAGATTATGTAGATATGTTTGTTAGACAAAATAAAGCTGGAGAAGACATAAGTGTTAATATTAAAAAAAAATCTGGCCTCGTGCGACATCCTTTGTCATCATTATCACACCTATAAAACGCTCAAGAGGGGACAAAAGCCAACGGTACATAATCAGCATTATACTAATATACATATGTGCATAGATGTATGTACACACACATACATACACATACGTGTTAATATATGTATATATATATATATATATATATATATATATATATATATGTATATATATATATATATATATATATATATATATATATATATATATATATATATATACATACATATATTTATATGTTTACACAATGTAATCTATTAACAACATAATTATCACGCCGGAATTGTAACTTTTTCAACTATCAATTTCTCGGGGATATTCATCCATGGAAAGGTTATTGGTAATCTTTGTTTAAAGAAAACAACAAAAATAAACAAAATTATTTCCGGACGCATATCCCTATAATATCAATACGAGGGATTGATTCCACTTCTTTGAAAGTATCGTGGGACTTTATGAAAAGACTATAAACAGGCAAAACAAACACAGAGCAATATCGAAGTACAGCAAAATCATCATTCAATACTTTTTACTGGTTCGTTTTTTCTGTATTGTGGTAGGACACTAGTGAACTCAACACGAGATATCCGACGGTTTCCTTTATATCTTTGAAAGTGGTGAAATCGATTGCGTAAGAGATCTTTTCAATGACAGCCTTAAATGGAGAGCGTAGACATCCCTTCTTCACCTTATGTAACCAATGTATCTTACTTCTTGTGGTAAATTTAGTGTTTAGTGGTCATTTCGTCGTTGCAATGAGAAAACGTGTAAGGTGTCATTTACATAGACATTACGACTTACAAGTTGTATGTGAACACTGGCTTTCAATATGTAAGTACATGTTACACGTAAGAATCATCAGCCACTTCGATTCAACTCATTTCATTTCTTTTTCACGTCTCAGTTGAAGAAAGAATGCGGTGAAAAACTGAGTCATAAAACAAAAATGCTCAAATATACCATGCTCTCAGAGGTTCAGTTGAAATCATATATTCTCATGTGACTGGCACAGCACAATTTGCCGAGGGTCGCAGCCCAAAAGGAAAAAAAAAATGATATTTTTTTTTTGGTGACTGACATTGTAACTATTTAATAGTAACTATGCCAGTCACAGAAGAATCCATAATTTTCCCTGGTACCTCCAAAATAGTACATAGGATATTTGATCAAAAGCCTGAGAGAGAAATCTTGATGTAGATAAAAATGGCAATAATAATGATAAAAACTAAATTGTATCAATTTACCAAGTTTGCTCATTTTGCACAACATTCTGCACAGCTACAGCACAGTGCTACACTTCACGTACAAATTAAAAGGGCAGTACTAGTACAGCGCATGTGCTTGCCGCTGGCTGAGCCTCATCGCGATTACGATTCACTTTGTCGAGATATCGATGGCTAAATAGCTCGTTATGGAAAAAAAAAAAGAATGACGTCAACATATTGGTAAAGCGAAAAATATATCGAGATCTGACGTCACGCCACATCTATTTTTTGTCATGGTGAAATTATAAAGTCATGTGAGAAGTTCTCGGCCAATCCCACTTTGAGAATCATATCATGTAGGATATAACAAAAATTATAAAAATCTTATTCAAATATGTAAATACGTGCAGGTATATATACATACAATACGAACTAACGAACTGAGTGAGATTTCAGTGGTAGGATATGCCATAAAGGCCAATCGAGAGTTATTCTTGGTTGATTTTTTAGAAATGAGTCTAACCATTGTTCTTGAATAGAGAAGACATTTCCTTCATACTTCTTCACTTGCACTTACCTCTAGTGCCGCAGAAAATATCTCCTTCTATACGGCTTAGAGGAGCGTGGGGAAGGGACAGAGGAAGCGACCGACGTTCCGGTAATGATAAGGGCATCTTTCCAGCGCTTGATTTGGTCACAGAAAAGCCAACCACTAGCCACCTAACGAGCCACTTAAGGAGAGAGTAAGTTGCTTGGTCCTCTTGACGGGGATTGTTATCCCCCCGGCAGTGGGCTCAAAGATGTTGAGATGAGATTAAGTTTAATTTCCCGTAGTTGTCCATCTCTTTGGTCAGTGTACGTAGATGTCCATCTCTTTTGGTCAGTGTCGCCGATATTGACGTCACAACGCCCTCAGTGGGGGATTGTGTAAAAGGCTTTGTAAAGTGAGATAGGCAAGGCTATTTCCTGGCTAATGACCATCGAAGCACCCACGGACCAGGTGAGCTACGTGCCACTGTGTGTGGTGTTAATCTTCTTATTAGTCGCCTGGACGTGTCTGCAATGAAAGCATCTTCAGTTCTTTGACCTCTCTTTCTCCCTCTCTCTCTCTCTCCCTCTCTCCCTCTCTCTCTCTCTCTTTGTCTGTTCCTCTCTTTTCCCCTCCACTCTCTTGCGCTTTTTATCTTTTTACATTTTTATCATAATAATTGTATTGTATTTCTCTCCTTTTTTTTCTATTTAAATACGCACACACACACACACGCGTTTAGATACAGCATAACACCTATCGTCATTTACGATTTACTAATAGTATCTAGTTTATCGTTAGCCAGTACATTAACGAACACAATGAACAAAATGCTTGTTGGCACAGTTATTAGGAGGTGCCTCCCTTGTTACATAATATCTGCTGACACCACTGCTGTAGAAAGATGTGATTCAGTTTTATATGGTAATGTCTCATGTGTCACAATAATAAAAAGTACACCTCAGCTGCCCACAATGATTTGTAATTTTCTTTTTTCCCCTTCTCACTCCGTGTTTAAAGACTCTCTCTTTGTTTTTGTTTTTTAGTGTGTAGCCATGGAAACTGCAAAACCATAATATACACAGGTGATGTTATCAGTCTTAGTATCATGCATGTACATCATGATTTTCACATACATAGTCATGTACCAACTTATTTGTTAATATACACAGTCGCGTCGTTAATTCCAATGAATAAAAGTCACTCATCATCTTACACACACAGACAGACAGACAGACACACACACACATACATACAATATCATTATACGTACATACACATTCATCCATTGTCAGTGATTTGAATGGTAAGACAAGAGAGTGTCAAATCAATACGTCAAGACATTTATGAATGCACGTTACATATTATAAGTGTTATCTCTCAAAGGCGGGGGTGGCGACCTGCACGTTACTCGTCCATGAGGACAATCGCTCGGAGCAGCTTGATCGACGCGTGGGACGTAAATTGCCTCTCCACACATACCACGTCCAAAGTTAACATTCATATTAGAGTGAAATGAGGCAAGCAGGAATTGCAGAAGCTTCATTAACATTTCAAAGAAAGTTTATAGAACTTTGAAATTGTTTTTTTTTTTCTTGACAAGTAGTAATATTGGTCGTAACCATAGACTGTGATTTTGGAAGAAACGATAATGTTATGATTGATTGTCAATTTAAATTCGGCCATAGGTCCCCTAGACTCTCTAAACTTATACATAATTAAAATATTTAGATAATATTCATTTCTGGTCAGTTTTTCTGATTGCGTTTGTTACATAATCAAAATTTCAAGTCGTTTGAACTATTCTTCCTCCAAAAGTCCCAAACCAACAGAAGACAGCGAGAAAAACACCATTTACGGTATTACTGATGAAACTTTAATTTCTAACGATGCTGTGGTGACGATACAATAGGATGCGGCGTATCTAAAAATGAATACGCGCATCATTCAGTCGTGCTTTAGCGCGCAAAGCTCTTATTTTTTGACTCTAAAATGACGAGATAATGAATATTTGCATCTTTTACAACGTTCTCGACGCATCTTTTTTTTTTTTTTTTTTTTTGGGGGGGGGGGGGCTTGTCACCCGATAAAACCCAGAAGTGTGGCACGAGAAACGAAAAAATGCGCAGAAGCCTTTTTTCTTTCTTTTTTCTTGTCAGCTCATTAAACCCGGAAGTGGCACCATTTTTTCGCCCCCCCCCCCATTTACGGAATTCCTTGATCCGCCCCTGCTTGACGCACACACACACACACACACACACACACACACACACACACAAACCCCCTCAGATAATGAATGGATGAACAGGTTGGAATGAACAGAAAAAGAAAGAGAGAGAGAGAGAGAGAGGAGGAGGTCCAGAAGGCATTGGCCCGAGACGTCCTGCCGAGTTATGCCCGCAATGAGTCTGGTAGACTTGGTTGGATTAACCGTCTAGAGATGACATCCTAGACATGTCCATCTCTTTTCCAGTCGTACTACTGTACTTTTGGGTGACTACGGAAAGAACGTCTAAGCTAGAAACAGAATGACGGTACATTTTGACACGTGAACACCATCTCGGAACGAACTTCAAACGGTTCAAAAGTCCTTTTGATAAGACTGTACTGAGACCTTAAAGACGCTGCGTGAATTTCCTGTGGCTCCCTTGAAGGAAAAAAAAACTCAAGCAAAAACAAAAGTAAAAAAAAATACAAGCATATTATACAAAAGCTTTAAAATTTATCCTGTCACTATCAAGACCTCCGTTCATATTTCAAGCGGTTTTTTCTTATACTTCTATCTATGGGAAGATTCAGTATTAATAATCCGGTGTTCTTTTTGTTGTTGTGTGTTTTTTTTTTTTTTTTTTTTTTTTTGGGGGGGGGGGCATTTACAGTGTATTGATTTTCAACCACATTATTTTCATTTTTTTTTGTTCCTTTGCATGGAGCTTTGTTTTTACACAATATCAGAAATACCGGCGGCTTGTTGAACCATAGTGCCCAGATTTGTCAAACCTGGAAACATTTTAAAACATCACATTTACCCTTTCTCTGCCAGTAAGTCAAATATGCACAAATTTCACACACAAACCAATGGACAGGAAATTAATTTGGCACACAGAGGGTTAAAGAACATATCCCGAGACAGTTCGAAAATTAAGGTTAAATATTGTAAACCAACCTTGTACAACTCTCTTTAACGTGCCGCGCTGGCCAAACCACAGTGGGGGTCCAAGTAATACTCTAGCGAAGCCTCCAACGTGATACATACACTCATCAGTCACCTTGTGGAAAGATACGGGTTGAGGGCGTCATCAAGTCACATCGGGCTGTGTATGATGTTCGGATACAGTTCCGTGCATCACCACCTCCACTCCAAACCACACATCAAAGGACTTGCGCTTCGGCCACACGCTGTGCAACATGTTCTTTCTTAATGTGTGCCACCTATTTTTCACTGGGAGCATGTTTCTAACACCATGAAAGCCCAGTGGGATGCCTTGATAATGAGAGTTTCGAGATGATTTATTCATATACATGTATATATAAAAAAACAAACAACAACTACAAGTTCTCAAAATAATAGTAGAAAAAACACATCCAAAATACGCAAAAATTAGGTGTCCACTTTATCTACTTGAGAAGTGCAAATTGCAATGCAATATACTTTTAAATTGATTTGTGAAGTCAACTTGGTCGTGAGATGATGTTTGTTTATGAAATAATCTAATTTGATTGAGGAAATAGAAATTTGTAGAAATATTTAGCATTTTTGTCGATATCGTGTTTCAAGTTGGTTCTCCCAGGTCTTTTGAAATTTCTCTTGATTTTACAACTTATGTTTTGCGCTGATTTGCAAGAAGTAATGTGTATAACATTACCATCTTAACATGATTATTAAGTTGAGTAGTAATATTTGGTGAGGGTTTTTTTTTTCAGAATTCAATAGCATAACCCTTTGCATATATAAAATAATGAGAATTTTACGTATTTGCTACTTTCCGTTTAAGAAACGGGATGAAACTTGAACTTGAATTCAAATTTGACTGTCAGCGTTGTTTAGGCATGTCTGGATGCGTGTACAACAGGCGTAAATTGTTGGTTTACGGTTTTATGTTACGTTTGAGAGTATTATTACCTGCGTTGCCAATCCTGCTGCAACTACCCCTGTCAGTATTAGTACCACGCCGCTTTCATTAAAAAAACAAACAAACAAACAAACAAGCAAACAAACGAACAAAGACACCGGAGCCATTATAATCACGCAGCTTACCAGTTGACAAGTCTTATCAGAGATGATAACTACACTGTGTAATTTGACAGCCGTTTAAACCTTAAAAAACACCATTCCGTTTTCAGATTGGTTCCAATACATGGAGAAAAATCGGCGAAATTAACATTCCTTCATCGTTATACGTAAAGATGTAATATTTAAAAATTCACATAGTTTCACGAAACAGTTATATTGGTCTCAAAGAAGTATGTAGATAGCATGTAGCAAGTAGATAGCAGGTAGATAGCATGGTGACGTCATCGCCTCCTAAACAAATTTTGATGAAACTTCTACCATGGTCCTTTGTTTAATTGTATCAATATCAAATAGAATAGGAATGGTTTTCGTGTTGTTGTTGTTGTTGTTTGTTGTTTGTTGTTTTTACTTTTTGCGCTCTATAGCGATCTTGTAGGCACCATGGGTGGTATTCTGAAAATCTCCCGAAGTTTCTTCCGAAATCAGAAAGTTAGGAAGTGCCCAGGAAAGACGGAATTGGTATTCTGAAATTTCTTCCAAGGAACTTAATGCAAATTAGGTTATCCTTATCCCCGCCTACTGTTCTTTCTTAAGCCAATACGAAAAGCCGTATCATAAGGAACTAACCAAAGATATTCGTATATTATTATGACGTAGGATTAACTATACGTGTGCACTCCATGTCCTATTTTTTAAGCCCATTTCGCGCATTCAAAGTACATATTGCTCGCAGTGAATGACAAGCGCCTATCACGATATTTTGCAACGATGTCTTAACAACATATTTAGGACAGGGGTGGGGCTTTTTTTTTCAAATAATCTTCTCAAAATTCTTTCCTGAGCCCATTCTAGAACATCAACTTCTTACTAAGTCAGAAATTTGCATATCTTCCTAAGATTCATCCTCATTTGCATATTTTCCTAAGTTTCTTCCTAAGTTTAGGAAAAGGGTTAGGAAGAAGCTTAGGAAGATTTTCAGAAGACCACTGTAATAGGAAAAAATCCTGACTTAGGAAGAGAAATCTTCCTTGGAAGGATTTCAGAATACCACCCCATGTTTTCTCCTTGCACATCATATTGTCTTCATTGTCACATATCAGCCCACCCGACACACGCGCACTCAGAACTAAGATGCATGGCTTTAATGCTGCTGTGGTGTCACCGGGTACATAATATACAGTATTATGCACCTTTTGAAAATGTTCTGATACACTTGTTGAAGTTTAAAACGTCACACAGTGTGTCCAACGTGTTCATCCAAGCATCCAGCATAGCACTGCAATGAAATCTTCAAGAAAATATTCAGCCTAACTAAAAATCAATAATGAATATTAAGTAATTCCTCAAGAGGAGATATGAAGTAACTCGGGATGTTCACATCTACTGAAGACAACGAGTATCAGAATTTTACTTGAATGAAATGACAAAAGTGCGGTCAGTTTGTATTTCAGTTGCTAGTGTCCATAATGGTGACAATCTCAATTACCAACGGTCCCCCCTCGCCAGCCTCAGCACGGCTCTTTGGTAGGGTTGTGTCACTATCATTACCCCAACATTGCCTGTCACCTAGATAATGCTCGCACTGCGTAGGATCCGAACTTGTGATCTCCTATTTTAAAGGGCTCAAAGTCCATCTCCCATCATTTGGATTTTCTTTTTTAATCCAGGGTAGCCATTTCAGTGTAGGCACTCCTCTACCAGAGGGCCCTGTCATTACCATTACCCTAGCGTTATCAGGTACACAAGTTACGCCTGGGTCGAGAGGGACATGGTGGGTAAAAACATCTTGTCCAAGGACGTAAGCACTGGACAGGAATCGAACTCAGGTCCTCCGACTGGAAGTCGGGAGTCTTATCCACTTTGCCGCAGTACCCCCCAATATTGCAATATATCGAAAGGCTGTCAAGAAAACTGTCTGGCTGGCGCGATTTATCAGGATAATGAGTTGTTTTGGAATATTTTGAGATCAAAGTGTAAAATGATTTCGATCGTAGCACACGACTTTTATTCCTCAAGAGCCCTCCCCGTTCAGAAGACATAGTGTTTAGGTAGAACGGTACATGAATGATCGATCGTGCCCTTTGACAATCGTATTTTCCAACAAGTTGCATGCTATATAGTCTCGCTCTGAAGATCGAGGGCACTGCTATGGCCCGGTTTGTCTATTATCGATTATCGATTATAAAACAAATCAACAGACCACGATCAGATTTTGTTCTCAGATTGTAATACTGTTATCATACCTTTTTGGCTGATATTTCGCCTTTTCGCCGGTACCCAACTGAAATCGCGTTGTCATTGCAGCGTTATGTCACCCATTTCTTATGCATATGTGTACATTTTAGAACAAAACTCGACAGTTTCTGCAGGCTTATGGGCACTTTTTCATCCCTTTAAGAGTTTAATACCGTTTCTACTTTGCTACTCCGACACACCGAGACGTGTGATTCAACACTTGTGCTTTGAATAAACAACGGATATTTTACGTGTGGATCTCGGGTCTCTTCCAGACGCTTACGAAAAGTATGTCAGGTTATGCGGCAAACGTGTCATTTACATCCTTTGCCCCGGAAGGTCGCAATAGCGAGGTTTGACGAAATTCCCTGATCGCTTTCGTCATAATACAGTCAAATGCACTTTTCATTTCTTTTTCTTCTTCTTTTTTTAAACTCCCATCAGTGCCGGATATACGCGCACCATTGGTCTGGCTTTATCGGTTAAGATATGTTTTCCCCATTCAAGTACCAGATATGCACGATAAATATTGACGCAGTGAGATTTTCGACTCTGACATGGAGGATGGGGCGTGTTGAGCTGTCCTTGTCCCGCGCAGTACGGCGTTTGGATCGGATTTCGTTTATTTTTGAAATCTTGCTCCCTCCGCGTCCCACGGACGGAACGGGAGGAACAAACACACGGAGATATGTATGGAACGAGCGCCGCTGTGCTGTTTACACTGGGTTCGTATTTCTTCCCCAATGAACATCCTTCTCGTTAATGTTGACAAAAACTATTATCATGTCCGTTCATCTTTCCTTCACCCGAGGAAAAGGTCTCTGAAGCTTCTACATGTTTTTTTTTTTTTTTTTTTTTTCATGGGGCGGGAGTGGGATGGGTAGGGCTTGCCTTCATTGTTACAGCCACGACAGCCCGTTGCTGTGCTACCATGTATCAGTACAATACAGAGCGAATAAACAGCCCAAATTGAAAGCTGCACGGACGAGAACAATGTTGTGAAGCAACATAACCGGATAAAATGTAGCCAAATCGGTAAATAACGAGAAAAGTATGACTGTTCGTATGTCGGTAAATTACCGTTATATGACTTTCTATGGGATACTAAAAATAAGCAAATTTGTCGCGAGAGCGTGACGTCATATGGCCTCTCCACGTCCTATGAAAGCGACTGGAAAATTGATATATTTTTGACATTTGATAAAGCGATGAGTGATAAAGCATTCCTTTTCAAAGAAGTACCAATTTTGCAGCAATTGATTCAAGAAGCCAATAAAAAAGTTATTTGAACACTTATGTACAGATTTCATGTAGTCCCGTCAGTGGACGGAAGCCCATTGATGATAATAATAATGATAAAATGACCATGATAACAATAATAACAAAAATAATGATAACAAGAACTATGATCATGAAAACATGCCATTTAATACTGTAAAATGAAATAAATATGGGGGAAGACCTTACCAGTGTTGCTATTTCTCTTCCAGAGGGCCCTCAAAGAAGTTGCACTCCATCGGTTATTACATTCGTTGTATTAAAACCCGGGCCAAGAGGAACATTGTGGCGGCACCCAGGAATCTTGATGCCGGACAGGATTCGAACTCGGGACCTCTGGTGAAGTGACCAGGGTCCCTATCCATCGCACTCCCATAGAAGTGTTAGCATCATATCCTTTATTAAAGTAGCTTAACAACATTTTGCGTCGTCTGTTTGCTTGTTTGTTCATTTTCCATCTGAGAAGATGGCTGGATAGCCCATATTCAGCTATGCTAAGCTGGTCTTCCATGGGGTCCAGTTGGATGTGAGGCGGGACCACTTCACCGGGTTAAACACCCTGCTCTCTGCAATGAATGAATGAATGAATGAAGCGGGATCTTTACGTGCATGAGTTGTGACTCTCTCACACACGGGACCTCCATTTTATGTCCTATCCGAGGGACAGAGTATTTTGCCTCTTTCTAGAGGGGACTGTACGTTTACACACAACATTGCTCAGTCCAGACTCGGGTTCGAACCCGAGTCGCTTGGGTCGGAGGTAGACGAGCTACCGACTGAGACAACTCACCGCCCTCGTCATTTAGGACCAACATTTGAGACCAACACCCACGAGTCATACAGCCCACAAGTTATACAGCTCACGAGTCATACAGGCCATGAGTTATACAGCTCACAAGTCATACAGCCCATGAGTTCGACACTATGCTAACAAGGCCCACGAGACCGAAACATTAAGCCACGTGCTGTATCTGTCGAACTCGTGGGCTGTTTTTACCAAGCGTCGAACTCATCCAGGGCTGTATTACTCGTGAGCTGTATGACTCATGGACCTCTTTTCAATGTCGAACTCGTGTGCTGTATGACTCGTGGGTGTCGGTCTTGTGGGATGACCCCCGTCATTTGATCCTAGTCGTCATGTCCGTTCTTGTCTATACCTTAACTCATTTTGTGGTCAATATTCTATTGTTTTCATTGAAAGAGCATACACATACATATGCATTTATACATACAAACATACATACATATCACATATAAAGTGTACACATATGTTTTTGTATGTATGTGCGTATATATGTATGTATGTATGTATGTATATATGTATGCATTGGAAAAGACCAATTTACTATAGTATTAAAGTCTATGTACGTCGTATAGTTTTTCCTTTGAGGGCATACAACCGCTCACATTAGTCCCAGTAATTAAATAATACTCTGTTGTGAGGTGAAATGTTTATTATTATGAGTAATATAATGATGATTATTATTAGTAGTAATGAAAGCAGCTGCGATTCTTTTTCCCTCTTTTGTCTTCTTCTTATTTCCATCTCTTCTATACTGTCGTTTTCGTCACAATTTGCTATTACCGCTATTATCAAGTGTGAATCGCATCATGACTAAAGTTAGTATCTATCACTACCACCAGCAGGTGCATACTGCTCGTATACCAGCACCAGCACCTATCATTTTGATCATCATCAACATTGTAATCATCAGAGCAATTGTGGGGTTCATTTTAAGAGGAGCAAAATTTCCTCAACTAACAACAACAACGAAAAGTTGAACCAAACACTACAAATAAACTTTCACATGGTACACACTGCATCCACAATTAGTGTCACACGTGGACTGAGGGATTTGAGATGTGATTCACCTTTTAGAGTTTGAGTTAGCTTTTCTGATAGATTTTGCGTACCTCCATGTTTTAAAAACCTGTATGGAAATTCGGTGATGATAAAAGACATGAATGGAAACATAAATATGACTCGACCTTGATAACACACTTGATTACAGTTCAGCTGTGAAGAATTGTGCTTCCCCTTCCCCGAACTGAATGACGCGAGACCCGACGAGTCCGCGAAAGATGGCCCCATATAGAGAGATATCAAAAAAT
The DNA here is from genome assembly GCF_964275005.1 of Diadema setosum. Classification (NCBI taxonomy): domain Eukaryota; kingdom Metazoa; phylum Echinodermata; class Echinoidea; order Diadematoida; family Diadematidae; genus Diadema; species Diadema setosum. The sequence goes on along the minus strand of NC_092693.1, from coordinate 9,078,919 downwards.
CTGTCAATTACTTAGAAATGTCCTTACCGGGCCGCATCTCGTCTTTGCCCGCGCTTTTCCATCCAAGGTTAATCAAAGCGAAGCATCGCTGATCCTCCATCCTTTTTTTTTTTAATCGTCTGCAGGAAGCACGGAAGGTAAAAACAAAAATCGATAGAATCACGAGATTGCCTTGGCAAAGAAAGCGAAAGATCCGCAATCTCTTTCTCCAACCCCCCCCCCCCCTCCATTTTGCTGCTTTATAATAATACAAATTCTAATATGAGTGCGTGGGTATGGTTTTGTTTTGTTTTGTTTTTTTCTTTCATAACGATCGCAGCAAATAAGGCCATCTCTTCGATAAAGGACCGCCATTACGGAATAAGTGAAAGGTTAAACATTGGAAAAGAGCGAGATGATGTCCGAGACGGAGACCGAATGTCTGAGGTCGAGATGGATTACTGTTTTCTTTAATCCTTTTCTTCTTCTTCTTCTTCTTCTTCTTCTTTCTTCTTCTTCTTCGTACTGTAGCAGGTTGACAAGAGGTCTAGGAGAGTTGGAAAAATCAAATCATTTTCATCACCATCATGTTTGATAAGAGGTCCAGGGGGGATAGAAAATATCAAATCATTATCATCATCATCATCTTTAAAAAAAGGTCAAAGTCCACGAGCTTTATGTTGAGGAGCGAACTTTCACTCTCTGTCACCTGTTTGGCTCTGCCTTTCCTGGCTGTTGATTGTGTCACGTTTAACTGGTATTTATTTGAACCCTCATCCCCCCCCCCCCTCCCCTCCCCATTTCAAGGCATCATGATGCATCGTCTTTTTCCGATGTCATGACTTATCCTTCTATTCTTGTTTTGAGATACTATTATCTGGAGGATAAGAAATTTCCAAAGCAGGACGGGTTTAGCAGTCACACATTATGCATACACACCATAACAGCAGACACCACGCTCACGCACAGACACCTACACACATATATGAAATTCATACGTGCACCCAGACGTATCTGTAAAAGAATATCTATCCATTCATTTTTCTTTAGTTTACACACCTTCTTCTTCTCTGCTATTTTTTTTTTTCAAATCTAACGAAATGAAAACTGTGACTATGTCCAGCTCTCAACTTTGCGTTGCAATGATTGTGTAGAAATTAACTTCTTCACGTAAGTCTTCGAAGTGGAGCAGGACAAAATATTTTTCTTTTTATTTTGTTGGGTTTGAAAAATAACAGAAGAGCAGGAAGAAAACATATGTATATATATATATATATATATATATATATATATATACATATATATATATATATATATATATATATATATATATATATATATATACATATATATATATATATATATATATATATATATATATATATATATATATATATATATATAATATATATATACATAAAAACGAGGAAAAATTTGGATAGATATTCTTCTACAGATGATTTTAGGTACTTTAGTGTGCCTATGAGTATGTGTGTTTGTAAGACTAAGAATGGAATAACCTATTATGAATCGATGATTCTGACTCAGCTCTTTATGTCTTCTTCCCTCAGTGGAGCGTGTAACTAGAGCAACTCCCAACCTCCTCACACACACACACACACACACACACACACACACACACAAACATAAATATACACACAGACAGACACACACACACATCTATAAATGTCTTCCACCTCTTTACCCCATTCCACTATCATTTATTTGCCGTGGAGAATTCCTCGATAACATCTCACTTCACTCCAGCCATGCTCGTCGAGGTCCCTCCACACGACTGTACGCAGGCCCAAGCTGCATTCTTATCTCCAGCTGACTCAACAGCACATCAGATGACATCTACGAACGAATGGGACACTATTTGTTAAAAACGAAGCACACACACACAAAAAATGGACATCTGATGTTATTAGATGTTGAAATCAGATCAAAACATCTACTTCGCATCATTTTGTTATTGTCAGTTGAATAGGTGAGTTTTCAAGGGCCTTTTATGAGAAGTGGTTGAATTTGTTTCTTATGATCGACCCCTGTCTTATCATAAAGATTGTTTTTCTTTTGTTTGTTATGAAAGCACTTTGTACTTATACATACACTACACAATGATCATTTCTTCAGATACTATAACATTGTTATACTTTACAAGTACTTTTCATATATTCCTCGGGTAAACTGGAACACATCATCAATTCAAATCAAATCAATTGAATATTGTAGCCTCAAACGAGACTTCATGATGTGCAAGACACCTTCCGCTGCTCAGTTAATTACCGCACAGTGACATTTAAGCTGAAACCACGGACCTACATTTCACGGGGCATGATGGCAAACCACCAGTTCGCCAAGCACTATACATGCATGACTGTATGCAGAAAATAAGAGAAAGGAATAATATCCATGCATCAAAAACTACAGTATATATCATGCGTGAATTGTGTAGCCTATGAAGCAATTTTAACTGTTTGGGAGATACTTAAAAACCACTGTATTATAGGAAATGTTAAAGAACATACAATTCTGAGAGGAATTCAAATTTTGTTTGATGAGAATCGGGTTTGAAATGACTTAGGTATCAAAACAAACAAAGTAAAACAAAGCGATCCTAATAAATGGTGGGTCCCACCTTTATTAGGATCACTTTGTTTTGGACATCTCGGCTATTTCAAAATTAATTTTCATCAAATAAACTTCTCCTCTTAGAATTGTATGCTCTTTCATATGTCATAAGAGGTTTCTCATTATTTAAAAAAAAAACAAAAGAAAAATAATCACAAAATGTTGGAAACCTGAAGCCCCGCATCTCAACCAAAACTATACCATCCCTTTAAGGGAAGACTTTTCTCCATGTGACTCTAAAATACCATAAGTTGCTAAGTGTGTCAAAAGAAGGAACGGTATGCGTACGCAAGTCTCTTACGAATGATGCCCTACGGACGATAAATGTTCATTTCCTATATACTTGTAGTTTATCTTTTCCGCTATGTCTGGGCATTACTGAGGCGCTTGGGTGTTGGTGCCTACGTCAACGCTAAACGCCTCGTGCGCATACAGGAAGATCGCATGATTTCGGGCAAATCGGGCGATAAAGTGATTCCAGGGAGTTAGAATTCATGAATGACATTTCGTGGACGGATCTAAAAGAGACAGAGAGAGAGAGGAGAGGAGGCAGAGAGAGAAGAGAGACAAAGACACCGAGAGAGAGGGAGAGATAGAGTGGAAGACAGGAGGGATTGGAGAAAGGAAGACTGACTTAATAGGAGATTCTAATAGGAGAGCAGGAGAGAAAAGCAGGTACTGTGTCAAGTAGAGAGTGGGTAAAGGGAGCGAGAGAAAGAAGGAGAGGGGATATATATCGATATATATATATACATATAACAACTATATATTTTTATCTTTCTGCTTAGATATGTATATAGATATATAAATTATATACATTTGTAGCTATGTTTATCTAGATAAATATATATAAACATATATATACATATATATCATATATCTCTATCTGTTCAAGTTTGTATTCAAATATATATATATATATATATATATATGTATATATATATATATATATATATATATATATATAAGGGGGGCGGAGAGAGAAGAGAGACATAGACACACAGAGAGACGGAAAGATAGAGTGGAAGACAGGAGGGATTGGAGAAAGGAAGACTGACTTAATAGGAGATTCTAATAGGAGAGCAGGAGAGAAAAGCAGGTACTGTGTCAAGTAGAGAGTGGGTAAAGGGAGAGAGAGAAAGAAGGAGAGGGATATATATCGATATATATACATATATAACAACTATATATCTTTATCTTTCAGCTTTTATATATATATATATATAAATTATAAATCTGTTTAATTATGTATAATTATAATCATAAATATATGAATTACATGTATCTATGTGAATATATATATATATATGTGTGTGTGTGTGTGTGTGTGTCCGTACGATAAATGAAGACATAACTTAGAGACAGAGTAGTAGAAACATGCAGACAATACAAGAGGACTGATTACGATGGATTAGAAAAAAAAAGGAGAACAAAACTCTATTAAAAGTTAAAAGAAGGAGAGAAGAAGAGATGAAGAAAGAGAGCAAGAGAAAAGATAAACCGTGTAGTGGAGAGAGGAGTAGAGAGAGGGAGAGAGAGAGAGGGGGGGGGGGAGTGGGGTGGAAATGAGAGAACCGAAATGAAAAAGTAAAATATTTAGACTCTGAAAAATTTAGAAATATCTGCATGAACACCAGAGAAATGATACATAGTACTCGAATGCAAAATATAAATGACGAACAGAAATCAGGAGGCAGAGGAAAATGGAGGGATGAAAACATCAAAGAGAGAGAAAAAAGAGAAAAACTGAAATCTAAAAATTGGGAATTTTCAAAAAACTACTACGTGTAACATTACACACGACAAGAACTGAAACTCTAAAAAGAGATTTTTGTGATTAAAAAAAAAAGAATGTGCGAGGATAATCATGGATATTCACTCAATGTGGATTGAAGTTCATGGCTCATAAACCAGAAACCTGCGAGTGCAAAAACATCACTGTCAAATTAGGTTTCTGCAGCATGCCAAAGAATTTATTGCCAATCGTAAATTGTTAAATTTTCAATGTTTCAATTATCGTTCTAAATGAGAAAATAGATATGGACTGAAGGTGATTACACTTGGCAGTCAATGATTGGTGAAAGAGGCCATTGACGTAAACCTGACGATTCATTGCAGTCACTGAGACGCCACCTTCAAGGTAGTAATGATCGGTGTTGTTTTAATCATGATATCAATCAGGACATCTAATGTCTAATGACCCTGCTCTGCATTCTCAACCGGTATAATATAACAAGCCCTTGCCCGTGCGTTATCCCAATAATATCCCCCTCGATACCATTGTTCTTCACGCGTTACATGAATCATTAAATAGCGGAGCTTTTGTTTTAGCAAGGCATTTGAAATTAAGCTCGGGTCATTTCCGATCCCATTATGTGACCAAGCTACCTGTTTTAATGACCTTTGCAGCTGGAGGGATCATCATCCTCTTGTGTGGACAGTGATCTACATCCAGTCATTATCATTAGCCCAGTTTTATTTTCCCTTTTCTTCCTTCGCGTATGACGTGATCAGGTCCAACTGGAGCATGAAAAGAATTGCCCCCCGTGACAAGAGAAAACAGGAGCAGCAGCAGCAGCAACAACAATAACATCGACAACAACAACGACAACATCTAATGCCAATATCTAAGATTCATAATTTTCAAGTTTATGAATGTACTCATAAACTCTCCAGTTAACATCAAACAAATGCTTTAGATGATGGTCTCCCAAAGATGTGTAATCATTTCCAATGACTAAGAAAATATCATGTTGATAGGAGACATAGAGAGAGAGAGAGAGAGAGAGAAAAAAAAAGAAAGATTATAACTTAAAGAATGTTTGTTTTATGCAGATAATTGCAATTGCGTAGTTTTGCATTTGGCGTCTTTGTCACGCTTTAAGCCTATATTACGGCTTTCCAATGCTTATGTTTTTAGTAAAATGAGGAAACAGAATCAAATCAAATCAAATGATATGAAATGAAAAGAAATGAAATGGAATGAAATCAAATGAAATCAAATCAAATCAAATCAAATCAAATGAAATCAAATCAAATCAAATCAAATCAAGTCAAATTAAATCAAATCTCACAAATGTAACTGTCCACAGTGTTAAGAGAAACTAGTGCCATAAAGCCCATTGGACATGGAAAGCCCCATTTGAAGCACTAACATGGTCAGCAAGATGACGTGCCCTGCATCATCAAGAACACTACAGTTGATAAATATAATTACCACCGAAATCATTACTTACATCATTTTGCATTCATTTCTGCTGCTAATGGAAACCGCAATTTCTGTCATTAATCTATTTTAATGAATTTTAAAGAATTCAATGAAGAGTCATAACAAGAGAAACATTAAACGCTAGTGATTACGGTGATAGTATATGGATCATTTACCCAGGATTGGCTCTTCATTCCAGAAGGTTCTTTACGGAATTCCTGGATTCAGCCCTGGACAGGAATGCCAATTACCCACTTAGGAGCATGTCTGATAAAACATCTTGTCCCGGGATGAACGCACTGGGACCGTCATTTCACAGATCACGTGGTCTGTCCCACTATGCCATAAGAGGATTATGATAATCACTTCTACTCAGACTTCTTTGTATAGTTTGTTGTGTCGGGAATTTCAAAGTGTCACAGAAATCAAAACACCAACTTAGTCCTCATGTAAGTATATTATTCATTATTGATCACTGGCCAGAATCATTTTTTAACTGGATGATGATTTGAAATTAGACATGAAAACCTCGAGTGAACGTAATTGTAGAGTGACACCCAAACCGTAACAAGGTGTATGCAAACGGCCCAATTGCTTACCCTCACACCCACGCATAAACGCTCTCTCTTTCAAAATTTTGCTCCTATTTCACTCGCAAAAAAAAAAAAACACCCAACGTGCACAGTCCCACACACTCCCATTTCCCTCCCTACATATCCCTCTTTCTCTCTCTTCCTCTATATCACGCAAGGGCACGATGCAGTCACACAGAAAAACACCCACTCAAGAGAAGAATGGAAGCTGGTCACCTGATACGCACGGAATCCTTCGAGCTAGCCAGCTGTGTGTCAACCAACTCTATTTCCTGACGTTTAACACCAACACTTGCCGCATCTTTAATAGCGCCTGCGCACATCCCATCCCATCCCACCCGAGTGTACATTACGTCCCTGCAAGTCATTCGTTCAGAAGTCTTCCGTTTAATAATATGCATGGGCAGAGGTGGCCGTTTTCTAGCTTACCTCGATGTAGACAAAGGCGTTTTCTTTTAAGGTTCAAATAGTAAATTATTGGCTTCGTCTTTTCAACATCTATCTTCATTGCCCGCTCTCATTCCCATCTTCCCCCTCTCTCTCTCTCTCTCTTACTCATTATATTCTTCCTCACTTATTACTCTCATTTCCGCCATTGTTCACATTTTGTGCATGTCTCTCTTTTTTCATTCATATTTTTAATTATTCTGATTTATACTTGTATGTTTCTTAAATGACGACAAAACTTATGCTTGGAATTTCAAAAGAAATCTCTTATTGGAAGAGTTTTAAAACGTGAATTATTCCAATTTTTCCAATCTTTCCCGTGTTTGTCCTGATTGTGTCTTACCCATATCTTCCTATGACCTGATAACAATTGGTGATTGCTGTAATGTCAATATTTGATGTTTTCTATTTCATGAACAGTATTGAAGCTGTAGTGTGTGCATTTTGTTTGTATGTTTGTGTACCGTGTAACTGAGCCCCTCGGTACACCAGCTCCGTGTAAGGAGATGGACTTTAGCAGGACTATCCATCCATTGTTTGTGAGTTGTGAATAATTTGTTTCCTATGTTACATCTAATGGCCGTATTATTCTCTACCGTTCGATTACTATATCATTTTAGGCCCTCATCTACTGAAACCCCTATTAAGTTGTATGATTTTGCTTTTAAAGACATCTTCATCGTGTGACATTACACGTTTTGTGTGGTGTGTGTGTGTGTTTTCTTTAGCTTAATATCCGTCCTCCTGCGCTCATAATTATATCATAATGGGGATGATTAAAATTGCAAGTATGTTGATTTACACGGCAATGACAATAATCCAGGTAATAGGAATAATAACAACATACATGGTAACGAAGGTCATCATTACGTTAACCTTTTAGCAGAATCGATTTGTTTCATTCCTGTTTTACACTGGCTGTTGTGTCAACTTGAGCAATAAAGAGCTTCATGGCAGCAACTCGTATCGTTTGTATGTGTGTGTGTGTGTATGTATGTGTGTGTGTGTGTTTCGTTGATGATAAATGTAAACTTGAAGAAATTGATTCATGAAAACAGATGGATGAAGCGTGGCAACAATGAATTACCATTTTCATCGATATCACCTCTGTCAATTAACATTATTTCAAATTTGCTAAACTATCATAAAATGAAAGTTGTCAAATCTTCCCAAATTATTTAATCATAAGTCATCTCATCATCAGAGGGAAGAAGAGAGGGAAGGTGAGACAGAGAAGGAAGGAGGGAAAGAAGAGGGCTGAGAGGGTGAAGGAGGGAGAGGTAGAGACTATGAAGTAGAAGCGAAAGGAGGAAAAAAAGACAAAGTTGCAAAACTGTGAATTACAAGCACTCTGAATCTCGGTGTCTCCCTTTCCTCCTCTCTATGTGACTGCCCCTCTTTCTTGATTTATCTCTTCCTCCTCTCTCCTTCCTTCTCTCTTCACTCTTCCCTCCTTTCTCATTCTTAAATGTCTCTTTTTTTCTCCCCGCCCTCGTGGACCTGGTCCAAGTGACAACATTATCCATTGCCCCCTGGCTATCAGTATCTGAATTTAGAAACTCCTTTCTGAGAACCCAATCGATATTATCAATTTCCCTTTCACGCAATTAGGAGTATTGTGCACACTCGACCTCCACAGATTGGGTCAACCTACATTAACTCTTCACGAAGCTTTCACTCCTCCCGCCCGCAAAATTTATCAAGGAAGCCTTTTTTGGCATTGTTTTTTTGCTATTTTTTCTGTTTCTCCCTCCCTCACATCTCCTCAGTTTCTCCTTTTATCTGTCGTGTCTCTCCCCTCCCTCGTTCACGTATATATACATGCATCAATATGAGCAATCACGTACACATATCAGCATACACTTTCTTTAACGTACAATACGTATGTCGTTTCCATAGTATCAGTCAAACTATCTTGACCACTGCATCGATCATCATCACCATTTGTAAAGCACGTTCTGGCGCCAGTGAATGGTATTGCATGGCCTTCTCTGGGTCTGAAAATGAAACTGTCTAATTGTAATGTATCCCATCGCGGTTTTTGTTTTGTATGCAGTTTTGGTCTCTGGCTTTGCAGGAAGAGAGGTGGTTAACATGTACGGAAGATTCCATGTGGAAGGTGACTGAATTGATATGTCAAATAAACTGCCAACAATGTAGAGAGTATAGAGCTATAGTGATCCTGACGGTCTATCATTAAAGTAGTTTAGACCAGAACGATGTAAAACGTAAAGTCATCATACATCTTCTTGAAGTCATGATGCCAAAGTTAGATTTTGCCTAACGGAGTTTTGTCGTTCTCCCGATTTTTTGTTGTTGGTGCTGTTGTTGTTTTGATGGTGCTATCCTATATCGAGGGTTCTGAAACCGAATCTTTGATGATGCAACTTTCGCATCCTTGAAGATTTTGAGGTATTCAAGATGGCCGCAAATTTATGAAATTCCTACATATTTCCTTATAAATGGGAAAGTTTTTTTTTTTAAATGATGGTTTATCCTTTTCAAGGGTGCTTAATCTATCTGCACTATATTGAAGGTTTTGAGATATTCAAGATGGCCACTAAAATGATTGCCAAAATGGCCGTCAAAATATGAGATTCTGTGTATGAACTTCCCTTTAAACGAAGAAAAAACGAAAAATAAAATATGATGGCTTTTCTCTGCTTCCAGGGTGCTTAAAGGAAACCAAAACCCAAAGAGAAATGTGAATAAGTAAAAGCAACAACATTAGTAAAACACATCAGTGAAAGGTTGAGGAAAATCGGACAATCGATGCAAAAGTTATGAATCTTTAAAGTTTTAGTGCTGGAACGCTGGATGAGGAGACTACTAGAGTTTATGGCGCCATGGACAACAATATAAAGAAAATATAAAGGGAATTCCACAAAAATCATTTTCATGATCGAATTACACATTCCATCAACTTGACATGTTAAGGGTAGCAATTACTACCTTGAAGGTAGCGACAAATTGAAGAAACTCACACCTGAATAATTAGCAGAACACAACAGTCATAATTACAGTTGCCAGATTTGAACCTAATCTCATTTTGCCATCCACCATTTATGTTCTTTGATGGTTTTGCCTATTTTGATATTTTTTTTTTACTTTCTTGGATTGGAAAATGTAAAATTTTTCCCCCACAGGTTTTGCACCAAAATGCTGAATTTTTCTTCCAAAATACAAGCTCCAAGAGCTGTTTCATGAAGCATGGGGATAGCCCGCCCACAGTCACTCCCTTGCGTTTGGCCAGGTATGAATGGCCATGGCCTTGGTATCACCTTCGCTGTTTTTAGCCCCCTCCCCCCCCCCCCCCACACACACACACACCACACACTCTCGTGACATATTATCTCCGCAAATGGTTGTCGCCATTCTAACGATACTATTAGAAAATACAAGTTTCATGAAACATGCGACGAGTTTCAACATTTAAATAAAAAAGTCACAAAATTGACTTCGCATCTTGGAGCCATCTTGTTGGCCATTTTTCTGTCCATTTGGTATATGTCTTTTTGGCATCATAAAGTTATTCGTCATACCTTTTTGTTCGTATGTGTAAACTTTCATCTCTTAAAGAGGATGTTACTTATCAGTCTTTTCAGGATACGTCTGAAAAATGCTTTCACAAGTTCGTTAATTAAAGGGATGAATTGTGGAAGCCTTTTAGAGTACGGTTTTTGCTGTTTTGATAAATTCGTTCAACTGAAATGTAAATAAGATGCGAAACATTGGTAACATAACAGCGATCCCTCTAGAGCACAATTTTCATCATTTAGCCTATTTAAGTTTCATATTTCATCAGTCATCTTTAATGCTTAAAATCCTTCAGGGATACAAGAGTGGCATCATCCATATGCGGATTCAGCATCCTTGAAAAGAGGGTGAAAACCATTATTTTGTTTCAAATTTCGTCATTTATAAAATAAGGAATTTCAGATATAGGCATTATTTTGGCAGCCAATTTGTTCGCATAGTTTGTCGGTCATCTTGAATATCTCAAAACATTAGAGGATAAAAATTGCATCATCCAGATTTACATTCAGCACCCTCGAAACAGGGTCAAAAAATCAGTTGCCAAATTTCGCCGTTCACACAGAAATATTATAGGAATTTCACTTTAGGGCCGTCATTTTGAATACATATGTATCTTAAAGCCCTCGAGGATCTAGAGTTGCATCATACAGATTAGGTTGAGCAACCCTCGTAATTAGGTAAAAACACTAAACAACATTTGGTGGACGGTAAAATACGGTTCAGCCTCTGGCGCCAAGAATGCGACAAAAACATCATAACACAAGCTGTAACATCATGATGAAAAAATGTAAAAGAACAACAACCGCGCAGAGAGATTCTTTTAAGGAAACCAAAGCCCAAATATTAATGTTGGTCAAGTGAAAACAGTAATACTAGTAGAATACATCAGTTAGAGTGTGAGGAAAATCAGACAATCCATTCAAACGTAATGAAATTTTAAAGTTTTGGTGCCGTCCTTGCTGGATGAGGAGACTGCTACACTTCATTTAGGACAACAGTATATGATGGGAAATATAGAGAAACTGTGACTTATTTTCACTTTCCCAGCATAATGAAAGAGCACCAGTCTTTACCTCTTTCAGAAAGCAGGGGAAATAATATTCCCCTCATTTTTCGGTAATATGGAATTCGTACTTTTCATGAAAAAAATTAGTTTTATGGAATTCTCCGTATATTTACTTTACATCGTTGCCCATAATGACATCATGAAGTGTAGAAGTCTCCATATCCAGCAATGACGACACTGAAATTGTAAAAATTCATTACTTTTGAATCAATTGTCTGAGTTTTTACTCAAATATTCACTGATTTATTGCTGCTTTCACTCACTCACTCAATATATGCTTATTTCGGGCCTTTGGTTTCCTTTTATATAAGTATCAGAAATGATATGAGAATAACCGAATAAACCAGTTACATGATATGAAATATTACAGTGGTAATGACAGTGCAGTATAATTTGACACAATATGATAGGGTTGTGACGACTGCAAGATATCTTGAATCGTTTGTGACGAATATACAAAGGAGTCGTATTACGATAAACACCATTCATTTTATTAATTAGTTATCAACGGTAATTAAAATTGTATTGCAAACAACGCTTCCACATTAACATTGTTTCAATTTCTATAGTGCTTATAATATTATTTCCTCTTTAGTTGTGTCTTATTGATCAAGATTTGATCTCATTGTGAGGATTACCGAGGAATACAAAATTTCAAATCATGACAATGTCACAATACTTTGAACCCGGGCAAGTGTAATTGCCTTGAGTTTCAAAAGGTATACACACATATCCCTATCACACACCCACGGACACACACACACACACACACACACACACACACACACACACACGCAAGCACACGCACACACACACACACACAAAAACCCATAAAGGGAGTAGTGTAGATTTTTATTGTTCTTTCTTTTTTAAATCTTGGTTGCCATGGCAATACAAGGGAAGACCATGCACTATCGCCTGTAGCGGTGTCAACATTGCGATCATGATTCTGATCGTCTGCACGTGACACGATTTTGCTGATCCTTCAGACAGTTCTTGACACACATAGGACGTATTGATGATTCTTTATCACATATCAATTTCTCAAGAAAGTGTTATTCAGATCGCAATACGCGTTAAAGTGCAAACCACACACATACAGACACACATTATAATCATCATCTTTATCGTCTACACACACGCGCGCGCCCGCATACACACACATACAAACGACGTACACAGCCATACACATTAGAAAGCTCTAGAATTAAGGAGTATCTGTTTTGGGGTGATTACAAATTTCTTCTCTCTTCGTCTCCCCACCCCCCCCCCCTTTACACACGTCGAATGACCCCTAGGACGTATTTAAAAGTTGCATTACCCATCTGACATTCTAGAATAGATAAGCTGAGGATTAATATTGAGGAAATCTCCTGTTTGAAATTTGCCCGGAGCCAAAAATGTACCTTACTAAATTAAGTCTGCAGCTCTTCCCCATTTATTCCTTTTCCTCAATGATTACACCTACACGAAGCCTACATTGATCTTGCTTAACCACTTGAACTCCGAGTTATGACAATTTCCTAATTGCTGAATCCAATCTAGTGCAGTTTCCAAGCTGCATTGGGTTAAATAACTTTTTTTTTGGATGGCTGGGGATGGTGAGGAATACAGGAGGTATGGGGGTTAGCAAGTTGGCCCATGCGGGGTTTGTATACTTCCCTTAAATGGGTATTCGATTGATCATTCAAATTCGACCTGTTCTTTGTTTTCCTAGTCTTAGCGTAGATTTGCCCTGGGCAACTTTTATATGATAAAGACAGGGCCATTTGTTTTGGTTGGTTTATGTGTGTGTGTGTGTGTGTGTGTGTTTTGTTTGCTTTTGTTTTGAGGGGGTATTTTTTGTTAGGGGAGGAAGAGTCTTGCGACTCCAGTTTTAATATGGTCAATCTATTCATGAGAGATTCACAAAATAGACTGTGTCCATAGATTGTTTGTTTGCTTGTTTGTTATTTCACATTGCTTTATTGCCACCAGGAATTACGGGGGAAGATGAACAGGACCATAATACTATAATACTCATTTTGAGGTCACGATTGTCAAATACATTCATGCTGCTCTGTAGGACTCCGATCTTCTTGTTTATAATTCCAAATGGGAAATTAAAATCCGTTGGTGTGTACAGTTCTAGGCATTGCTTGACCATTTGAAGAGAGCGATATAGCAAACAAAAGAGAAGTAATTAAAAAGATAGATAGATAGATAGATAGATAGATAGATAGATAGATAGAACAACCATGACTGCTTTTTGTGGACATGATAGCGATTGTAAGTCGCACATGCGTCTTTCAAAATGCAGGGGCAAAGCAGGCACACCCTCCACACAGTTATTAGATTAAAAATATATATATATATATATCATACCTGAGGATTTAAGACATATACACGAGTATCAAAAAAAAAAAATAGTGATGAGGTATAACATTTGTATCTCATTACTTTTGATTATACCTGTACTGCATTGATTATACGCATACGTATATATATATATATATATATATATATATATATATATATATATATATATATATATATATATATATATATTATAATATAAAGAGAGAGAGAGAGAGAGAGAGAGAGAGATGTACATAATACCTAATATGTGTGGGTGTGTAGGATGCATGGGTGAATGTCTTATATGATTTGTAATTTCTTCATTCTTTTTATCACGAGGAATTTTCTATTTTGCTTTCAGTTAAGCTATACCGCTACAATTTATAACCGCAGAATCGTTCGTTTGCCTGCCTTCCCAACGCCCATGACATTTCGCATGAATATCGAATTTGGTTTCAATCGTGCCCGAGTCACATTATGGTATGCTATCGCCTCCGGCCTAGTAGGCAAGAAATGAAATCCCTCGGTGAATTACCCTTTTCTTGCCGTTGAGGGTGTAGGCCTTTATTTTAAAGTTGCTCCTCAGATAAAATAATCCAATACTTCCAGACATCAGATTACCCGTTTCACGGCATGATCGTTCAGTAGGATCTTGTGGCCTCAGTGTTCTGACATTGACATTGGTTTTATGTAGTTTTAAATCAACAATCGTTGTATGAGAAAACTATAAAACAGATTGTGACGTCATTTATGGAAAACGATATAAAGAAAATATAGAGAGAATCCCCCCCCCCAAAAAAAAACGTTTTGTATGAAAAGTACAAACACCCTTGACTTGTTCCTGACATTATGTTAAGGGTGAGAGTATTGCCCCTGCATTTCGCAAGAGGTAAGTCAAGTGTCTTATCATTATGGTAGAAATGTGAAATGTAAATTTTCTTTATATTTTCTTTACATCTCTTTTCGTAAGTGACGTCACAAAGTGTTATAGTCTTCTCATCCACCGATGGTTGCACTCAAACTTAAAACATAACTTTTGTAACGGATTGCCGAATTTTCCTCAAACTTCGCCCATGTGTTCTGCTAATTATTGCTGCCTGCATCCCCTCAATTCATAGGGTTTTATTTTCCATCATGCTCGTTGAAACCGGAAGTATGATGTCAGAAGATAATGTAACCAGAAGATTGGATGGGGTAGGAAATACACTTATTCCTCTGAAAACTGCGGAGGTCTATAGTATAGTCTGCGTATCTCTCAATGTGCAAAGTTTACACTTGACATTTCCACATCGCACAAAACGTAATCTATGTATTTAGTATGGTTACAACTTATATCACCTTTTCATGAAAACATGCACACCATAAAAGTCCTACAACTTTCTTACTCTATTTCAGGTTTGGATCAAACTTTCACTCCTGTGTTGTTTTCTGTTTTGCTCGTAAATCATAAATATAATAAATGTCAACATGAGATTGGGAGGACCGGGACATTATTGGAACTGGCTACTCTGCAGAACGCCATGCAAAATAACGGAGCAACTGGCATGACTTATGTAGTGGTTCCAACATCACTGCTCGCGCTAATCGGCGTCCTCTAATTTAATTGGGTTAGAAATTGAGGCTACTAAAATGCACTTCACAAGTAGGATACATCACAATTTCCAAACGAGAGATATTTTCCTTATGCTAAATATGTTATACCTAATCATTGGTCCGTCGTGTCGCTGTAATGTCGCTTAATTGGTTCATTTATCAAGAAAGTTATTATTTCACATGTGTTGTAAGTGCGTCATGTAATGGCCTATATCGAATTATGTTTATGGTTTGTGTAAATGTAATGTTCCTATATGGATGAAAGCTATGAAAAATAAAAAAAGAATAAAAAAAAATCGGGGAGGGGGAGGGGAATGCAATTACATAGCTTTTATTTCATTTTTTATTTTGATCCGGTAAATGAGACAGCTAAGTAAGGAGACAGCGGGTGTGTCTTCGGGGGATGTTTGGCTGGTTGTCTGGTGCTCCGGTTAATTCAGCCTCTGGATCCCCCGGCAATATTGGAGGTTTGCATGAGGTATCATCCACCCCGTCCCCATCCCCTGGCTTACAGATCACTGCCCGGTCGTTGATAGCCTTCCCTCATGCGCTAATAAACATGGCGCATGGCGCTCAGTCGTCTGGTCGAATAAAAACAAGCAAATAAACAAAATCTGAAGGGAAAATAATCTCACATAATGACTTTGAACTTCCTCTCTTTAAATTAAGGGGTAAATTTATCTCTACATTTATTTTCTTTTGTCTGACTCGGGACTTCTTACATTGTTGCGTCGTTTTATGAAGTGTGCTATATGTCAACAACTTCTCGAAAACAAGTTGAATCGTTTCTACTCTGCTTCATGTTTAATTCTATTCTTTTCTTGTTTTATCTATGAACTAAACATTGACACACTCTATAGCAAACCAAAAAATTTGGTGAGAAGCAATTAATGGTGTCAATGCTCTAAATATCCATTCGTCGTGCAGCAAAACAGAAAATATATGCAATATTTCATACAGGGAAAAATTTAGAGCATCAATGCACCTTATTGATGAGTGCATGCTTATAAACAAAGAAAAATAAGATACATGCATACATATACACATAGGCTACATACACGCTCACACACACACACACACACACACACACTTACATGCATAATGTACATACATTCATACAAATGATATAGGGCCCTATACATACACACATAGAATACATGACTGCGTGCATCAAATATACACATAGGTCATATGAGTAAATCATATGCACATATTAAGCCTGCTTCTAGAATTCTTCAGGACGAGGACGAGGATTTGCATAGGAATTATGTACAGGATTATCATTCCGTGTATCATATTCTCGTCCAACAAAACTCGCCCTAAACTCTCATTAACATTTGGCCTTAATCTTCGTGACTCGCCCCGCTCCAGCTCAATGAAACGCTACGCGAGCGTAATGTGATCAATCGTTTTGATGACCCGAGACTGGAAAACAGGAATGCGTTTCAGACGCAATTGATTGATTCATATCGAGAGAGAAGTGAATGAAAAAAAAGAAAGAAAGGAAAAGAGGAAAAAGTCACGTAGAAATAGTTGTAGGTCAAGCAGATGTATGTAGGTCTCTCTCTCTCTACATACAAGAGAATGCGTTTTTCTTCTCTGCTCTACACCATGAGACAAAAATTCGGCTTGGCATTTGGAAACAGTCGGGTTTTGTTTCTGCATCGAAGGATGAAAGTCAGCACTCTGTAGTAGTCTGGCAAAGCGCCGTTCAATAGTCTTCTTCTTCCTTTTGACGTTACTGAGTGGTAACTTAATTATCAGGGTCTAGAGTTAAGAGCGTGACTGCCACAGACTATTTAGTTGGATACAAGAACGAGACTCATGTTGTTCAACAAAGGTCTTCTCCATTTTCCATGTTTTCTTCTCTCTCCCTCTCTTTCTCTCCCTCGATATGAATTTATATATATTACAGAGCTGGAGGTGACTTGGTGGCCAGGGGTCACCAAAAATCTATGTCAGGCCACCAGATTTCCAAAAAGTCTACCTTTTGTTCGCCCGATCGGGCACTTAAGATTCAGAATGGATTGTTATGTTTCCGTTTACATCGGGCCACTACATTTCTTGGTGTTTTTTTTTTTCTTCTTCTTCTTTTCGAGCCATCAAAAAGTGGAGAGGAGGTTTGTGGTTGAAATGATTGACTTAAAACATGAATTGTGTTATATTTTTATATAAACACACACACACACACACACACACACACACACACGAGTCTTGCGACTTCTTCATACTTGCATAAGAGGTAGCGACCGATTTACTGTTACCTGCGCGTGACAGTATTATTCAATTCAATTCAAATGATTTTATTTCCATATAAAGTAATACAAAGCAATATACATAACGCTTACATAAGTATATTTTAAGAAACTTTGAATCACATAAGTTTCAACAAAACATGGATACAATTATAATAATATCAAATTTGTTTTTAGATAATTAAACAAGTAAGCAATACAATTTCATTTTGTAACTCTATATGGAAAAGAGGAATTCACAAGAGAAGCATAGCTTGTACATTTTGTAAATTACTCTTGAAGATGAGGGCATTGCAAGATCCGTCAAGGGCTCCATGTATGAAAATGTTGATATCATGACGTCAGGCGAAACAAACAGAAAGAAATGACTATGACAAGGACAAGAACGAAAGCAGGGACGGAACAGGCAGGAAAACATGAACATGAACAGGAATTATTGACAATATTGTTACTGGTAATGAAGACACTTGTATTAATTGCTCTGTTTGATTAATTTACTCCAGTCAGTAAAGACTACTCCCACGTCGAGACGTTAATCGTATCAGCTTTGTTAACCACTCCCCCCCCCCCCTCTCTCTCTCTAAGAGAGAACAACGGCTTATTTCGTGCTTACTCTACAAATTTAGAAGTTTGGCAAAAAGAAAAACAACAACAACAACAAAAAAAACACGATTTATTCAGCAGTGACTGCCGTCAACTTGTTAATGTCCGAAACTGGATATATTGACTTATTCTCTTCAGTGAAGCGATATGTCTTGGGGGCGGAAGAAGATGAAGAAAAAAAAATCGAAAATCGGAAGCCGATCATTCAGGAGAGTTTGTGTTTGATGACACCCAAACCTCCAGACTCACAGCCTGACGTAAATTATTTGCATGATATTCAGAATTCTCCTCCACGCTTCTCCCGCAGAAAATTTGAATAGATTAAAGTAATGGAAGAGGAGCTTTCGGGCCCCATGCTGATGTATAGAGTGGGCTTAATGTAACCATTAGGGGCGCGTACAGCTCAAAGATGGGCGTATCTAGTTATGGATCACGTGTTCATGACGAAAAGAAGAAGAAGAAGAAGAAGAAGAAGAAGAAGAAGAAGAAGAAGAAGAAGAAGAAGAAGGAGAAGAAACCACTAATTCAGAGGGCACCCAAAATCTTAAGATGAGGTTACAAATGTGTCTGAAATGAATCTGTAGGCCCACGACTGCAATGTGCGAATCGGGGAGCGAAAGTGAAGGTAGAATATAGGTTTACATTAGGTCACATAAACAACCCACCAAAAGTGAATCCAGTCTCGCCCGTGTAAAGGGCTCGGAGCCTTGAAGGGAATGTCCATCTTGATATTATGTAGATTTGTATGAAAACAGAAAAGAAAAATAGAGAATCATAGATCAGTAAAAATTTCGGGAAACTATAGGACAGATAAGAAATATAAAGTTTGGAATTACAAAAGTTGGCAACTCTGCCATGCGTGATGTAGCGTTGAGAAGCTCTCCATCTGTTCTGAAAAAGTCACTAATTTTCATCTTTCTCAAATACTTGGGTGCAGAGTTTATCCACTGAGGAGGACGCGCGTGCGCAAAAAAAAAAAAAAAAAAAGGGGGGATTACTCTAATCATATACTAGTACCCAGAACAGGTCTGAAGAAAAAATCTTATCGAGAGAAAACGAAAATTGGAAAGAGTTATCCTGACAGAGAGACAAACAACACAACAGAGAGAGATAGAAAGAGATATGATAAGAGACGCAGCCCATTGGATAGATAGATAGATAGATAGATAGATAGATAGATAGATAGATAGATAGATAGATAGATAGATAAATAAATATATAGGTACATAAATGAATGAATAAGTATAATAGATAAACAGATAGACGATATAGACAGATAGATATAGATAAAAAGGTAGAGAAACACACAGATAGATAGATGGATAGATAGACGGATAGATAGACATATAGATAAATATACACTTAGATGGACAGACGAATAGATAAATAGATAGACTCATGTGGATAGATAGAGAGGGTGGGAGAGGTGGCAAAAAGAGGCAGATAGACACAGAGAGACTGGAGACGGATTTAAAGGGAAAGAGATATATAGATAGATTAAGAGACATACATAAGATAGATAGATAGATAGATAGATAGATAGATAGATAGATAAATGAATAAATAGATACATACATACATAGAAGATAGATAGATAGAGATGCAGACGGAGAGATGGGCAAAAGACAGAAGGAGAGAGATGGGGAGATGGGGTGGGGTGGGCAGACGATAACTTTATATTTCAATGAATTAGGGATGGGACACTATCTCAAGGTATGGATGCATGTCCAAGAATGGTAACCCGAACTTCAGTAGCTCTGAGTCGTGACGAGGATGGTTTACCAGTTGACCGCAATGCGCAGAATGGATCTTTAAAAGCAGAGCTATTCATATTGTCACATGCCGTCGATCTTGCTATTCTCACGGGTACGATTCTCAGTCTTCCAAACATACAAATCACTTGATATGTCGTAAATACCAAAACAAGGCATGACTCTTGTGGGGAGAAATCGACCCAACAAGAATATTGATAACGATGATAATAATAATAGTATTGTATTTCAAACAACAACAACAAACTACACACAAACACACACGTCACACATACACAAATCAAATGTGTATTCAAGGGTATCCAAATGCAGAGAACAAAGTTTATTGAATGGAAAAGAGAAACCCACGCATTCTACGATTTATATGATTGATGATGTGCTGGCATCAGAGGACTGCATTCATGGCTTGTGGCGTGGATTATCTGATCGCATGATTGAACGTGTTATGCGTGATGTGCATGCATGTAATCTGTATAGCTGTCAAGCTTTCTATCTTTTCTGTTGTCTTTCATTAAATCAGTTTCCTTTTCAGTATTTTTCAAAGATGAAAAACAAGCTACTGCAGGCTTAATGTTCGCTGTACTGCATACTATTTGACTTTGTATCATGTTGATGAATTTGGGAGTGATAAACTGCTAGGTATTACTAAAGTGGAGTAAGTCGTTATTCTGATTCTACCTGTGATAAACGATATATAATATGTCATATTATTATGTTCATAAGAGATAGAAAAAAAGTGGGAGACAGACATGTAGATTTGCAAATACAGATCGCCCAGTATAATGTAGAGTGATTATTGCGCTAGCAATACCTGTTATACGTTTCATCATCTTTGCAGGCTCTAAATATCACGGTTTATTTCTAATAATTCCATGCTGAACAGGATAACCAATATCACCCGAAGATATGTTTTGCTTTGGGGAAGAAAAAATACAATTATGCGCAATTGTATTTGGGTTGGGATATCAATGACACCACTGCTAAAACAAACCATAAATCTGAAGTCGCAACCGAGCCCTATACGCGATCTTTATGCGTTGAGTATCTTTTTTTTTCCGGAGACTTAGAATTAAGTGCATTCATGTTCATCTATTTGCAATAGATTGTGTATGTGTGTGTACATTACTCAGTAACATGCCTGTCTGTGTGCTATGTGTAAGTGTGTCTGATTTCTGAGTGTGTGCGTATCAGCGCTGCGTGTGTGTACGAATCTTCGGAAAGACTTCAGTGGAAAGGGGATTGCTGACAGTCGCCAATTCCTTTTGGCCGGGCGGGGTCCGGAAATGAAAGCATCCCCCGTTTCTGTGGCCATCTTTCGTTTGAAGTCACCGTGGAACCAAGCTACCAATCGCATCAAAGACTTCCATCTCCCTCTGGAAGAGACGGGCTGTGATTAAATCTGCCTCGGGATCAATTTTCCATTCTTTCCATCTCGTTCATTCAGCGCATTTAGCCAAGGCGGAGGAGATCGAGCACATCGGCATGATTAAGAATGTTTCCCTTTTTCCCCCTTGATCTCCTTGATCCTTCTTCATCTAGATTGAAAGAATATCGATATTGACAGAATCGTGGAATATCGCCATAAATTGAATACATTCATGACACACACGTGCACATTCGCACACGCGCAAGTACAAACACACGAAAATGAATGCTTGCGTTTGGCATGCGTGCATGCCTTCGTTCATTTTCATGTCAATGAAAAATCTTCTGAAATATGCCATTTTCAGAGGAATCACATCTCTTTCAATTTGTGAATAAGCATGAAGCAGTGTTACTTTTTGTGGTTTCAGTATCCTTACTTTCAATACCACAGGCAGTCAGAGGTATATGAGGATAGAAAATTTGTCATGTATTCGGCCAATTTTGCAACTAATTTCGTCTCGAAGAACGTCTTCGGCGAGGCGTTCCCTTTCGTACTGCTATATCAATGGCTCAGTATGCGAAACTTAAGGCAAAGTGATCTGAAAATTTCCAGAAAGAGAGGAAAGCCTTTTATAGGTGGAACAAAATAGGGGAAGTAACGAGAGCAAGGCCTACAAGGCCGGGTGAAAAAGACCTAGGGAAAAGGCTAGTATAAAATGAAAGAGAAACATGAAAAAAAAAAGTAAGTAAGGGAGAGAGAAAGTGAGTTTGTGTGAGAGAGTGTGTGAGAGAGAGAGAGAGTGTGTGTGTGTGTGTGTGTGTGTCTGTGTGTTGTGTGTCTGTGTGTATGGGTCAGAAGAGGGAGAGAGAGAGAGAGAGAGAGAGAGAGAAAGGGAGAGAGATAATGAGAGAGACAGACAGAAGGAGAAAGAGAAAAGAAAAAAAAAAAAGGCCGAAGGGTTGCTCTTGTCCTTGATCGTGGAGTGCCGGTGATGTTGTTCCAGGTTACATCGATCGCACCCCGCTCTATATGCAACTCCGAGGTAAATCTGGCCAACTGATGAAAGCGCAGCAATTAAACAGAATCCAAAACCGTGAACTTGAGTCCTGCCTCTCCTAGCAGACAATGTGGGGACTCACTGAGCTTTGTTGTTTCTGCTGCTTTTGCTTCTTGGTCCCAATGCCTTCAAGCAATGTAGGAATGGACAACAACAACATCAGTAAAATCAAGAATCGACCGCGTTGTCCGTCAGCAAATATGGCGAAGTATTTTTGCCGGTACCCCCCCCCCCCCCCATCTGCAAAGCGAGCTATGAACCAATCTTGTATTGCTAAAGCGATATCGATTGTCGTAATAAAAAACGAGCTGCAACCGTTTCTCTTTTTTGCCTCTTATTTGGCTTACCAATATCTCAATCTGTGCAATTTCGAGGGTGTGAGCCTAGATGTGTGTGATAGTGCGAGACTGTCACCTCAAGACCCGGGCCAGGTTCAAATTGAAGTTATTTCCTCTGACCTGGGACTTACAGTAATAACAACACTAATTTTTATGATCGAAATAATAATATTGATATTGGTAATGATTACAATGATGATGATGATAATAATAATAATAATAATAATAATAATAATAACGATAATG
This sequence comes from Diadema setosum, assembly GCF_964275005.1. Lineage (NCBI taxonomy): Eukaryota > Metazoa > Echinodermata > Echinoidea > Diadematoida > Diadematidae > Diadema > Diadema setosum. The sequence continues at coordinate 9,055,888 of NC_092693.1, read as the reverse complement.
AGGAAAAGAAGAAGAAGAACGCGGAAAATCACAATAATGATATAAATCGACTATTTAGTCTTTGATTGTCATCATTATTATCGCAATAAGGATAAGATTAACAGCATTTGTAACACCGCTACTAATCATAGTTTAATGATAACAATAGCAAGAATAGCATTCGAATGTGAAGGACAAGAACAAGAATAATCAGAATGGAAACTTATTAATGATATCATGATTATTTTCATTATCATTACAACTGCATCACTATTATTACAATGGCATATAAATACTCTTCTTCAGAACAGTCAAGGCAACATCTTCACAGAAGTAGCACTGCTATTTCAAGAGGATTTCACCTTCCAAAATCCCTCCAACATTGGTAGGGACCTATTGATACACGCACAAATGAACAGAGACATTATAGATTAACCATGTACTATCTCCAAGGAAGACAACACCCAGGACTTGAACCCTGAATCCTGTATTTGAGAGTTCACTGCATTATCTTTTTTACTGCAATGTTCAATTTATATTCCCCAGGAGATATCAAAACATCACAATGGAAGATACATCAGATTCCGAAGGCTTGTGAACTTGTACGCACCGTCTCTTCATTTTCGGATTAACGAACCTTCGGAATCACGCACCTTATTTCATTTTCGGAATAACGGACATGGAGAATAACAAACCTTATTTCAATTTAGGATTAAAGAACCTTCGGAACCACGAAGCCCATTTCATTTTTGGATTAACGAACCTTCGGAATAACGAACCTTCGTAATATATTATGGATTAACCATGTATCATCTCCAAGAAAGACAGCACCCAGGACTTGAACCCTGGATCCTGTATTTGAGAGTCCACAGCATTATCGTCTTTACTACAGTGGTCCATTTTGGCAAAGTTAAATGAAAGAAAAGCAAGGTATTCCCCAGGAGATATCAAAACATCACAATGGAAGATACATCAGATTCCGAAGGTTTGTGAACTTGTACTCACCGTCTCTTCATTTTCGGATTAACGAACCTTCGGAATCACGCACCTTATTTCATTTTCGGAATAACGAATCTTATTTCAATTTAGGATTAATGAACCTTCGGAACAACGAAGCCTACGTCATTTTTGGATTAACGAACCTTCGTTATAAGGAACCTTATTTCATTTCGGATTAACGAGCCTTCGGAATAACGAACCGCTGGATTATCGAACTGTAATCATGATGACCCATCCTGTCCTCAGTGGAGTGATTGTTACAAGTCAATACACGTAAAGTCTGATATTATCAACCTGTATGACGGGTTCTAGGGATATGGACACTGAAAAAACGAGCGAAACGGTTGTCCACGTGACCCTGACTTCAAAGCTGTCGCAATACTCATGATAACATATTACAAATACCATCAGGCTCTTCATGTATGCATTTTCATTGTAAATGAAAACATTTAATACCATCAGGGTATTTACACACGCATAATCATCGGAATAACGAACCTTCGAAATAACGAAACTTCGGAATAACTCCACAAAATGTCCGGATAAACGAATACATGGAATTCCCTGTTTCGGAATAACAAACCTTCGGAATAACAAAACTTATTTCATTTTCAGATTAACGAACCTTCGGAATAACGAACATCACCAGTTGCCATGCTTCATGTAGGCCTACTTTGGTAAGGAAAAAAAAACAAACGCTCCGTGTTTTTAACATGCCGTAAATCGCGAATACCCTCGACATGACTCTGCTAATACTTGTGCCTACTTTTGACCTCTAAAATGAATATGCAGGAAGTGTCTATGGTCCAGTCATGAAGTAAACATAGACTTTAGTGTATACAAATCCGCAACATAGACGTAAAGATCATGCCAATAGTTTCCACAGTTGGTAGATTTATTTCATGTTTTGTGGAATAAATTTTTCCACTTAATCAACTACTTTTAAAGCTTTGTTGTGTATCTTTTTTTATATGTGAACTGGAAGATATCAGGATAGTACAACAGATATTAGTGGAAGTGACCAAATAACAACAACAACAACAACAACTACTACTACTACTACTACTACTACTACTACTACTACTACTACTACTACTACTACTACTACTACTACTACAATTTGTACTACAAAATGTCATTGCTGTTTGTGTTTGAGAGGCAGGGGCAGTCAGATGAAATTCTTACCAATGAGACTGTGAATCTATATAAGTTTCATCTGAAACGAGGAAGACACACGTTGCTATCTATTATATATATATATATATATATATATATATATATATATATATATATATATTATATATATATATATATATATATATATATATATATATATATATATATATATATATATATATATATATATATATATATATATATATATATATATATATATATATATATATATATATATATATAGACACTCGAGCAAATATAAAACTATAAGAAGACACTATGAAAAACAAAAGGTCATCAAGGAACTGGGCTCCGTTTGGTGTCACGGCGCCTGTACCGCGCAGTAGCCGCGATCAATCGGAGCAAGCGATCTTCCCTTGGTCTCTCCGAGCGCCTGCCAGCCCGCGATGAAAGCCCGCGATAGCGATGTCACTGAACCCCCGTGATAATTGACCGCCGGCCTTATCTGATTATGGATGCCATCAAGCACATTAAAAGCTGGGCGCGGTTGTTGTGTTCAACTTCCTATTTCATTTTTCACTCCTTCTGCTCTTTCCCATTTTTGTTTTGTTCTCTTTAGGTGGTTTCTCTTGGTTTCTTATTTGGTCAGAAAGAGAAAAATAGGCATTAATGGCAGTGTCGGAAGTATATGTATGTATATGCTTATCTTTTAGACTCTTATATCGCATGCATGATAAACCACAACATTACGCACAAACCGTCGGTTACAGTCCGTTTCTCTGAAGGTGCGTTAATCCGGAAACAAAATAGGGTTCGTTATTCAGAAGGTTCATTAATCCGAAAGCAAAATGAGGTTCGTAATTCCGAAAGTTCGCTAGGATTTAGTGTTTGTTTTTTGTATGTTTGTTTGTGGTTTTTTTTTTGTATGTTTGTTTGCTTTTGTTCGGATTAACGCACTTTATCTCAATTTCGGATTAACGAACCTTCGGAATAGCGGACCTTATTTCATTTTTGGCATTACGAACCTTTGGAATAACAAACCTCATTATTTCATTAATTCATTCATCAGGTTAAAAAGAAAACGAACTTTGCCGACATCGCTGTAAAATGTCCATTAAGTTGTTGAGGAAAAACTCTCTCATGAAAGAAGTTTTGGGCAGTATCTGTCATGAATAATATCACCAGACTAGTAACACATTTATCCGAAATGATTTATTTTAACACTACTGAATTAGGGGAAAATAAGTACAGTTAGATCCGGCCACTGTCCTCTTAGATCTTTGCCATTTTATATTGCATTATATGATCATTCAGATTTTGTGTGTGTGTGTGTGTGGGGGGGGTTGTGTGTGTTAGCTTGTCGGTATCTGCTACACAGTAAAAGAGACACTGATAGCACGTATAGGACCATGGGACAAAATGCAACTCAAACTGGTGAACATTGCGAGACGATGTCGCGTAATTCTCGTTAATTTGTCACGTTTATACAAGCGTGAGTTGACATGTAATGAGATTTTGGAAGAGATGCTCTTCTGTAAATGACTGTGGATGAAGCGACGCGTTTCTGAAACGCTTCATAATGTTTATGATGACTGACGTGAAAGAATCAGGGACTCGCGAGCGACTTCGCAGACGCTAGAATAATGAATTTGAATGAGGTATAAAATCGGTTACAGCTCGTTATTCCGAAGGTTCGTTATTCCGGAGGCTCTTCAGTCCGAAGATTCGTTATTCCGAAGGTTCGTTTTTCCGAATTTCATTTTCGAATGAACAAATCTTCGGAATAACGAACCTTCGGAATAACGCCACAAATTTTCGGATTAACGAACCCTTTTTCATTTTCGGATTAAAGAACCTCTAGGTATAGGGAATTTGCGTGTTTCGGATTAACGAACCTTCGGAATAACGAACAGCAACCCATAAAATCGCAACCGCTCTTTCATGGTAACTTTCATGCACTGCAACCACCATATCAAAAAGATGGGTTACGGAAATTTTTGCCTTCTCACTTGATGATGGCTATATGGCCATCACAATAATAATAATATTAATACTAATATTAATGATAATGGTAACAATAACAATAAAACGAAAGGGATGACCTTAATGAGAACATAATAACAAAAAAGCAACAATCACGCAATTTTAAGAAGAAAAAGAGGAGGAAGAAGGAAAGAAGACTTTTCTTTTTCTCCCCCGTCGATCGGTATGTCCTCCACATGATGACTCGATAGTCCTCCACATCAACCCGAGAAAAAAAGGGGGGTATCGGAAAGAGGGTCGCTGGTATTTCCAGTCACGTCTACAAACAGAGAAGCACCAATTGATTAGCGGGCCGACGCTAAACGAGGGAGGAAAGACCTGGAAAGAAAAAGAGGGAAAAGGAAGTACATACAGGTATTTTGACGAATTTGATGAAATAAAAACAACTTCGCCTGATATCAGTCGAGTGCTGCCAAAGATAGAAAAGATCGAAATACTTAAGAAGCAGTTGGGGATGGAAGGGGGGGGGGGGAGGGGTGCAATGGCTTCGCCGGTATCTGCATGAGTTTTTAGTCGGAGATTTCGGGTCAACAACTGAGTGAGAAGGAAGAAAGGGCTGCTATGCAGCTTTAGCGATGTCCTGATGTTAGATAAACGGGGCTAAGTGCTGGCGACAGTTTGCGATGGATTCCCCGTGATGTTCATGTGCTCGGTGTTAATGCATGGATAACATCTTTCTTCCCCCGGGGGAGGGAGATGCAAGCTAAAGCGGTAACGACATTTCCATGAATGTTAAACACGTGGAGCAAAAAAAAAAACACACAAAAAAACTGCGGTGTGGGTTTTTAAACGGGACATTTTAACTTGTGCAGCGTTTCCGATGCCCATGGGGTTGCCTACGGTGTTCTTCGATGTTCTGGTGTGGGGGGGGGGGGGGGGTGTCAATGTCTTCTATGTTCAGTTCCTTTCTTTTTCTTCCACCCAATGACAAGGGAAGAATAACCACTGAGGAATTACTAAACGTTTGCCTCGGCTTAAGTGCTTTGTATACTGACGATAACGCGAACACATCTATTTTATATTGTGCTTTTAATCACTGTAATTTTAAGTTTCGAGGAACACATTATTCATATATGGTTGGCCAGCCGAGAAACAAACAGGCGACGCCTCAACATTTTGGTGTTAATGGGAATTGGTTCATTCAGATATGTTATTCATCAGCATGCCTCCCCTGCACGTTCTCACCAACATCCACATATTTGTGTGCCCAAACTCGTTCGCATGCATTGTGCTTGGAAAGAAAGGTTATTTGTTTGTTTGTTTTTGGTCGTAGTTGTCTTTGTTGTGGTTGATGTTGTGATAGTAGTGATATTAGTTATCAATGTCGCTAAACTCAGGGCAGCTTAAAACGAATTCAGAACTGGCTTCTATTGTATTCTGCCGTGAGCTATCGAGCCATGAAGTCATGAGCCGCCAAGGAGGTTTACACGTTTTACCCGGCGTTGGTTTGTTTGTCTGCCTGTTTGTCTGTTTGTTTGTCTGTTTGATTATTGTTTGTACCAGTAACTCAAAAAGTTATGAACGGAGTTTGATCAAATCTCAGGAAAGATTAGATGAAATTTTCATAAGGAACAGGCGATGATTAGATTTTTTTACTGACCGGATCACCGGCTGGATTCAGGATATTTTGAAGGATTCTTAATCACTGGGAAGTAGAATAGAGTCATTGCATGCTTTTTCAGCATAATGTGCTTGGAGGTCTAAGCTCTCCGAGTGCTTTTCTTGTTCTAATCTTATTTTTTCTTTGTATCCACTGCTTGAACCTCATAATTCTTTTGTACTACGTTGTCTGTGGTATGTATGCCAGTACAGATTTGACTTCTTCCTCAATCTCTAAAACAATTGGCTCTTTCCCCTCTCCTGTCATGCTTGTTTATTTTGTCAGAGAGTTATCAGCCAGATATCAGCTAAAGGTACAGATTTAGGACGTTCACTTGCAAAAACCAGCATGCCAAACTTGGTGAGTTAAATCGTGTTTGTTTTGCATTGCTTCTTCTTGTATTTTTGTTTAGGAAATACAATAGGAACAATGCCAATTCCGTTCTCAGTCCCTACTCCCCCCCCCCCCCCCACACACACACACACACTTAAAGGTGCAATATTTAAAATAGTGTTTAATATGTGTGTGTTTGTGTGTATGTGTGTTTTGTATACAGGTGTGTGTGTGCTCCTCTCTCTTTCTCTCAGTCTGTCTGTCTGTCTGTCTGTCTTTGTGTCAGTATGGAAGGTACATTACAGAGTCAGAGCATGATTATCATTATCAATGATCATTCTTCAACTGTCCGTTTAAATTATCTCGCTGAAGTGAAGTAAAGCGAGATGTCTTCTACTGTGCCTTTGGGCCAATTCCCTCGATGAAATACCTACACCGGTTTAATCATGAATTTGGTCGGAAAGACAGAATGATTGAGAGCTGTGCCTCCATTACATACATGAGGTGGGTCGCTCGATTTGATTGATGATATCACTTTTAATTGCCAGTGTAATAGTAAAGGTGTTTTTTTTTCCCCTATCTTTCACTTGGAGTCATAATTCGGCCTGCATGTTGATTGAATTTTTTCTTCAATCAGCGTTTCCCGCTGTTGATTTTCTTTTTTCAGTTCTCCCTGAATCTCACTAATTACAGAAGTTGCTCGGTATTATTGGGGGGGGGGGGAGGAGGAGGAGGCTCGCTACGTGCAAAGAACGAAGGCGAGTGAGTCCCCTCTGAAAATTCTTCCCTGAGAAACTGGGTCAACCGAATGAAGCCTTCCAGTAAGACAGTCTGTTCATTAGCGAGTGCTGGCTTGACTCACTGTTGTGCCCCCCCCCCCAATTTCGCCCCTCCCCTCCTCTTTCTCATGTCATGCCTGTCTGCCCTCGCCTCAAAGTCTCTCGCGGCAAGCTAAAGAAATTGAGAACAATATATACCGCCAGGTTAAGACGTCCGCCGTGGTTGTATGCGAGGGAGGAGAAACACAGACAATAGAACTGAATTAATGGGTTGAATGAATAAAGCAATCGTGCTCGTGAACTGGATGAAAGTTGAGGTTTAGGATTGACAGTAATTCAAGGCAATCTCTAGATGGAGCTGAAAGGATTTAGGCATCATCTCCGGGAATTGAAAGCCCATTCTTGCATTTTCTTCAATCACGGAAGGAACTATAACCCTGAAGTCTGGTATTCGAATATTGCATTTCCTCTCGACCGTTCTTTCATTTTTCTGATTGATAAGTTAAGCTGCTGTGGAGTAGAAAGCTGGGAATATTGAAATATTTCAAGGAAACGCTGACACACACACACACACACACACACACACACACACACACACACACACACACACACACAAGATCTGACCTACGATAACTTCATATTTCTTTTCTATCGATTGAAACGTTCAGTTTCCATTTATGGTCAAAACAAGAGAAAATTCCGATAGTATATTCTCATTATGATTATTGACCCATTACAAGAAATGCTTTTCATATTTTTTGTAGCATCCATTGTATCAATTCATGACTATTATTTCTAGTTTGTCGCCATGATTATCATAATCCTAGTCATCATCGACACTATTGCTGCTCCTACAATACGCCTAAAAATAAAAACTGAAAATAGATAATTTCTTCTGAACCATATAAACCACAGATGATTGCATGAATCTGAGATCCATGACAATAGGGTCCATGCACACCATTGCATTTTTAAATTAGCAGGGCACCTACACACATTGGGGTCATCCCACGAGACCGACACCCACGAGTCATACAGCCCACGAGTTCGAAATTGAAAACAGGTCCATGAGTCATAAAGCTCACGAGTCATACAGCCCATGGGTTCGACACTAGGCAAATAAAGCCCCTGAGTTTGACACTAGGTAAAAACAGCCCACGAGTTCGGCAGATATAACACGGGCTTAATGTGTCCGTCTCGTGGGCCTTGTTAGCTTAGTGTCGAACTCATGGGCTGTATGACTCGTGAGCTGCTAACTCGTGGGCTGTATGACTCATGGGCTGTATGACTCGTGGGCTATATGACTCGTGTGTGTCGGGCTCTTGACGTACACCCCACACATTCTGGTTGAGATTTTTATTGTAAGTGACGTTTCTTTACCTTTTTAGAAAAAAAAAATAGATAAACAAAAACTGATGTTGAGTACGTGGGGGGGGGGGGTGGTGTACTGATATTTAAGACTGTGTACATTATTATTATTTTTTTTTTAGTTTCATAACAACATAGGCCAAATGATTATGTGCAATTACATTATACACGTATGTATAATCAACCATGCTCTTGTGTTTCCCTAATAGCTGGAAAATCATAGCATAGAGTTTAAACAAGAAATGTCGGTTAGTATTTGGGGAAAAGCTGACAGACAAAATGGCAGTCAGGTGTACGTGACTGGTCACGAGGTATCGGCTTCGGCTCCGGACGGAGTCTTAAAGGCCCAAATTCAAACGGTCATTTCGTCGACAAAATGACCGTTTCGTTAACGAAATATTCATTTAGTTACAAAATGTTGTCATTCCGTTACAAAATAATCATTTCATCGACGAAATGACTGATTTCGTAATGAAATATTCCATGAGACACTTGGCGCTCCATGGTTTTTGTCCATGGTTTGAACCATGGTTTCATTATGTACCACCTTCGTGAATTCGGGCCAAAGAATCGAAACGTGGCCTATACAGGCACTAGTCGTGTAGCAGTGTAATATGTGCGCGTACTTGAGAGTGTGTACCACAGTAGGCTAGTAGTATAGTGAAGATACAAAGCAGGGATATAACTTGGAAGAGTTTGAACACATGAATCAGTCGGGGATAGTTCTCCACCCCCCCCCCCCTTGTGTTGTCTTCCTCAGTCAAATGATGTTGAAGATACTCAGAAGCTCACGTCATTCATTTCTGTGTTATGTGTATTGTTCCCTCAGTTAGAAATAAGGGAGAACTGTAATAAATCATAATACCCAGAGGACTTTGTCTAAGTCAAGCGAATTGTTAATCGGTAGTAGTCTTCTCCACCTGTATACTTTAAGATACTATAAAATAATAATGCTTTAATTATACACGTAGTTATCTATTTTCTTTCAGTATTCCTGTTCACTTTCGGCACATCCGGTTTACATCCGGTTTATGACTAATGCCACGCGGAAGAATATTACCATTTTTCACCACACACATAAAATATCACGCAGTAAAGTATTTTCTTCAAAACATGGCACCAGAGACTTAGGGATGTCACATCATCGACAGTAGGTCACCATGTCAGGTTTATCAGCTGGTCAAGATTAACATTGCCCACAAAAGCACCTTGTTTTGTGGTTATTGTCAAAGGGCATTGGCATATCGGGCAGGATTCGAGCTTGAGATTTCTCGATTTGATGGAGCCCAGGGCAACATGTATGTCTGTTAAAGTCACTTTCTGGCCTGCCCCCTCCTGCCTGTACAGATTACTCAAAACGACCCGGATGTCCTCAACAACCAGGCCAGAACCTGTGTGGAGTATTATTTGATGGGTGGAGTGTAGTGACTTGACATGCTTGAGAAGAAGAAGTAGAAGTAGAGGATGTGAAAGCTACACTTTTGTCCATACATGCTCAATATACCATCTCGGATTTTTAAAACGGTTATTTCTACGACACGAATCACCCGCACACACCCACACACAGACACACACACACACACGCACAAAACAACGTAGTTGCTAAGATATTGATTGCACTTAAAAGTTTTTTTTTTTCTTTCTTAAAAGGCCACCATGTCATTTCGGATGCACGAAGCCATGCGTCTGCCGGACGGTCCCGCGGAAAAAAAAAAAAAAAAAAAGCATACTAGAGTGCACACCGTGCCGATGGAGGAATCCATATTCGACAGGAGGCCCACAGGCGGAAGGTGGCAAAAAGTGCAGGAGGAGGAGGGCAGTGTACCAAACACCAGCGATCCGGCGAGTGGTCTACAGCGGAGATGACGAAAAATGGTAAGGGGGAGAATTCGGGGTGACTTCGAGCGATAAACACCCTTTAGTAGAAGAGAAAAGAGAGACCGTAAAATGTGAAGAGCACAATTATAGATCATCCCGAGGCCCATGTAGAAGAGAGTCAACCAGACATGCGATTTACGTCAAAATTTCGAGATTCCTTGTTTGAATGGGGTTATCTTATTCCCTTATCTTCCTTCTCTTTAAAGGCTCCTTGTATTTTCACCCTTATAGCCCGTATCATGACCTGCATCTTGTTCAAATCTCATGACGTTTAACGGGCGGTAAAAACTTCGACGACTTTCTTGACGGAACAATGCAACAGTAGGGGCTTGATAGATGTCGTTAAGAATTCTGGTAATTAGATCGATTTATTAGGGCCAAATGCTTCTTCTTCATCTACTGGTATTAATATTAATTCTTTAACCATCGTTGCAGCAGCTAAGAAAGACAAAATCATCACGTTTATAACTTGGTCACGATCTTCAGAAACATGACCACCGTTGTGGCAAATTTGATTGCTGTCTATGCCTGAAAAAATAGACAAGCATAGACGTGCAACATAACCAAAATGAGACACAAGGAATTAACTCAGCAAAATGCTCCTCCATCTTTTTTTCTTGGGCCACTTTTTTCTTCGGATGAGTTTATTTACAGCAGATGCCGTGTGATCTTCTGACTAAAATCAACTGCGTTTCAAATAAGTCTGTCTAATGCATTGCTATACAATGCACAATGTTTACAAACACTGCTGAGCATCCACATATGTAGTTATCTGGTAAACAGGTGACTGATGACTCCATGTTAGTACTCTGCATCTACTAGTACCTTCTTGTAGCCCGACGTGCCTCTGTGGCACCTTTCCTTGTCTGCTGAGTGAACCGCAAGAAGTCAGTATCATTTGCCGTTTCCCGGAGGGTACCGGAGAAAGACCACTTCACAGGGTGTTTTTTTTTTTTTTCACCCCGCTCTTCGGGAGAAGTGAAGTGGGATCGCTTACAAGGGTGAGTTGTGACACCTTTGTACAGGCAATTTGATGTCCTATGTGATGAATAGAGTGTTTGCCTTTAAAGACAAGAGGCGGCATAAAAGACACAACGTTGGTCCTCCTGGTCTCAATATGCTTCAAACCCTGGACTTCTTCACTGAAGGCAACCCACTACAGAACCAGCTTAACGATTTAGCTAGCGTATGCCGACGTTTCAAAATTTCTCTGAAACGCTGGCATACGCTGAGGTAGCAATCTTTGTTTGTTTTCAGTTCCGAGCGTTTACATAATAAAATGATTACAAGTTGGACGTATACGTAACATATCAAAACGTTTTATCAATTAATAAAGATATTTCATACCAACAAATTCGTAGCGTGTTGCCGGCGTTTAAAACGTATGCCCAACAATAGTTTAACGTATACGTAATGCAAGGCAGCTTATCGCCTACGATTCAAATAACCGCACTTTACTAGAGATCGCAGTATCAGCTTTAACAGCGCACCCATCAGTCATCAATCCAGGGCTATGGGGAAGACTGTCTAGCATCTTCAAGGATTGTTCATGTTCCTGGGGAACACCCACACCTGTCTCGACAAGAAGATCATTGAGGGCGCCCTTGAAATGACTAAGAAGCAGTAGATGAAAGAAGATCTCGACTTGGGCTTCCTTCATCTCTCAGATAAGTGGGCATCTGTTCACCATACAGTGTTGAGTTCTGACAGTTTCCTCTAGTGAATCCACATTTTATACGCCGATTCTCTTAAAACGCTGCCAATTCCCCATTTCACAGTGGCTGTAAGTTAAAAACCCGTTAAAAATTAGGTGGTCAAACACGTCAAATGCCTCTACGGGCATCAATATAAATTGAAAGTAAATTCGACGTAGGTTGAAAGCACAGTATTCATGGATTATAATTAAGTCTGGGCAATAATATCCAATTAAGATGTCTATTTCCAGATATTAATATTCTGGGGGCTTATCCGGAAAGGAATATTCCACGTATAACCACATAAACAAGACAACTGGCAAGAACTTGCGCAGGTTAATTCAATTAACTCAATTGTTTGACCTGGTACTGTCAAGTCTTCAAGAATTCATTTCAAGGATCGATCTATGGACCAGTCAGAAAATGAGAGATTATTCGACAAATATGGAGGGAAACCATGGTTGGCCTAAGGCTAAAACAGTTGGATAGACAATCAAATTCTTCTTACTTTTTGTATATTTGTTTATAGCTTCGCACACGTTGATAAAAAAAAAAAAAATCCTATCCCTGGCACACCAATCACAGATACCAAAATAAAGCATGCATACAAGATTGATCTTTTTTTTAAAAGTCAGGGATACCAAACTAGAACGAAACTAGCTTTGGTTGGTGATATCCGCTTGCTGTGAAGTCTGGACATTACTCTTGTATTTAGATAGACTTTAGATAGACTGTTTTGACGCAGATTCAGGAAAAATATCCAAAGTTTGATGGTGGAAATGTAGGCTGTCCTGGAGGATCGTCCATTCGGAATAGCTGTTTCCTCCTATAATACCACAAAAGGAACACAATGAATTGTTAGTCACCTTAAAAGATAATATGTTCATATTCATAGTAGTGTTGAATTATTGAGTGATTATGAAGAGGGCCCTAGTATGAGTTTTCAACTGAAAACTGAGCCAGGGGTTAATGGCCGCTAAAGACAGGTGGCCGCTAAGGCAGGTTTGACTATAATATGTTTCAGCAACCAATGGTTTTCCCCTTATATCTCTCTAGAGTATTGTTTGACCTTTTGTAAAGTTCAACATGTTTAACATTTAAATCAGCAGAAAGCTCTGTCAAATCGAGGAAAATTTAGCCGTGTCTTGCCCTATAACCAGATATGATCTTTCTTCTTCTTCTTCTTCTTCTTCTTCTTCTTCTTCTTCTTTCTTCTTAGTTTTTCCTTCGACCCACATGTGGGGTAATTGCAATAATCATGCTCCTATCCAATGATCCACCAATGACCAAAATGACTGTTTATATATAGATGCGGCATCATTGAAAATATTTTGAGACATTCATGTATAGGCGTACAATTCCACCATAACAGTCAATTGCAATATACATTTTGATGAAAATAAAAATGTTCTCATAAATTCTCCGAGGACAGATAACTGACTCCATGGGAATCTATGGACTGGGGATATGTCAACCAGGTCTTTTGAAGGAGGAACCGCTCTATATGAAAGGAAAAGAAAAAAAAAATCGAAATTTATAAGCGCCATGACCGAGTTTTGCCATACGGAGAAATATGTCGTGGGTTGGTGCGTCCTTTTGTGTGGCTGTGTCTCCATATACAACAATCAATAAGCAAGCCATTAAAATGAATTTCGGGATGCCCCCCCCCCCCTCATAAAAATATAAATAAAGAAAAACTGACGTCGATATCTGTCTTCCGAATTCGAAGCAGGTCAACATCAAAGGGGAAAAGAAGAAGTCGTCAAACGAAGGAATATTAAGATGAAGCAGCAAAATTGTGAATCAACGACCAACCTGCATATTTCCTTTTTTTGTTCATCCCTATATTCAAGAAGGAAGTCGGTTGATTGTTATCAAGGTGGGAATGATTGAGAATGAACCCCCCCCCCAAAAAAAAAAAAAAAATATATATATATATATATATATATCCTGTCACCTAACAGAACAAAAAAAAAAAGAGGAGAAATAGCCAGGGAAAATTAATGTTATAGTAAGAAAGTTAGATATATATGATTTAGTTAAGTGAGTATCCTTCAAACAAAAATTAATGTTTCACTATTAAAAACCTTTGAAATGTAGGTTTTGTTCTCGTTTTAATATTCAGCCAATCACTTACACTGGTATGACTGTGAGGTAAGTCTGAATGAATGTCTTTGTGGCATTAGCTGCTGAGTAAGACGGTGGCTGAATGCACGATTTGAAGCAACATTAAATTTTAGTTATGAAATCATCACTACTGTATCAAATCAACTGGTCAAGAAGAATGTGATGTAACAACCTATTCTTACGACAATGACGGTTTGACGTCACTCTCTTCTGTCTCGATTATGAATTACTGAAAGTAAAATGCAATATTTCAGTTATACATATTATAATCAACCTTCTCTTCTACTCGTGTATTATGTTACAAGTAATAAGTTTGTTTGTTGAGAAACACTACTCCACAAAAAACCTTTAGAAATTTTCCCTTACATTTAAAGCGCTATTTGCTTTCCATCGTATAATTCACACGTTCGGTTTCGATGGCACCGCAAGCTGGACTTTTTTTCTCTTTCTCTCTCTCTCTCTCTCTCTCTCTCTTTCGATGTTGCATACCGGTATGCAAATGTAGAAAAGTAAATTCAAAAGTTTTATCCAGAATATTATATCACTTATTGTAAAACTTATGGAAAGAAAGTTGTAGAAAAAAAAGGTCTTTAATTAAAGTTCTTAATTGTTTATTCTGTTCTATATCTCAACTAGGTGCGGCGCCAATAAATTCAGAACGTGAGGTTTGTCATCTCAGAGATGGACCCATTCCATGTAGACCCGTCTTTTCTGTTTACTTGAGTTTATGTTGCTGACCTGTTGTCGTCCTTCCGAAAGTTGTCCTTGCGAAGTGAGTCCAGCCAAGGCATCGTTAAGCAGAGACCAAACCTCGAAGTGTAGAAAGGCAAACCAGTTCCAGCAACAATCTTGCTTCATGCACAATATCCCTTCCATGACGTACAAAGAGAGAATAAAGCATAAGTAATTAATGAATAAAAGTAAAAAAAAAAAGAAAGAGAAAAAACAAAACATGACCTCAAGTAATACTCTGTAATTTGCAAGCAATTAAACATCTCCTACGGGGAAAGGGAGAGGATACAGAAATAGGCGAGAATAAAGAGACGAAAATAAAGGTGCAACCAAGCTGTGGGTATAAACAGTGCCTATATAGGATGTTAGATTTAGCTCTCCTTTGTCTTTGACATATTGAATGACGAAACATTTATCTTAATCACCAGTTCGTCCTTCGACAACAGAAGAGGGACCATCTATTCAAATGTCTTTTGTAGGGAGACTTCGTCGGCAGAGTCTCGAAAGGCGTGCATGATAAAACGATCAAAACTCACCGTATACCACCAGGATACTTCTCGGCCCACGAGTCGCCTATTAATAGCGTTCTCAATAAGCGATAATTGCTATCAACACACTTTCTGCATTTCCTTGTAATAAAAGTCAACACGTGTTTTGTCTATACCCAAAGAGGATACCTGCGCGTATTAATGACATTAACATCGGCACTCATCTGCCCACCGGAAAGCAGAAATCATTAGAAGGGAAGACTTTAACAAACCAGCGGCTGTGGTTTGGAGCAGGAACCCGTGTGAACGAAAAGAAAAGCTTCTTTGTCGACCCTGTGCGACATGGAAAGGTGTAAAATCTCATTATCTTTAAGGGCGTTGGCTATCATTTTAAGGGTCACATGGAAGAACTTCGATATGCCTGAACATACTTAAAGATGACCAATGACTGAAATCATTCAAGTTCATGAAATGTAATGTTTTAGATATTTTTAATTGAACAATTGAAGGGGTCGATGCAATATAGTGCTAACCCACACTTTTGTCAAAACTGAGTTACATGCATTTTCATAATTCTTATCCTTCACTCTAATCTCCATGAAAATATCGTATTTGAATTCGGCGAATAAGATGGTTAAAAATGCATGCATTCATGTTTTATTAATGTACAATGTATGGACTTTCTAAACATTCAACAGCGATTATCTCAAAATGACTATTGTGTGGGTTAGCACTATGGGCCGGATGCATAAACGCTAGCAATTGCTTGTGCTAGCCTTTTACTCAAATCCGTATGCATAAAAACAAGCAATAATTGCTTGCGAGCAGAAGCTTTTGCTAGCAAGCACAAGCAATTGCTTGCCAAGCATTTGCTTAAAAACGTATGCATAAAACATACCTTTTGCTAGTTCTTGCTGGCAATTGCTAACGATTTTCCAAGCTCTGTAAAATGAGCTTGAGCTTTTACTTAACTGGGACGTTCCCTTTAAGTATCATTTTCATGTTCATGAAAGAAAAACCACACTTGTGAAGAAGTGGTATAAATGTACAAGAAATTACTCATAAGTAGAGTAAGAAACTTTTTCATTTTAACAACGGGAATGTCCAGTGGTTAGCACGCAAAATGTGATGAAAAACAAGTAGGACGTCTGACTTCGGTGGAGAGCAAAGAGACCTCTCTCCACGTGCGATCTGGTAGATCCGGGCTACTGTAAGCAGTGGTGGAATCAGCCAGTAATACATGTGTGTGTGCAGTTGTGTGTGTGCGTCTGTGTGTGCATTCATGAGTGTCATTTCACAGCTCTTCTGCTATGTCAGGAAATGTTTCCACACAAATAATGCCCCTTCAAATACATGCAGCCACACTCCTTTGTTCTTGTGTTCGCACAGGCGTGACGTCCCTTTAGTTGAAAACGCAAGCAATTGCTTGTGCGGGACGCGTGCGGGACAAGCAAAAGGTATAAGCACAAGCAAAAGGTTATGCATTATATGGATTTAAGCTATTGCTTGAGCTAGACATTTTGCTAGACGAGCTTGTGCTTTTGCTTAAAGCAATTGCTTACAAGCAATTGCTTGTTTTATGCATTCGGTCCTATACTGCACCGACCCCTTCAATTATAACATTGGTGTATTTATGTATTGATGTTTTAAAAAATGCATTCCTTCAAGTCTTTCTTCCTTGTTTCAGTAGATAATGATAACCATTCGTATTGTTTGAGAAATCCTCTAAATTATTATTTATCTCTTAATAAAAACGAATGTTGGTTTATATTCTGTTTTGCATATACAGAGGACCACAAATTTGGAATAACTTGCTTCTTACCATTGGATATTTTTAAACGAAGATTTAAATCATTGTTATTGAAAAAAAAAATGTAATCTACTCATTCGGGTATTACTTTGCGTGTATGTGTATTTTTCAATGTGCCTACTGTATTTCTTTTAATGTGTGCATTTAGTTAGTTTGGTTTTAATTTTTATGTATTCATTCGACCTAATTTGACTTTCATTACATATGATTTTGTTATGGTAGCAACTGCTCATAAAACTTTGTCTTGCTGTCTCCACGTTCTATTACATTTGTACTGTTAACTTGAATCTATATATCTGTACCTATGTTTGAGTGGGTTTTTTTATATATCTGTTTGAATGAAATAAACACGAATTGAATTGAATTGAATTGAATTGAATTGAATTGAATTGAATAGAATTGAATTGAACGTTCACAATGCACAACTCACATCTTACAAAAGGTAGGTAAGATGTGGCACTAGGTATAAGTTGGACACATAACATATATATGATTATTATCAATTCTTCTGCATGCGAACTAAAACTTTGTCCCTGAAAACTGTACTTCTTTCTTATATACTTTGTATTATGCGTCGCCTTCTGTACGATAGAAATAAAGAAGTAGAAAGATGGAACTTGGGTAGCGTGTGAGTTTTTCTTCCACTGAGGTTTGGTTTGCAAGTTTTCTTCTCTCTATCTCTCCCTCTCGCTCTCTCCCTCTCTTTTCTCTCGTCTCGAGTGCTTTAGATATCTGCCAGTGGTTATAAAACAAAACAGCAAGAACAGCTGATACGGTATCGCTCATGACATGAATATTGAAGTATAGCTGTTTTAGACCTTTTTTTGTCAACTTTGCGTTCTAACATTTTTCAGATCAACGTGTCTAATTGATTTAAAGTAAATATAAAATGATGACCTGTTATCTTTATCAATGCAGACACTGGATTTGCAACATGAATTACTGCTTCAAGTATAACGTTGAAGTAAATTTCTTGTCAAACCCTCCCCACCAAGATTTTGTAGACAGCTTTTAAACCCTCTGCTCCGTTTGATTTTCATGCGCCATGTTCAGAAAGAGTCAGAAATAGTCTTGGAATGTGAACAATGATGAAAGGAAACCGAAATTGGTCATGACACGCCGATTTCTCTTCTCCCAATATCTAGCAATAAACAACGCATTTGAACTGCACTCTCGCGATGCTTTCAATCTCGTCCTGTTATGATAAGTGTAATTGTTAGTTTCTCCTCCCATGAGTGCACGAGGTGTGTTGAGAGCCAATATCACGTATTCTAAAGATATATCTGTGTTGTTTTTTTTTCTCTCTCTCTCTCATTGACGTTATCACCTCTACATGTCACTAACCTCACACTCAGTTTCATTCTGACGACAAAATGAAGGCACTCCCAACCCCATGATATTTTTTGGTCGTTTCCGACAGCATTCTATTTCTCGTGAAGGGACGGTGGTATCGTGCGTGGGAGTGGAGGGTTGTTCTGCTTTTATTTAGTGCAATAGGCAGGCACACTGCTCGTGAAAATTGCGGGACTAATTGAGCGCTAAGCTAGTGATGTTTTGATAACGCAGCAAGAACACATTAGAGACGCAGCAGCGATATACCAAGATACAGAAAGGAAGCAACTGCAGTGAGCAGGAATGGCGTAGTATAATGAAGAAGCAGTAATGTCTAGTGGTTTTGCCGCATTTGAGAAACAGCAGTAGTAAAGCAATAGTTACGCTGTAGAGGAGCAGCGGTATTGCAGCAATATAACAGGAGTAGTTTATAAATGAAGCCACAGTAATGCAGAAGCTAAGAACAGTAGAAGTAAAGCAGCAGTTGTGTAGTAGCTAGGGGAGTAGCCGCACTGCAGCAAGCATCAGTGATGTATAGTGAAGTTGTAGTATAATAGGGAAGCAGTAGTACGAAAGCTTACAGTTCTATTTCCCCCAATTCCTTTTTCCCCCAATTCTTTTCTTTTTTTTTTGCGGTCGTAACTGTTTGTGGTTTTTTTTTTTTTGCTCCAAACCTTTTTTGTTGTTGTTGTTGTTTCGATGCCGATTTTTACCGATATTGTCGTTGTTTTTTTCTTCTTTCACGACGGGCCCGCACTTTATAAGCATTGTCTTTTCAGTGGGTCCCTCCGTTTTCGCAAAGTGCACTTTGATATTTCACTTTATTTCATTTTACTTCAGGCATTATAATGCATCTTTACTGAAAGTTTACCCTGCATTATCGGTTATATGCATATGTATCACATAATCAAACACAGGCAGCGCTAAACTAGTTAGGAAAATTTTAGATCTGCTAGAAATCCGAGTGAAAATAAAATTCGACCAAAAAAAAAAAAAAAAGAAAGGGGGAAAAGAGAGAGAAACTGGTTTGCATTCAATAGAACCGGAGAGATAAAGTGAAGGAAAGATGTAATGGCGAATGATGAATGGACGTGGTTAGCTTCGGTTATGAGACCGTTCCATTTCACTAGAGCAAACCGGACGTTCATCGGTTCAACAGTCAATGATCTCGACTGTCATTCCGGATAGTTTCCCCACTTCGTTATCCCTTTAAGGTTCCTGCCTGCTGTAATAGAATTCGCATCGCTTTCGGTTCTCCCATCAATGTATCAGGTGTGTGTTGCCTCTGATATTGGCCGTAGAGAGTCATCAGAATGTGCATCCAGGGAGGAGGGGGGAAATGCATTTTTCTTCCTCTCTTTGCAAAAGTGTTTTCCCTGTGATTTTTGACGCTCACGACTTGAATTGGAGTGACAAACATATCATATTCTTTTTTTGGCCATTCGCTTCTGGTTACTTTCCTATTTTGCCTTTTGTTTGTTTGTTTTTAGGTTTTTCCGTGATCTCCCATTCCGCTTGCCTCATCTTCTTCCAATTTTGAAACCCTATCTTCGTTCTATCTCTATCCCTTATGTCAGTCACATTGTTTCCGGCCTACGTTTGGATGTCTTTTGTTTTTTGAGAGGGGGGAGGGGTTCGTTCTTTATTTATGTTTTTTTGCGTGTGGATGTTGAGATATTCTTTGTTTCACGTAGTCTAATAATATTTCAGGGTCAGAAATCGTTGACGTCATGATAACTCCCTTCATTCTTTTTCTCTTGGCCGCCGCTATGACTCATGCTGTTTTAAAGCATGCATGATCTTTTACGTCAGGTGTGCGAGGTCATGCACACCAAAGAGTCTGAGAACCATATACGGATTATGTTATAAATGTAAAGCTCATAGAGACTTACATTTTATGATTGTATTATGCGCTATGTAAGATATTATTATTATTATTGTTATTATTATTATTTTCCCCCATCATTTCGACTCTTTTATTGCTTTTGTCAAATCTGTTTTCATTGCTATTTAGGTATAAATATGATTATGTATGATAACATATGTGGCTGTATTTCATAAATTAATTTGCGAATACCTGGACAGCTTAAGTATACAGTATATGTATATTGCTATGTATATTATATATATAGTTGCCCTCAAATGATTGCCAAACCCCCTTTCTCTTCAGACTCGGACAGTATTCCAAAAGATTCGATCAGTACAGGAGAAAAATAATGCAACCATTAAAGAATTTATTTTCTTTCTTTCTTTTTTTTTTGCACCTTCAATTGTTGCTGCGCTTAGATATAAGATTTTTTTTTTTCTCCCAAAGATTGAACATTAAATTCTTGCCCCCCTCTTGAGAAAATTCCTGCACATAGCCACATCCCTCCAAGACATTACCTGGCTCTTCATTCTCTAAGAAAAGTCCACTACTTTCAATTTTGAACCCACCCTCCAAAAATTCTTGTCATGGGGCAATTCGTTTCTGCAATACTTTCAAAAACAAAACCATACAAAGTACATGTCACTGAAAATAGGAAACATTCACTCCATTCGTTGCATGACACAAAATAACGACAAGTAAACAACCCTCCCCCCCCCTCCAAAAAAAAAAAAAATAAATAAATAAACCAATCAGTATAATCTACCTCAATTGCTCAATGAATCTAACATGATAAATTTAACATGACTCATATTGTATTTTACAATTCAATTTAATACAATAATGCTTTGCTTGTAAACCTGACAGTCCTGAGATGGTGAATGCTTAGCGAACTTATCAAAATTTACATAATTATTCTACTGTGCCGGTACGAAGGCAGGCGTGGTGGGATGGGGACGGAGGAGGAGAAGTGGATATTGCTTGACCTATGTTGATTGGAGTTTGAATGTGCTCCTATTAAATTCGACCTGAAAGTATAAATCATGTACAAACGCAATTGAACTTGCTGTCAGTGGTCGTGAGAGAGAGTTAACAAATTCGTCTCTGCCCTTTGCCCTTTGCCCTTTGCTCTTTGCCCTTTGCCACTAAGCACAGTTTAAGTTGGTATGTGTCATCCAAAATACATATGTGGTTGCTTTTATCAATTCCAATCAACAGCACTCTACGCTTTAGCGACTGTGGCTGTTGTGTCAATCAGCTGTTCGATTTTGTTTGCCGCCCTTCACTGTCATTAGGAGCATTCTATGTTCAATGATTTCTCAATTCAAAACAGGGTATATTTATGACTTTTTGGATACTCTTGCTGTAAAAGTTCTCTTTACATAGCTGCCATCATGGTCATAACGTTTCGTTTCCTTCACTGGCTTTGCTAGCACACAGGTCATAGTATCGAAGACTGTTGCTTAATCATGATCTTCATCTATCGTTTCCTTTAAATGTATGACCATTATCACTGTTTGCTTAATACATCACAGTACTGTAGTAAGATGTTGACTATGATACGAATATGAAAAAAGTAAACTATGAGCACTGGGGAAAAAAGACAGAAACTGATATAGAGTTAAAGCGAAGGCATTCCACGTGAATAGTATTAAAAACTGAACATTAATGAAGTTCTTTTCCTACGCTGGGTTGAGTTTCGTCATTTTTTTTTTCTTTCAAACGATTCACTCCTTGAAGACTGCAATAATTCATCTCACTCTAGCCCAATCTCGAGAGTGAAAACTGACGGCGACACAGTGACAATGTAACAATTTGACACATTGGGCCAACATCGTCACTCTGCAGTATTCGGGAAAAAAGGTGGGGGGGGGGGGGGAGAGGGGAGTGAGTTGGAGCACAAGTGTTCCTCCTCTAACTTTGCACATTTCTTCTGACATGCAAATCAGAAAAGAAAAAAAAAATGACACTGGCATGCAGTGTGGAAGAGGCATATTCCATTGCGTGTCAGCCGCAACCACTGGCAACGTCGGGCGATATCGCCACGGCGCGTAACTTGACACATCATAGCCACCGTACAGCCGGGCTACGAGGCGCCGAATGTTCCGGGCACGGATACCCAAGGACTTGAGATGACGAACCCTCACTGCTCGCCCTTATAAATCTAATCTGCAGCTCGCAGAGATTGAATTTATCGTCTCCGTAAATGTTGTCTATCAATGTCATATTTCCTATCCCCAAATTCTGCATAGGTGTCTGGGCGTGGAAATTAGCGTCGACGTTTTAAAACTTTAAAAGGTGAGGAGCCCATCCCCCCGGAAATGCTGCGTTCACACTATAACAATTTTACACCACTATTGAAATTGCGGTGTTGATCGTGGAGTAATCGTGGAGCATGTCAAAGTTGGGGTTATCTGTTAATTTCTTTGGGTTATAGGAGGGATTATCTGAGGTTGTGGCTGGTTTGGCTGCTGCTTGCCTTCCTCTTCCTTGGTGATAATGTAATCATACAGGAATACTCCAACCAACTGTGACGTCTTCATCCTCAACTTCTTCCATCATTTGGTTTTGGGTTGTAATTTTCACTCTGTAGAAGTTCAAGAAACAATGAAGTTCACGGCCACAGTCGGGCTATAAAATGTTTACATCACATACCGTCGAGGTCCAATCGTAGCTAAAACTGTGATCTAGATCTTGATCGTGAAAGATATCGTATCCTTTCCAAACAGAGCGCATCAGTAAGTGTTCGTGATAGCAGTATTGGAACGTATCTTTATCAGGGAACCCGGTCGTAATGATGGTGCTAGATGTGGATCCAATCCTGGATGCAATCGAGACAATCCTATCGAATCGTATCTTAACGGGGGACCATACCGTGACGGATCGTGTCTCTTAGAATTGACTTATCGTGACCGTAGTATCACATCCACACGCACCAATTCGTATCATCGCGTATCGACTCGCATCACATTGTATCCAAGGGTGACATTTCAGAACAGACAACAAAACTTCCACGATCAGGTATATACGGATGACCAATCATTGCGTTCGTAACGGATCGCACAACTGTGAGAACGTAGCATTAACGAAGAGATAGAAAGAACACGAAAAAAAAAAAAGAAACAAGGGAGAGAAAATACATCAGGCTTTAAAAGGCCATGAAAATGAGAGTCTGAACTATCAGAAAGTGAAAAATGCTTTGTGCGTAATTCCGCACAAAGACCTATTAGCACAAAAGTGTCACATACAGTAGCATTTTAATTACGGCAAGACGTGCAGGTCGCCCAACCAGTGTACTTTCAAGAGTAGGTCAATCGAATATTGAAGTAGAAGCAATGCTGACATGTTGCTCTGTAATCACAAAATTCCTCACTCTAGATTCTCGACCTTTTTCTTCTTTTTTTTTTCCATCAATAATGCAAGCTCTTAGGAGTACTTCGTATTCCCAGCGTAATAAGTCTGAAGCTATACGGCGCAATCTGAGATTACCAGTCTCGTTTTCATCGGGGACAACATGTTCGCTTAAAGAGCTTACACTAGGCTGGTGTTGCACGGACACGTCGAGAGAATAATGTTTGGGATAGCAACTGTTGAAAATTGAAGAAAAAAAAAGAGTGGCGAGTCAAAATCTAGATTATGAATCCTGTTGTAGTCACTACTTTCCATTAAGTTCCCACTGTGCAGGAACCTAGCTGAAAGGAAATACGCGAGACAAAAAACGGGTTGTCTGCATCATGTGGAACGGCGCTAAGATGTGAGAAGGAAGGGTGGTGGGGGAGGTATAAAGGGAGGGGCATATTTTTCTGTTATGTTGTCCCTTGTAGCACACATTTTCAACTATATGACACCGAGTCATGTCGCTGGTAATCAATGCAAACTTGATTTGCGCGCCTTGCTTAAGCACACCAAGTGTGGATGCCCAGCGGCGTGTGTGCTGTACATTTTTAAAGCAAATTTAATGTTATCAAGGGGATAGCAATATGGGGAAACACCCTTTCCGGATTTAAAGTTTTTAAAAAAGAAAAACAAAAGAATTAATCTCTTTTTTGAAAAATTATCTTCGTTGTACGCTTATGATATTGTATTTCGCAGGGCCACCAACTATGTGACTGCATAATCGATAGAGTAAGGGTCTGCCAGCAACGCGCCCAGCGAAAAACACTTGACTGCCCCAGCGGCCGTCCTGTGTTCACGCAAAAATAGGTTAATTCGTTCCGACAACATCGAGCCCCATCCACAGACAGGAGATACACGAGATGTCACGTTACCGTAGACACTTAAAAAAAACACGCCTTTTTAATAGCCACAGTGCAGTATTGCAGCTGGTAATAACATCGCTTTGGTTTCTTTTCAAGAGGGGTGAATATATATTATTTTTGATTTGTGAGTACCACGTTATATTTTCCAGATAGTTCTTTACTTGGAGTGCTTTCTAGGTCTTGTAGTTCAAAAATAATACTCAAACAATAAAATATGATGAATCAAAGCAGTATGATTATTTTGCCTACTGTGCAAAAAAAAATGTAATACAAATAAAAGTAAAAAACGGGCCTAACGTTAAAAGCGTGGAAGCAATCAGAGACAAATAAACATAAATAAAAAGACAGCAAAACAGCATTATTGATTAGAGAATTATGAAGTCATAATCAGTGACTATGATAACCGAAAGGACAAAAAACATACTGAAAGGATTTAATGGATTGACCTGAAACTTAATTTCAGTCTCTGATCGTCACACGTGTCGTTTGCCGATTACCTACCCTAAACCAAACACACTAGCAGCTCGCCCCCTTCGGCGGAGCCCTATATGGAACATTCAGAAAGCATTCGGCACCCCCTTTGTCAAGAAATCGCCTGACCTTTCGCTTCGGAAGGATCATGAGCAAACAATGCGGGGTGAAGGACGAGCCTACCCCATGGAAACCGACGGCAACATTTATTTGCTCATGTATCCTCAAACCATACCTGGCACATCTTCGGAAATCATTCAACAGAGCCTCCGGGGCAATACCATCATCATCATCTTCATCACGTAGGCAGCGGACTGGGCTGGATCGCTCCACAAGTGAGAGATGCTAACTCTGGAAGGGGTGGAGGTCATCACAACATCTTCTTCCTATATGTGTAGAAAAAGGTGCACGTCACAAGACCAACATCCACGAGTCATACAGCCCATGAGTTCGACACTAACCCAAGAAGGGACCGACGAGACCGACACATTAAGCCCCGTGTTGTATCTGTCGAACTCGAGAGCTGTTTTTACCTAGTGTGGAACTCATGGGCCTTATTTGCCCAATGTCGAATCTTTGGAATTACAAACCTTATTTCATTTTTGGATTAACCAGCCTTCGGATAATCGAACCTCATTTCGGTTTCCTATTAACGTACTTTTTTGGAACAATCGACAATTTGGGAGTCTTGACGAAATAGGTCGAAGCAAACAAACGCCTGGACTTTTCTTTTCTAATCTTGAGGGGAGGGGGCTATTTATAATCGGTTGAAATTTCGGAGGAAGCAAGGAGCGGCGAGACATTAGATGTTTAAAAGAAAAGATAAATCGACTTCTGACCTGCACTCAGCAACCACGACCATAAATTTGCGGTTCATATGATTTATTCAATAATACATGAAATGGAGGAAGGGTTGTTATGATATGGAGATACGTGAGTACATAGTGTCAACCACAGAGCTATAGAGTGGAATGAAAGCTGGAACTTAACTCCTATCGTACGCTAATAGAGTCACTTCCATCTATATGCATCCCACCAGTCCCCCCCCCCTTCCCGTTAACGAAGTAGAGGCATGCATACACACACATATTACATACATGTACATATAACATACACACAAACACACACACACACACACACACACACTGACGTGCAAAAGAGATGGGAGGATTGCAATAAGAACAACAACAACAAGAAAGAAGAAAAATAGAGGAAGCCAGACACCCAGCAGTTGAAAACAAAATGGAATAGCCGCGATTAGATTACAAACTTTTATCGATCAAGATTAGGTTTCGCTTGTCGGGCAGACAGGAGGTGTGAGAGGAACGCGGACTCTTGGGTCCCCAAATTCAAAGGAAGAAAAAGAATGCTGGCTGCCTTTAACGCCCGCCACTGCTGCCGGGATATCAAAAGGAAAGGAGAGGGAGAGGAAATATATATAAATCTCGTGGAAAGTGCCCCTGGGATCTCATTCTCTTCGTACTGAATGGCGTTCCTGCGGGCGATTTGGCGATTCGAATTTGAATGGCGAAGGTGGGACAGTTTTTTTTTTTTTTTTTTTGACAGGTGAGATAACGCTGAGCGAGTCGCCTGGGACGTGCGCTTGGGCGAGGCGACCGGACGGACACAGTTCAGCTACATTTTGGCAACCTACAGGACGATCGTCCTGAAGTATGTTGATGAATCGCCACATATTCTTGGGTTACGCGACCCCGTAAAGTTATACAAGTACTTTTTTACCACTGCACGCAAACCAAAAATACATGGTAGACTTCTAAAAAAAAAAAGAAAGAGGAAAATGGCACTATGAGAAACTTAGATTTGCAGCAACGCCTTCCTCTTGTATTTAAATCACGTATATTACATGATGAATTACTCTACAGAAGGCAACCACTCTTATCAACCTCTAGGAAAGTTCAAAATACATAATTTTATGCACCCCTATATTTTATTCCGACTGGTACATCCCCCCTTCGGAATACAAATTGACCCGACGGGAAAAAGAAAATGAAACTAACAGAACTTACGGCTTTCTTTACTTATGTCTGAGAATTGGTCATATTGTTTTCCCCGGGAGTTGCAGATGGGTATACATGCAGAGACTTCTCGATTCCCAAGGGCAAGGCTTTGATTTGATTGATGGAAATAAAAGCTTTCGAACTGATCAACTGAATGAAATATTTTGATGCTAGTAGTCAGAGTTCGCAGTGGTTTTATTTTTCGAGAAAGTAGCTCTTATTTAACGTGTCTAAGGATAAGTCTTGTAAATTATCCACTACTTGTGAGATACTGTGATCTTCTCATGTTGAAAGTGTGAATGCACAAAAGGGAGAAAGAGAGGTTTTATATACTAATGTATGTGTGTGTGTTTTTTTTTCCATACACATAATCTTATACATATTATATACATATACCATATATATATATTATATATATATATATGTATATATATATATATATATATATATATATATATATATATATATGTATATATATATATATCTTTTTCTCTTGTGGCTCATTTGGGTCGGTGAAATCTTCAAAACTGAAATTTCGTCTGCACGAAATAAAAGGAAGCATATCAATCCGTTGTGAATCTTAGTTGTCCTATCGGGCCAACAAAAGATATTTTATTTAATGAAAATTTGGTGACCGACCATAATTTTTTAGTGTCTCCCGGCCGCCGGGCCACCGTTGTTATCAAGCTCTGCATATAATTATATTCGGTCCTTCTTTCCTCTTTCTTGTGGTATAGAAGTATGCGAACAGCATAATGTTTATGCATTATTTTTTCACCATTAATGATAGATTGAATCGTAATAATAAGAACAAAATTCCTAAAAATTTCCCCGTCCAAATTTAGGCCTACTGGCAATGAGAGGGGGTTACCACCTGTTACACATATTGTGTGTGTGTGTGTGTGCGTGTGTGTGTGTGTGTTCGTGTGCGTGTGTGTGTGTGATAAACACTATGATAAAGAGAGAGAGAGAGAAAGAAAGCAAAAGCGAGGAAAGAGAAGAGGATTTTTTTTTTCAAAGTAATTCACTGAAGTCCTGGTGTGACTATATAATATCCCTCTCTTGCACCTATCTAACGGGGTGTATAAATCTTCACGAATATATTACACTGGAAACGCACATATCCACTTGTCGATTAGATAATGATATGTTCGCTGTCTATTCTTTTTTTTTAATTGGTGAGCACCTATTCTGTCACCATATTTATAATTATATGAATTCATAATATCGACCTTCGGATTTAAGTGAACGATGACGTTAGTGATTGTGATATGTCAAAGTCTCGTTGAAGCTGGCGCCTCTGTTTGTAAAGAATTATTTCTGCTATTTATGTTCTCTGAGCGGGGGTCTCTACGTCGTCTTAGGCGGCTCCCAAAAATAGAGAGCAATAAGCCAATAGATTTTCAGTCCGTTACCAAACCT
Source organism: Diadema setosum (assembly GCF_964275005.1). Lineage (NCBI taxonomy): Eukaryota > Metazoa > Echinodermata > Echinoidea > Diadematoida > Diadematidae > Diadema > Diadema setosum. The sequence continues at coordinate 9,027,552 of NC_092693.1, read as the reverse complement.
GGTTATAATGCTGCGTTGGTTCTTTTGATGAACTGTGCACATGGAAATGAGTGATATTGAAACAGAAGAGAAATATCTGAGAAGAAATTAAATTGCTAAAGCTTTATTGAATCGCTGGATTAGCAACAGTCGCAATATCCACGAATGAGGGATACAGAAACTGATTCTTATTTGCATCGCAATTCCGAAGCACATTAATATCAGTTCAAAACAATCATGTCAATTAACTGTTAGTAACGGTTTCTACAGACTTGTTCAATATAAACATTATTGGCAAACATGGAATGATGCATCCAATGTTCATCACACTAGGTCGACTTCTTCTATTACGTAATAATTTGCGGCAGTTGAGCAGCGGCCAAGTACCCCGAAGTTGTCGGCATTAAATCTCTCCGTAGATTGGGATAGATTGTATAGTTCATTCGTTGGTACGAAGAGCAATAACAAAACGACATGTATGTTACATATTCACATTTTCTATTTGCTTAATTGTTTTGAGAGAAAATGGGCAAAATATCGGTCTTATACTGAGGGATATAGAGGTATCTATATAGTATCATTGTTAGCGACAGAACCTTGTTAGCGACATAACCTTACATTATGGGTACACAATCCAAAGGGAATATGGCAGACGAAACTAGAAATGACGCTGAAAACTAACCTTCACTTACATAGGACTGCATCATAAAAAGCTAGGAATCTTGTAAGCATAAAATGTCATTCTTGTCCAACGACGTGCTTTCTTCTAACAACACGAACACATGTGTGCTCCCCCTATTTTCTTTGTTGTTGTTTTTTTTCAAGCGTTTGTTTAAGCTTTGGATGTAATGGAATCGTAACTGTGATCGGAGAGGAGTATTTTCAAAAGACTGTATATTCTTTACTTTTTGGGATCATGGCAACATTGTCTCTCCGTGAGGGGAAAATAACCGTGAAATGAGAGTGATATTTGAAAAAAAAGTACAGTTCAGTGTTTTGACAAAAAAAAAAAAATCTTTGTCCTTCCTTTCCAATGTCACAGTCATGGGCGTCTAACGGCGTCATGTTGAGATAACTTTCGAATGTCCTTAAAACATCCGAATTTGCTCAAATTTCATCCGGTGTGCTTATTTTTTTGCACCGTGTTGTGTAACGCCTCGAGACAAATCTCAATGTTGTTTCCTTAGCAAATAAAAATGACAGATCAGGATCCGATATCCAAGTCTTCATGTTGTTTAGCATTGTGGCTACAGAAAGTTAGACAGAATGCGTATTTAGAGGGGAGTCGACGAACTTCTTTTTGTATTATCACGTTAGAAAGAGAAGATTTGAATCGATGTTTTATACTTTGTCATCCGAATGAAACCCTTGTAAATGCAACTCATACAAATATATGATATTTTTACCCTTGTTGTTTTTTTGTTGTTGTTGCTTTGGCACGAATAGAAAAGTTCTGGAGTTACTGTAAAAAAAAAAAAAAAAAAAAAAAAAACATTGTGGTAAGGTCCGATCAATCAGGATACTTTCTCAGCCATTCAGCCTATATCGTACATGCACTATTCGTCAGAGGAAAAAAAAAAGGCTTACCAATAAGACAAATCCCCTCAATTAAAAAAAAAAAAATCACTAAAATCTTTCCATGGCAACCTTCCCTTTATTCTCAAGGATGGAACCCTCTTTTTCCCGTAAAAAAAAAAAAATGAATAAATAAAAAATCCCTGTGGAGAAATTATACCCCTGAACATTCTTAAGTCATTATGTCGAGACTATCGAGAACGAACATGACAAGAGGAGATCCCGTCTACGAGGGGGAAAAAAGAAGGAAGAGGAAGAAGTAGAAGAACAATTAAGGATGAGTTAGATTGTTTATCTTGTATTGCTCGTGTGAGGAGCCGCAATGCAGCAAATAAAATGATGCCGCTGCCCACATACGCACATACTATGCTGGATGATCAAAAGAAGCAATCGAACACAACTCAAGGTACATTGTTATTATCTTTTCCATGAACACATGCACTCGCCTTCTTCTGTATACCCTGTAATTTGATATTTCTGTTTATGTGTGTCGTCCCCATCAAAGGAATGTGTTAGACAAAGATGTCAACATAATGAACACATGTAAAGAAAGAAAACAACAACTTTGATTTGTCTCTGAGGGATCCTTAATTCATGATTAAACAGAGCTGCGAAGAAAACATGAAATCAAAACCGTATAAATTCGGAATTTTTCGGAGACAAAACAAATGAAGAATGTGTACGCATGCAGCTTTAAGTCGCATTATTTCTTTTATTGAACTGTTCGATGAACGCCAACATTATCTAAGACTTGTTTACATTTACAATGGGCTTAACTGTCAATTAATACTTAACGTATTTGCTAACTCGTCAGTCCACATTTTGTTTTCATCATTCTCTTTCAGCCTTGAATGCTTTGTTCACTCTTAAAAAGATACGTGTATAATGCCTTTATTGAACTTTATTGGAGTTTTCTTGACCAGTATAAGTTACCTACACTTCTTCCTTAGATGTGAAATCACTTGGAGACGTACACCAGTAAACTGATCTTTTCTCTTATTTCATGACGTAGAAGCAAATCACAAAGCAGAGACTAGTCGTATAGGATTTTTGAAAATTCCTTGAAAATTTTATTCCTCTTGACCACTGCAAATGTCATTGTGTGTGTGTGTGTGTGTGCGTATACGCGTGTGCTCAATATTGACATTAACTGTTGCCATTTGAAATGTTCTTGTTTGATATCACAACGAAGTGTCTTACAGAGAAATTACCGTGCGACTTCAAAGACTGTCGGGGGTGTGGGTTTCTTGGTGGTAACTGATCTCATGGTGTGGCATACATCATGTGATGTACTCCTGAAACTGAGAAAGATCCATTTTCTTGTTAAAAACGATGAATTATTTCCCCCCAAAACAACAACAATAACAACCCTGAAATGTCTATCACGCATTAGAGCAAAAGTGAAATCACAGAATTTTCTAGTTATGTTTCTTTTGTCCGTTCTTAACCCTCTGAAAACGACATGGGTTATGGTGACACACTTTCCCCCATACCCCAGGTCCGCGTTCATGGCAAACTTGTTAGACACGGGTTAAGGTTCTCCCTCTCCATTGTCATATCTCGAAAAAGAGAAATATATATATGTTATCATGTTGCATCAACAGAGGAAAGGAGTCTTCTCATTAGCAATTCTAAACCTCAACCATGCTCAATTTTTGCCGGGAGGAAGGTAATGAAGATTTCGTTCCGCACTCGCAAAGGTTATGTCGGGCTTGTGTCACACTCGGCGGTTAGGTGTGCGCCGTGAATGCACGCAGCTCTCAGGGTAAGAGAGGAGAAATCGTGTGTCCCCCGTGTGTCCAAAATTTATATTCCTCCGCGCGCCACATCTCTGTCCTTGAGGCAACTACCGCATCCGCGGGGGGCGAACCTGAGTCAGTGGTATTGTCTTTCGTCCTGGGCCGCGATGTCTGTGCTCCCGCAGATCTTCGCACTCCTTCACTCTTTCAATTCAATCTTTCTTCCTTTCTGTCTGTTTGTCTGTCTGTCTTTCTTTTTCTCTCTCTTTGTCCTCCCTCGCTCTCTCTCTCTTCGGGAGTGCATACATGACTCACGTTGTGTGTGTGTGTGTGTGTGTGTGTGTGTGTGTGCGTGCGTGTGCGTCCACTTATGTTCATGAATGAGAGTGCGTTTGCATAATTATTATTGTATTCGAGACAGGACCAGGACATTGACAGCATAATGTAGTGCAGCAGTGTTGTCGAGAACCATTCGATACTTTAGTGGTGATGCATTGCTGTTTGTGCATTGTTTAGGGTTATAAACACATTGATTTTTACTTTGTCACGTTTTTGTTACTGTCATCACGATTCCATTTCTTTTCTCCTCTTTCTACATCTCCTTACTATAATTGTTACTGTTGTCATTATCATCACCATGGATTATCATTTTCACTAATGATATGATCATTTTCATCATTACTATCATGTTCGTCAATGTCATAATCATGATATCATTATTGTCCTTGTTGTGAGTTCCATTATGGTTATCGGGAAGCCTTTTGCTTTCTAAATGAGAAGTACGTGACTCTGTGAGCAGACTGTAACAGAATGTAACACCAAGATGGTATGATTTAACACCGTGAAGTACTCCTCATTTCTAATTATCACCATTGAGGGTAGCTTGACATGCGACATAGAAAAATGGCGCTTGTAACTTTGCAAGGATGGCTACGAAGTACCCTGCGCTTGAAGAAGACAAACCTAAACAATATTTATTCTACACAATGACAGTGCCGCTGAAGGTGTACCTTGTACATAGATATAGAAGGAGAGGTGAATTAATGTCTAAATAATGTTAGACCATTAGGTGTTCTGATAGCTGATTGACGTCATCTGGTACTGCAGCTGAAATCCTTTAAATGCTGCAAAACCCCCTCTGAAACAAAGTGGGAGGTGGGTCTCTTTGTTTTCCTGGGGTAGCCACAACCCAGACATAATATGGCAACTGAAAGTGTTTTAAAAAGAGCTGCTTGAGGTAGTCAGAGTCGACAGGTATCACTTGAAAGTATCTAAACCTGAATTCCGCTTTAAAGTATCTGACACAGTCGAGTGTTGCCCAACGCCTTAGAGTGCACTTTACATTAGTCTTCAAGTATCTTATTCTCCAAAATAGGCTTGTGAGGAACGGGCAATGTTGAATCCCCTCTATACACAGCAACAGGACTTTTCGTGACACTCCCGATCTTCTTGCATTTGTACGGGTTTCAAAGTTTGTATAACAGGATGCGTGAGTCTCCTCGGCACCCTTTAATTGGAAGTAGAACTTCTCGATCCCACTACGCAGAGTGATTGCTAGAACCTGTTGGGAATTTTGAAATACAAGCTCTCTGAGTCTATAAGGGCGCATTAAAGGCATAATTTACCATTTGCAGACAAAACAAAAACCCAGCTTTAGTGCTTAAAAAGAGTGCTAAAATGTGGGTGAGGAATTGGAACAGCCAGTGTAAAAAGTTAATCCGTATATTCAGTGTTAAGCATTGTTAAACATAAAAAACGTGAATTATTGTATAGTTATGATAAAATTGTTTCTAGACTAACAGTCTACAGTTATGATTTAGTGGAAAAAAATAATGATATTTCTTTATGTTTTAGGTTTTATTGCAAAATTTCCAGATGGTAAGATTTTTTGTGAAACAAGTAAGTGACATACACATATGCATCAAAATGTGATAATTCGAACATTTCTGAAATCGAAATGTTATAAGTATAAATGCATTGATAATGTATAAAGTAATATATAGGCATGTGTGTATGCATCCTCTGGAATGTAAGATATAAAGAGGCAAGTTTGTGGTGTATAGGCATGTTTCAAGAGAGTTTTAATAGCGTCACATGCTACCGAAGCTTTGAAATATTTATTATGACAAGTGATCGGTAAATGCTCAAGAAGGAAAATCACATTTTAAATTTTCAAATTCACCAACGTCACATCAAGTAATGTCGGTAATGGTTTCACGCTAATATCTTTGAAGATAAGAAAAAAAAATGTATGCGCTTGAGTGGATCGTTTTTGGGTTTTTTTTTTTCATCCATTTAAATAAATCATTATACAGCTCACTCGGCAAAGTCCTACAAATATTCGAAATTGAGGCACCACAAGGCTAAACAGATTCTCTAAAGTAGTATGAAAAAAAAAAAGATGAAAACAGGTTCGAGGAAGTAGAGGGGAGGCGAGCGGGTGGGTTGCATAAGACAAATTTTAGAGTATGCTCTTAAAGAAATTAAAGGCTATATCTTGTCTCATTCTGTCTTCCATCTTTCAATCTCCAAGACTGTTTTTTTTTTTTGTTTCTGTTTTCTGTTTCCCGCTAAGTCAGAAGTATGCATTTTGTTGTTGTTGTTGTTGTTAAACTGAACTAATCGAAGGACCCCAAGGTAGAACAGTGGTATGTTAATAATATCACTGAAATTGGGCCATCCTCCGTATTCTATTTTGATGTACATGACTCTGATATCTTACCTATTTTTCTATGTGTTTTTTATATGACTCGGAAATGAATACAAACAAACAAACAATCTCCAAGAATGTAATAGCTGACTACTCTAGCAGACACGTAGTACACCGAAGACTGAGTGATATAATAATAGAAAGTGCATATGAGTATGTAAGTACATATCAAGCTGAAGAACGATGAGAGGATAGTTCGTTATTGTCCCTTCCATTATGTCAAGCGTGATTACATAATCAAACATCAAAAGTTTCTGATATCATGGATATATTTTTTCCCATCGCAATCATTAAACGACAATATTCCTGGACTGTGTATATTTGTCAGATGTATTTGTTATGTTTTGCTCTGTTGTGTGTTTATCTTATTTTTTTGTCTAAAAACTAATGAAAATGATCCAATCTGTCTGGCGCGAAAATTTTAACATTAATCGCATGCGACCTGTGATAGGATTTCCTGCCCTTAAGCCTAATATCAGTGTCTACAAATAACCCAAACTTTACTTACTCTTCCTGATATTGTCGGATTTCTGATCATGTACACTACGCGACATTGGAATAGACACAATAATTAAATGTTTATAAAAAAATGCATGTGTGTGGTGTCAAGTTTTGTAATCTGTTTAATGAATAAACGAGCGTGACTGAAATAAGCGTGTACGTTTAATTACTACCACAGCTGACTCACTACGTGCCCTAAGTTGACGCAGCCGAAAATAGCAAATTACCTGTAGCAGCTAGTTACGGTAAAACATTTTTCACCGGCGGGAAGATTGTAAGGAAGTTACTTCTTCACCGTTAGAGGGCACTGTACTAGCTGGTCCCTTTGCTCTGCCGCAGTATTGCTACAGCTGTCTCGGCGTTCATCCAGGGATTTGGTTCCAAACATTTTTTTTTTTTTTTTTTTGGCCATGTCATTCTTTGATATTCAAGAAGAAGTTCAATAGGTCACTTACCTCGTGACTTTAAACTTGTTCGACGTCAACATTCCAGGAGATTAGAACATGGCCCATATTAATATTGAATGAGATCAAATGGCATGTATGTTAGCGCATCCACAGTCTCATGTTCAACCCCCCTGTAACAGGGATCAAGAGGTATGCAATACAGTTACATCGAGAAACGTTTCTATCATAGTAATGCAAAATTTAGAACATAGCACGTTAAGGAGAATTACGCAGGATGTAGCTCAGAATAATAAAAAAAAAAATGTTGGAATATAGCCATGGCAGTCGAGAGGAAGTTGGAAAAAATTGTTGGGTGAAAATGTTGGGTGAAATCCCTCGAAGAGCGCGTATAAAAGTCAAGACAGTTTGCAAAGTATAGAGAAAGGAACGCAGATGCATGATTATGTATGAACACAAAGACACATGCACATACATACATCTAATATACATCTAAACATATGCATTTATACTAAAGAACAGAACAATATAAACTGTAAGTCTAATTTAAAAAGTCATTGTGATTTCTTTTTATTTCGCCAATGTGTTCTTTAGCTGCAATAGCTGGTATGGACAGTAAACGGAATAAGAGAGAGCTAAAGAATTGAAGGGGGTGGGGGAAAGGAACGTTGTATTGGAAACATTAAAGGTAACGTCAAAGGACGAAAAGATATTTTTTGATTGTGAATGAGTGAAACGTCAGCAGGTGCATCTATGGTTTATTTCACTGCGTTTTCACTGGGATGAGTGAAATCGTTAGCTTTATGTTTATCATACTCTGGAGATATTTGACAACTCTGTACAGATTCTCGTTTATGACCTGTGTATTCATGCTACATTACGTTATCATGCAAAATCATGGTATGATCGCAATAAAAATAACGTATTCAAAATTATATCTTCACAAGACGATCGATTCTCTTATACCTAATAGCTTCAAATGGCCATTAGCGATTCAATCTGCCCCAGCATTCTTCATACCTGCCACCAGATATTTAGGGATGATTCTCGTCGCCATGGCAACGAACTCGTGGGAGAATGTTATTCTAGTAGAGGCAAAATACTGTGCTCTGCCGGGAACGAGCATCTCTCCGCCAAGGCTAGTTAATGATAAAGCCGGCGCCGGCTTTGATGGTATTAACTGATGGATGCAGATGCGTGCTATCACATTAACTCATGGTGATAACGCTGAGATGCTCTCCCCCAACAAATATTTTCGCTTCCAGTCAAGCTTGTGTCCTAACATTTTGAGAGGGGGCTCACGCTGCGCTGATTTGCTCTTCATTTACGCCACCTCAAATCCGTTGAATTAGTGCTTAAAAAAGAGTGAGTTGAGCATAACTTTCGTCCGGCGGCAATGAGAATGAATTGTTATCACTGCGTAATAGCAATTGCGAAATTTGAATAATGAAATGATGGACCCCTCGCATGATTCGCGTGTACAGTAAGGCAAAATCAAACTGTGGTCACCAGAATAATATAATCAGCACGCATAAATAGTTAGGATGCATTTCAGGTTTTACGAAGACGAACACACGCCTTTGGAGGCGATGGACGTCATAGATAAACGAAGTTTGAAACAAATAGAACTTGACACAAATAAAGATGGCATCACAGGTATAAACTAATTAGCGGAGGGTGTATGGAATCTTGCGAAGGTATGAAAAAGAGGACATGGTCATTCTCAGCGGCAAAGTGGAGAGACAGAGTACGCTAACGAGTTTGGGGAGGAAATGGAATTGGCTGGAAAAAACAACAACACAAGGTTTAGGATACATGAACAGACCAAAGAATATCTTTATCAATTCGGGAAGAAAGAGATCGACTAGTTAGTGTGGGTAACCAAGAGAGCCTGTGAGGAAGGGATTTAGACGGATAGTCAGGAGAGTTAAACGCAATGACATAACAGACAAATGTTTGGTGGGGAAACGAAAAGCATATTCCTACATACATACATACATACATACATACATACATACATACATACATACATACATACATACATACATACCGGTACATCTATGGCATGTTTATAAACATACACACATACATACACGTATGTACGCAAACATGAATTATAAACATACACACAAATGCGCATTAAAAAACATTAGTGGCGAGACTGGATAGACTGACGTTGAGTCGAAACGGTCTGGAACTCGGCTGTAGTTGCGCGAATTGCCGAAGATGGCGTCTTTTCACAAATTGATATGGGGAGGACGCTAAGACGCTCAGATAATGCCATTAGTGGGGCAGATATGTGAAAAACATGCTCACATCCAGCGGAAAGCATGAAATTTTGGATGTAGGGGTATTTTGGGGCGCTGATTTCAAAAATTGCCGGATCCAAGAGATCTGACCACTGGGTCGGCAGCCATTTTGAATTCCAATATGGCCGCCATCACAAAACATTTAAAGATCCCTATCTTCACTTCTGAATAATATAGGATATTGAAATTTAATACATAAAAGCGTGGTAATATGATTACTTCAATAACAAACTTATTTGATATGTCTGACACGCCGCACGGCAGCCAATTTGAATTTTCCTACATAGTTGCCATGTTGGAGTGTTAAAAATCTCTATTTCGGGTTTGTAAATTAGGCTACCTAATTGAGCGCGCGTTTGTTACTGATTGAGTGCGCGCTGCTGTATTTACATTGTGACGTCAGTGAAAGGTTCATTATGCTTTACTTTTGCTGCACTTTTTGGCATGCCCGTGAATGTTAGTCGTGTTGTTTGTCTTGACAGCCGTATTGGAATTCAAAATAGCGGGCATTGCGTTTGTCAGACACATCACATTATTCCATCTTTTAAAGCTAGTATCTCACCAACAGAGACGTCTCCGCGACGTCTCCAACTTATCAGTCTCAGCAGTCGCGGAGACGTTTCCAACATAAAATGTCTTGCGGTCTCACCAAGGAGACGTCTCTGAGACGAGTTATGGCTGGTGTCAAAAAATTTCAAGTACGAGGGAGCCGTTGCAGAATCACCTGACTTGATCTAGGCAGGATGCCAGCACGCAGATGGGTCACGTGGTTTCTAAAGTAGGTCAAACAGCGTCAAATAGAGTCGCGGAGACGTCTCCGCGACCTCTCACCAGTTTTTCTGGTCTCCAGCAGGTCTCGGCGACGTCTCGGAGACGTCTCGGAGACCTCGCGGAGACATCGCGGAGACGTCTCAGCAGTCGCGGATATGATTAGTCTCCGCGACGTCTCCGCAACTGATGGAGACGTCTTGGAGACGTCGCGGAGACTTCGCGAAAAAATCGAACATGTTTAAATTTCTTTCGACTAATCGGAGACTCTGTAATTTTCAGGAGACGTCTCGGAGACGTCGCGGTGACGTCTCTGCAGCTAGCACAATCTGGAGTCGCGAACTAGTCGCGAACTAGTTTCAAACCCGGTGAGATACCCCCTTTATCCAGCATGTTAGAATACATGTTTACAGCTAATTTCAGCGTCACTCGTCACTTAGAACTCGAGAAAGGGATTTTGAACATTTCGTTGAGGCGGCCATGTTGGAAATCAAAATGGCGGCCATTCGCTGTTTGTCAGACATGTCATATTAATCTGTCATCAAATTCAACATGTCAAAACGCTCTTGTGTACCAAATATTGGTGCAACAGGTCATTTAGAACTGAAGATAGGAATCTTTAAATATATTTTCTGATGGCAGCCATATTGGAATTCAAAATGGCGGCCGACCCTGTGGTCAGATCCCTTGGATCCGGCAATTTTTTTAAATCAGCGCCCCAAAATACCGCTATATGCAAAAATTTCATACTTTCCGCCGGATGTGAGCATCTCCACCAATTTTTGCTACATATCTGCCCCACTACATTTCTTCCTATCTCTCCAAACAGGTCGCGCGCACGCGCACACGCACGCACGCGCGCGCGCACACACACACGCACACAGTTATTTCATTCAATTCAATTCAAATGAAATTTTATTGCCAATAACACATATTTGTTGTTGCACAAATTCAATGAAAACAAAACGTACAATCTAATATAACAAAAAATGCATTATTGTGAAACTAATTGTTCGAAATATTTGCGTTAATATAAACAAAAGTTAATTCCCTTGAAATTGTTTGTCTCCAAAATGTACAGATAACCAACAACTTTCTTTGCAGCTGCAGAGAGAAATCATGTGCAACTCTTTTAGTTCAATCCAGATCCATGTGGCACGCGGTGTCTTTGGTTTTTGTTGGTGTTTTTGTTTTTTGTTTTTTGTTATGAACAACTCATCTCTTTACTTTCAACGCCATCTAATGGTCTAAATTAGATGTATGTGGGTGTTTGTGTGTGTGTGTTAAAGATATCAGTGGCAATGATGATTACAATATATGTCAACCATTGTAAAGACGACATCTAAAAACGTGAGCGACACTGCAAGCAGAGTCCTGGTTGTGGATAAAAATATCAGTGGTTTAGAAGGAACAGTCACGTTCTTTGCTGGCAACTGCACTTTTCCCGAAAATACGTTGGTTACTGAATGCTTGATCAGATTACAACTACAACTTTACATTACGCTTGCGCTAACTGTATACACAAATACTCTAGGGTGAACGAGAGGTTGCACAACAATTCATATTTGTGCAAGCAACGATAATGGCAACTGTGTCTGTATGCGCGAGGCAAACGAGACGCCACAAATAATGTTGTCACCTGTATTGATAGGGCGAAGAGAAATTAGACATAGTGGCATCCTGCCTCTTGGAGGGGAGGGTGGATCCCTAACCCATTTCAAACTGCCAAGTACGGGGATACCCACACAATCACGTATTTCTAATGCTTTATTGATCTCCCATTGAGTGGGGCGGTGACTGCGCATATTTGCTAGTAATTTTCCTGGTGCGCACCAGTCCCTGCTCCACCATTCAGTCTTTCCATCTCTGTCCTCTTCCCATCCCACTCATTCCCCTCCCCCTTTCCCTCCTCCCCTCCCCTACCACTTCCTCCAAGCAAACACCTCGCTGGCTGTACGTCCAGGCTTCGATAAATACACTTGTTTGATAGTTGGTTGCAGAGTAAAGCTGGTATCCAAAATTTGTTGGACAGAAGAGAACCATCGTTGAGGCACGATCTCGACTCCATCTCCAGTCGGTCAAGCTGTCTCAGACGTTATGTTCTCCCTTCTCGTCAGGGTTTCTATTCTGCCACTCTATTGGGAAGTCTGAATGTAGCTTTCTCAATCGCAGTGTAACTAAAATGTGCAGGATTTTGTATGGCTCGACGGACAGATTCGGGCATAGATGGTGAAGTATGACAAACATGACTTATAGCGGTGACAAAGATGTTAATATGATAATGATATGGTCTTATTTACCCAGGGTAGCCTCTTCAGTGTTGACACTTGTTCTGCCAGAGATCCCTGCCATATAATGGCTATACCCCAGCAGCAGCATTGCCAAGTCCAGTACCTGAGGCGGATCCAGGAATTCCGTAATGAAGGGGCACCTTTACAAAATTAAAGGGTGCGCACCCACCCCTCCCCCATCTTTTCTTTTTTCTTCTTTTGTTTTAACAACAAAAGAAAAAATAAGGGGGGCGCACCCGGTGCGCTCCCCCTGGATCCGTCACTGCAGTACACAGTTTTACATATGGGTCGAGAGGGACAACGGAGGTTGAAACATCTTGTCCCAGGACGTACGCCTTGTCGATGGGAACTATTAAAATTGATGATGGAGGTCTTGACAGAGCAATGACCACCACGCTCAGACGCTGATAATGATGATGACAATGATGATACAGATGATGATGATGATGATGATAATGGGTGTTATTATTACTCTAATAGTAGTTTTAGTGATGGTAATGGTATTCGTAGTATTGATAAAAGTTATAGTATGATGGCAGCAATGAAGATGATGATAATGATGATGAAGACGGGATGGTAAGCTGATAAGTTGATGGTGACGTCGGTATTGACGATGGTATTCTTTATAGTGATGGTGATAGAGATGATAATAGTGATGATGATGATGATTGGTGATGGTGGTGGTGATGGTGATAGTGATGGAAATGATGATGGTGATTCCGCCGAGGCTGATCGTTAGTGCTAGTGATGGGATGAGGGTGACGGAGATGATGACAGTGACGACATTGATGTTAGATGTCGGTGACAGTGATTGTTAAGATAATTGTTTAGTGTTGATGGTGGTGGATGTTTATTGTTTTGTTTTATTTCTACACGGGTTAAAATACTTGCACTCAGCCGTGTGGTTGTGTTTCAGTAAGTCCGCATGATGTACAAAAGCAGTGATACAATCAACGTAAGATAATACATGCACAATATATCAATGACAATGAAACAAAAAAAAATGAGAAAAACAAATGAAATATTACACAGCGCTCTTTGGCAGATGTAGATACAAAATTGCAAATGAGCAATAAAAAAGTGATGGGTATGGAATTGGTGATGGCGGTAAAGAATGGAGATCGTGGTGATGATGATGGTGAGGATTGCGGTGGCAACCATGACGACGATGATTGTAATGTTGATGTGGATGGTGACATTAGTGATGGTCACGATGATGATAATGATGGTGATGATGGTGATGATGGTGATGATGATGATAATGATGATGGTGATGATGATGACTGTCGTGGTGGTTGTGATGTTTATTGTGATAGTGCTGGTTTAACAACAGTGCTGGTGTTAACAACAGTGCTGGTATATTGAATTTGTGCTGATAGTGATGATGGAATTGATGATGCTGATAGTGGTGACGATTACCATGATGATAACAATGACATAATTGTGACTGTGATAGTTATCGTGAAGATTATGGAGATCGTGGTGCTAATGGCAACGTGAATGGCAATGGAGATTGTGATAGTGACGAATCAAATCGAGACTAACTTTTATTTGTAAACGTTACGCCGTTCATACCATGTGAACAAATCCTCACTTGACAGGCTCGTTCCCATGGCAACGGTGTCATTATCCGTTACCACTGACCACAGCTCTCTTTCACATCCCTCTGCCTTAGGCTGTGAGAAACCAAAACCCTTGTCAGGGATCCTTGTGTTTCTTCAATGTGTACTCGTTAATAGCCACATGCTCTTAACACACACACACACACACACACACACACACATTCTTGTTAGATCTGTTTTATGTCACAGACACTAAAATCCAATCTTCAACACAATAACAATCATTCGATGCTACACCTGTATGATTTACGTGTGAGATGATAAATTGCAATCTGTTTACTGCCTGTAAACTGATAAAACTCTCGTTATATTATTTCGTCTGACGTTACAACCTTTCTCAGCTGTCATTCAATTTTCGAGTAGTAATAACCTGCATGCCTTCATTTTTTTTTTAATATAATATACGATGATAGAGTATAAACTTTCCTTTTCCTAATAGTGTGTTGCTGCGAATTGCTTAATTTAAGATAGCATTTCTTTTTTAAACCCTGCTGCCATCCATGTGCCTAGATTTTCTCCCTGAATGCCACTATTAACATCCATAATTAGATTGCAATGTACAACTACAAGTGTGTATCTATAACATAATTGCATAATTTGGCAATGGAGGAAGTCGAGTTCCTGTGTTATTCTTATTCTACATGAACTTCTATAGGTTGAACACTCTGTGCATGAGTATAATTTATAAGCAATTATTTTCTAATGTTTATAATGACGCTGAAAACTATGATCGTGTTATTCATCGTTCATGAGAAACGCTGAACGTGCGTATTTTTGTGAAAACTGCAGCGTCTGGAATTTGTATTTGTTGCTTTCACTGAAGTCTGTAATATTATCCATTTTATTTTCCATTGATTAAGTTGATATTGGACTTTAAACAAAGAATGCAAACAACAAGTCATTAGCGGTTTTATTAAATACTTTTTGAGGAGAACGTATGACTCGAACACCCTATGCAACATTAAATTTCAGCCCATAGAATGATTATAATTTCCAAAAAAAAAATCGCTGATAACTTGCTAGATAATGCATCGCCCCACTTCTGTACGTCACTGTTTTTTTTTTTTTGTGTGTGTGTTTTTGCTTCTTTTTAATACTTTTAAGCTCTATTATGCATTGTATTTGTAATGACGAGCGGTTTTCATCTGTACTAGAAACAGTGCGATACCAAAGTGTTAATGGCGGAATAAAGATAAAATAATGCAGAACACCTCGAGAACAAGCTTTCGTACAGCCTTAGTCAGAGTCGTCTTCATCCTTGTTCTTGTTATGGCGTCACCCCAGTAAACGTATGACGTTATAGTGTTATACTCCATACCTGTCATCCCGCAATCTTTGATGACAGTCAGCTGTAGATGGCGCACATGCACTCCACGACTCAATCCTCATAAACCGAAATTGACCAGCTGAATGACGATCTCTCTGCAATTCTGCTGTATTGAAAGAAACTAAGTTGGAAAAACAAGAAAGAAAGAGAGGTCCGAATGACAACTACTATTCACGACGAAGAATGTGATGATTCAGGAAAATCATTCAATAGTTATACCAATTAAATACATGAAAATGATTAAATCAAATATTGATAAAAAAACGATGATTAAGAGAGAGAGTTTCGAGTGTCGGCTCCTGATCTTCTTCATAAACAAAACAAAAAATAAACAGTATCGGAAATGTAGGAAGAGGGAGAAGAAAAAAATGAAAGAAGAAGAACAAAAGAAAAAGGAAGGAATGTGCTTGAAAAGAATGCATTGTGAGATTATCATTAGATTCATGGCTTCATTCATGAATGAAAAACTGCAGTAGTATCTGCAGATTAAAATTAAACATAAAGGTTGACCAAACAATCATCTAATGTCTAGGAAATGGGAGTTTTTGAAAATGCTGTCATTTCAGCATTGCTTATTCCAGTGGCATTGTTTCATCAAAACTGTACATTATCAATAGCAGAATTGTTGCGACTTTTCACTTTTGATCTGTCCCCATACTCAGCTGTTTTGCACATTCCAAGAACACCCAGTCGTAGCAAGTGAGGTGTCATTTTAAAGATAATTAATCAGGCTTTCTTATGATGTCATATTTAATGAAGATAATGTGGGTATAAGAGAAATATGAAGTGTTTGAGGAGTTTAGATACGTTTACATCTTTAATGATCTTTCTTTGCATGTCCTGTTCTCTGCACACTTAAGCCCAATGCTCACTGTGCGGCCTGAGCCTTCGAGCTGGTGCGCGCTGGAGTAAGCTCCTTCGAGCTGCCGTGAGGTCGCACAGTGGGCGACCACAGTTCGACTGTCTTCGTCCTGCTTTCCACAAAGTACCAGTGCACAGTACAGTCAATGAGAGAGCATACCAATATTTCGTCGTTGATAGCGTTGTAGGAATGCGAGCCTAGATCTTTTTTTTTTATTTCTTTTTTTTTTCGGGAGGCAGCAGTTAGTGGACTCGCGATGAGTGGACTGCCGCGATTAAAAGGCTTCGCGCTACCGGCCTATGAGGCGCAAATTGAAGAAGAAGAAGAAGAAGAAAAAAAAAAAAAGAGTCCCGAATCGGGACTAGCCCAGCATCAGGACCGAACGCTACTTTGGCCGAGTACTGTACTCGTTTTCCCCAGGGGGCTAGGACCTAGGACGGGACGCTTCTCGGATTAAGTTTTGATCATGCGCAGAAGCAAATTTTGCACACCGCAAGCTCAACTACCGGCTGCGTCGTGCTTGCGAAAACTCGCAAACGCAACGCGGAAGAAAGACGACTACGTATAGAAGATGACGTAATGAATCCTGGTTTAAGTGATGAATCGGCAAGGACATCATATCGACAACAAGTATCCTTTTGATATTGGACAACGCGGGGGTTGTCTTGTCAACGACAAACTGAAATGCATGTGAAGGAGGTATTCTTCAGTAGTTGCTATGTCTTCGACTTTATACTATCCCTTATAGTACAACGCATAGAAAGAAAAATGATTAATGAAAAAAAAAAATTTCATCGCCGACAATGGATTTAAAATACAGACAAACACTACAGTTCAAGTCAAATGTTAGTCACTGCACAGCTGGGCTTCTGTTTCACAAGCATTTCCGAAAAAAACAAAAAACAAATGGTGAATAAAAGTACGGTGTAGCAGACCAATACAATCAATAAAAGGAACTCCTCAGTATGACTATACGGCTTTCGGAGATGCCCCAATGTTGCTTGTTTGGTACTTTTTCCATGAGTTATGTCATGAGTTTTACATGTTTTCTCTCTAGAGCAATAAGTCCCTGGGGGAAAAACAAATATGAAAGGACAAACCTGTCCGAAAAAGGATGGGGGGGGGGGGGGGGGGAGAGGTCTTACATCTAATAGTCAGATAGCTCGAAGATAAGAGTGAAATGTATGCGCCATCGTCTTCTTTTTCTTTTTCTATCCCTTCTTTTTTTCTAATGGATTTTGACATCTCGACCATGATTACTTAGTTGTCGAGATTTTTTTTTTTTTTTTGTCTTTTTTACGCAAGCACATTTTGGAGTCCTCGAAGTCAAAGTGCTTGGAGCCCTGCGACCCATTGCGTTTGTGTGTGAGAGAGAGTGTGTGTGCGCGCTGCGTGTATAGGTGTTTGTGTGTGTGTGTGTGTTGGTGTGATGTGTGTGTTGTTTTTCTTTGTTTACAGCTTGCAAGCAAAGTCCTTCAGAGCGAATAGAGAAGGAACATCTTTTTCCTAATGGCTGCGTCTGAAAATGTACTACCTGAGATAACTTAGAGCAAAAATGTGTTTGTGATGTCTCTGCAGGACACTATCCCCAAATCATTGTTTTTCGTATCGTTGTCGTACATCGAATTCGTACATTCATATATCACAATGCGATTGTTTCTCGATTTCTGTGAAATGAGACTGAAATGGTTCCAAATACAAGTTGATACTGAGCCGAAGCAATAATGATTCCCTCCCCCTCCCCCCTGATATACATAAAGGATCCCCTTATCAGTCACAATGCAGGAAAACAATGCATCACTTGAAACATACAGAAAGAGGAAAAATGAAAACTTTATAGACATAGTTCACGATAATTCAATTCAAACTCAATCATTTCTTTATTTCCATGAATGAAATCAAATATATACAAGGTGATACATTTATCAATTCAACTGTTAAACAGTAGAGATCTTTAGGTCATCATAATACTCATTGTGCATGACCTTTCGTTGTATTTAAATTTAGATATCATTTTGGTATATTTCTCAACGTCCTCCGAGGCACAGTGCTTTGATAGTGAGGTTGCATTCGTGCAGGCCATTTCCGAGATGAAGGACATCACACAGAGACCTCTCCTCAGAAGTAGTTAGCAATTTCAGTAGCTCCCTTGTCACCCTCGACAATTCATCTTCTCACGCGAGGGTGTGGGTATAAGGGCGTCAGCTCCACGACTTTTTAAGAGTACATTTTTGTTACGGTTTATATAGGAATACCATGGTGCATGATTTATAAGACTGTAGGCCAACATCATTACAAGAAAAGTATCAGGATCAATGGCGGTCTCACAATGAGGAGGAGGAGAATAAAGAAAAAAGAAATAGAAAGAAAGAGTGAATGAAAAGGACGTCGGAAATAAAAACAAAACAAAACACAACAGCAGAAGAGGAAGAAGAATGAAAGAAGATAAAGAGAGATTATATGGGAAGAACAAGAGAGATTATATGGGAAGAACAAGAGAAAGAAAAATATGATGATGGTGACGGGCGTCGACCAGTCACCCCCTAAGCACAAAGACGAACCTGTCAAGTAAGTTGTACATCTCGGAGATGAAGGTAGAGAAAAATGATGCAGGAAGAACAAGGTACGAAGTTGAAGGAGTGGAGGAAGGGAAGACAAACCAAAGAAGTAGCGGTTACAAGAAGATTTAGAAATAGCAGTTGTGTAGCAATAATGGTAGAAGACGGAGAAAAAAAAAAGAAATGGAGGAGGAGGAAGAAGAAAAAGGAAATTTAAGAACAATAAAGATAAGCAGAAGATGACGAAGTATAAAACGAAGAGGCAGAGGTAAAAAAAAAAAACAAAGATAGAAGAAGAAGAAGAAGAAGAAGAAGAAGAAGAAGAAGGAGAAGAAGAAGAAGAAGAAGAAGAAGAAGAAGAAGAAGAAGAAGAAGAAGAAGAAGAAGAAGAAGAAGAAGAAGGAGAAGAAGGAGAAGAAGAAGCTGGTTTGGCTGTTGAACTAACGTTGCTTTTTACGACAGTGATGTCTCAATGAATAAAGATTATCATAGGGACTAAGAAAAAAGAAAAGATCCAATGAAAATGTAATAGGGAAATTAAAGATTCACTATTTGTAATTAGGTAAAACTGATCTGCCATCTCTCTCTTCATGAAACTAACTTCGTTTAGAGATGATTTAATTGGTTCCCAATGGAGCATTTCTTTTCACCAATTATGCATTCGAAGCATTATTCCCTCTTGGCTGACGATTCTTTTTTACTTCGGCTCTAATGAACCGCAAAAGAGATCAGGGAACTATTGTTGACACAGACAATTAGGGAAAACTTGCTCGTGGTGACACAGTAAAGAGGGAAATAATTCGTGAGCACTATACATTTCATCTTTGATGAGCGATCGAAGTGTTTCGCAAGAGACGCGCTAATTAGCATGATGGAAGCAAAATTCATTCACCTCTTTTCTCCCATGTTGCCAAACAACGTGCAATGCTTTTTGATGCCATTAAGTTTTGGGGTGTTGTCCCAGAAGAATGAGAGTATAACGTCATTGCACAAGTGGGCATATGCTGTATTTCGCTGAGTTTAATTCATTATCTTGATAACTTGATCTCAGGCGCGTCAGTGTTTTTTTTTTTAATAATTTTTAGATAATTGAGTTCAAGGGGCAGCTAATCACCACGATACATCGTGATCCGAACTGAGCTCATTCATTTCAATGATAATAATGTCAATGCAACATTTTGTATGATAAAGAAACAAATCGGTGGCAGGCTTTAGTGGTCATCAAATAAAACAAAAACAAAAAAGACGATGGCAATGAGACGCTTGTTAGTGTGATCTATGTTCGTCAAATTTCTGCAGAGGCAACGGCCTCTTCTAAAGAAGAGAAGAAGAAGAAAAAAATATATGGAGAAATAGAAACGCACCAAAGAATTATTTTATTCTTGTTACTGTAGATTTATAATTGCTACGTGGGAACGATTTCTTCAGTCCACCCATGGTGAACATGTCGTTTTATTTCGTAACATGAGATGTTAATGTAGTGGGTCGTCCATTGGCCTTGCGGCGAAAAAGTGGAGTACGTTAACACTGGTTAAATAGCTCTTCTTTGCCTGTTACAACGACTGAAAATGCAGCACACACACGCAAAGAGAGAAGAAAATGCAAAGAAATCAAGACATGTTCATCTCGGAGTTGAGATACACCTTGTGTTGATACACTCGCGATTTTTTTTTTTTTTTGGGGGGGGGGGGCGTGAAAAAAAGAGCTGTACACACCTAAAATGCAGTGTTGCAGTGGAATATGAAGTCGTGCATCGCCGAAGGAGATTTCAGTCATTAGCGCAAATCGTTTTGATCATCTTACCTGAATACCATGGGACTGTCTGCCAGGCATTGATAAATGGAACCTGAATTCAACGCCATTCAGTACACTGTTGAGCTGGTTTCTTTTCTGACGAGGTCCTATCTATCTGTGGAAATGCATCAGTATGGCACACCCCCACCCCCCCCCCAAAAAAAGGGGAAAATTATAATGGTAATAAGTATTGACCGAATGCCTTGGATTATCCATCAGCAAATCCAGTTTAATCGCTCTCGTTAGAGTCAGAAAACATGTGAATAAGGAAATCTGAAATATTGGTTACGACTTTCTATGTTTTTGTTGTTGCTTTACTCATAAAAAAGTACTAAAGCAGCCGTTCTGGTATTAGAAATTACACAGCAAAGAAAAAGAGGAAAAATGAAAAAAGAACACCCACAAAATAACACGCGTGCATGCTTACCTTGATTTCATTGCCGACCGTACGTAAGGATTGCGCCCCCCCCCCCCTGTGGATTGTAGACCTATGAAAAATATTGATAATAAAGATATAGTACAGTTTCGGTTGAGGTGGAGCTTGAGGTTTAAAACTTTTTTGATGATGATTTTTTTGAGATAATGAGAAAACATCTTTGAAATGGCTGAGATCGAAGCAAAGCAATCCTGATAAAAGATGGGACAGACCTTTTATTAGAGTCACTTCGTTTCACTTTGTTTTTGAATATCTCAGTCATTTCAAAAACAATTTTCATCAGATATACTTTTAAATTCCTCTTAGAATTTTATGCCTTTTAATATTTCATAAAGTGAATTTTCACCTCAACCAATACTACACCATTCTTTCAAATGACGTGACAGTTGGAATATCAAAAAGTCTGTCTGCATATTACAGAGCACTCGTGTCGACGTGGCAGCATTGGAATCTGTTCATGACGTCACTTGGTGAAAGCTGAGTCTCCGAGAAAGTATGTTTAGCACAAAACAATTAAAAAAATAAAATGAAATCTATTAGGATAGTTGTCTTTAATTCAAAATGAAGAGTAAAAATGATTCTATGTTAGAAGCATGTGTAGTCTTAGAGATAGTGTTCAGTTCAGTTCGGTTCAGTTCAATCTATTTTTGCATTCCCTTTTCAAGACAGTATATAAGAGAATTTAACATGATGTCATCAATATCAATTGTATTCACTGTTCTACGCATCGATGCACATATTAGGAGTTCAGTCGAATAGAGGAAAACATACAAAGGGGAAAAATATAAAGCAACCTTATTTTCAATGCACACTATACGAAAGGAAACACTTCGAATTAAGTGTTGAGAGAGAAAATTAATATACATGTTGTATAAGATGAGAAATGCAAGAAACAACTTCGTAAGCAGAGCTTGACTAGAAGGATATGCCAAATCAGGTAAACTTGCGACATAAAATAAACTATATTAAAGTACATCATGTCCATGATGTCTGCGATGTTCTGCGGATGTTCTCTGTGCCTCCTAAGTTGTTTAAGAAGAATTTTATTCGAAAAAACCCAAATAAATAAAATAACAACAAGTGTTTCTATCGATAAAAGGTAGTGCCAAAATATTGTAAAAGCAACAACAACAACAATCGACGACAACAGAGAAACGCCTAAGCAGCGAGCAAGTAACGGGATTGGGAAGACGAAGAGTATATCACGATGGTGGGCATTAATGGGTGCATCATCATAGAGTAATATTATGATGGTCCCGATGGAGGTCTTTCCTTCAATATTTCACGATTTCTCTCCAGGTTCCATTGTCTGCCGTTTCATACAGCCTCCCAATTTCATTACTTAGCTGGCAGAGGCAAGGAAGAACAACCACTAACCTTGCGATGGATCTTGCACTCACAAACATACTTAAGCAAACAAACAATTACGAGCCCACAGGATCCTGCTATGGACACATGATGATTATCATGTACACAACTAAAAAAGAGAATGACGTAACGCGGCAGAGATCAGCCATAAAGTGTTTATGTTTCGAAATAGCGAAGAAGGGAAAAGAGAAGCAATTGCAATGAATGACAGAACGAAAAGTGAAGAAGATGAGAATGGGAGAAGGAAAGGATGAGATAGTAAGATGGAGCGGAAAGCGGATGAAGATTACTTGGAGAAAGGGGGGGGGGGTTATGGTCTGGAGGGCATCATTACCAGGATTGATTCATGATGACGTAATGGACAAAGAGCGAATGGTTGACGAGGTTAATGATCACTCTCGATAACTATACCCCCTTTTGTTCTTCACATCTTGCTGGTTGGTGATACCTTCTGGGAGCATGAGAAGAAAAAGAAAAGCATCGCGTCTGTGCGTGTGCGTCAACCAGACAAAGCATAACCAGCCCTAGGTCATCGCTCCCCCCCCCCCCCCCAAAAAAAAAGAGCGCCCTCACGATACCGGCGGAAATGGATCGAGAATGAACCAGAAAGGACGGCGATTAAAAACCTGCGAAACCTTTGCAGATGATCGTCCTATAAAGACTTTCCTCCCTCTCCGTATAACCCACTCAAATTCGCATGCGCGTCTTCGTCGAAGCATCTTGAACCACCTTCTCTTTGCAGGCGAGACACTTCCGAATCAAACTGCGCCAAACGCCAGGATTGCTTATTCGTCAGGTCAGGAGCACAGCCGCAGAAGGCACCGAAGAAAGGTATAGTATATCAATTTTGACTATCTATTTCATTTTACGAGATAAGCGCGATTTATCAGAACGGGTTTGAATAGTTATGCATATATATATATATATATATATATATATATATATATATATATATGTATATATATATATATATATATATATATATTTCTGCAAAATGATTAATTTACACAAACGTTTACATGTTTTTGATTATAAATAATATAATGATTATTGTTTTTACGATTGATTCCTTCTCGTGCTTTGGATGTAAAAAAGTTAATCTTTCATTGAGTCAATATATTTCAGAATGATTACGAATGATTTTGCATCACATTTTTAAAAGATTTTAGAAGTGGGCGGGTCAGAAGTTCCAGTTGTTTTTCCTTTAATGATATTTTTGTCTTTTTTCATGAACGGATTTCTAGGTGAACATTTAATCTTCATTTCTTCAATATTCCTGTCAGGCATTTTCGATCAAAGTGACCCAAGGTGTATAACTCGTAATCTTACTAAAGGGGTTTGACAAAAAATACAGATAAGTGCTAATGAAATAATTTCTAGAAATTGCAAAAGAAATTTTATGGCAATGACACCTAATTATATAGCTTAAACAAACTCATGAAACAAGTCATGAATGAGATCTCACATATTACATCTTGTATCAAAGCCATAGAGATATGGTCGATATTAAATGGACACACGACTTAAGTTAAATAGTGCCAAAACCGCATCTCCGCATCTTCTTGAGTTTTCGGTTAGTAAAATCCATATAGTCCCTTGATTTCGATGTTCCTACAATTCAAGCAGCCAAACATTGTGGAAATATTTTTTTTTTTCTAGATGATAAATAGTTTATGATTTTTTATTTAATGACAAAATGCCTTTCTGCCTCATTTTTATTGCTAGACACAAGTAAATAAAAAAAAATCGTTTATATCAAACACAGAGCAGAACATTTGATTTTTGCTTTCGTCATGTGTCATGCTGATTTTTGTAATGGATTTTGTGGATTGCCGGTCAAACAGATAGAGATTACAGGGTATGCAAAACTCAGCATTCTACAAGGTTTTTTATGCAAAATAAAGAAACAAAAACAAATTTCAGCAGTTTTAAGAAGCATATCACACTTGCTTCCAGTCCAAATTTGTATACCGTTTAAGATATCTCCTCAAGCTTTTCAACTTTCAACTTTTAACTTTTATTTCCATTTCCATTGAATAAACAGGGAAAATTATATACAATGCATTAATAGCTTTTGAATGGTTTTATTTGCTTCGCCCGGTATTATTTGAGAGCACTCCTTCAAATTTACACAACAGAAGAGAATTTTCGATCAAAAAAAACCAAAGATTTATTTGTTTGTTCGTTTTTTTAACAGAAAAACGAAGTTTAATGGAGAACGAAAAGTTTTATACGATGCTTCTAGCTGACAATAATATTACCAACATTTATAATTTCAGATCAGCTTTGAGAACGCATAACGTGAAACTGAGTACTGTGATAATGATATTGTGGGGTTTTCTTTCTTACCTGTCTTGAGTGTATAAGGACATAATACACATACATAATACGTGTTTGCTGAACGTTAGGATTATAAGTGAAATTAGTCATTATCATGAAACTATGAGTAATTGCTGCAAATCATAAGAAGCCATAACAACTAAGCACTAGCATTCCAATCGCTTGTTAACCCTCAAAGCTCAGTCTATGGTAAATTGATATTGTTTCATATGTCTTCCGATATCTCATCTAGAATTCTCACTTCGTTGGAAAACGTATACATGGCACCGAATTGCAGATCGAGGATGACCCTCGCGGGGTTGTTCATCGTCTGCCTCTTACTCCAACAATGCATGACAGAAGTTACCGAGTTCGACCTCGACATCGGCACAACGTACCTCACGAGCACCGATGAAGCGGTTGCTACCGATGTCGATTATCTCGTCGTGGACGATGGCAACTACACTGACGCTTCCGTAACGATGTCTCTGGAAGAATCGATAGATTATTGGCAATGGCAGCCAATCGCTTTCATGTGGTGGTCCATACTCCAGCTTGCCTCAGCATTCATAGGCTTCTTCGGCAACGGTCTCGTCATGCTGGTTGTTTTCCAGAGGAAGGTGAAGCGGAACTCGACCGACAAGCTCATCGGGTCGCTGGCGGTAGCCGATTTTCTGACCTCTCTCTTCTTGATCCCCGTCCCGGACGTCATCAACATACCCTCCACGTGGCTTGGTGAGCTCTACTGCAAAGTGATGTACACTGCTCGTTTCATGTGGATTTCCGTCAGCGCGTCTGTATTCACTCTAACCCTGATTTCTGTGGAGCGTTTCGTAGCCGTAGCCTACCCGTTTCGGTTCAAGATCCTCTTCTCCAGACAGCTGACGGTGACCTACATTCTGATCGTGTGGCTCCTTGCTGTCATTATGAACAGCTTCGCCTTCTTCATTTTCCACGTGGACGCGGACGCCCACCGGTGCGTCATCATCTTCCCCACGGCCAACGGCGGCGAGGTGCTTGGCATCGTGTCGTTCTTCCTGGTCCTTGTTATTCCGATCGTCGTAATGCTCACCACGCAGGGTCTGACCGCTTACCAGCTCCACGTCGAGGCCAAGCGTTTTCAGGGGGAGACGCTGCAAAAGATGAAATCTCAGCCATCTTTCCGTCTTATCCTCGCCAAGAAGAGAGTCATCAAACTTCTCTTCATCATCAACGCCACGTTCATCGTCTGCTGGGCCCCCAACCAGTCGGCTTACCTGGCCTTCAATCTGGGTCTCCTCGGCCCATCCTTCCTGTACGGTCCGTTTGACAGGGCACTTGTAGTCCTTGCCTTCTGCAACTCCTGTGCAAATCCCATCATCTATACCATTCAGCACCGTCAGTTTCGAAATGCCATTAAGGCCCTATTTACCGGAAGCAAGGAAGCTTCAAAGACACCGGTATTTATCAAGGAGTCATAGCCTCTCATAGGGTAAGAGAAAAAAAAGAAGAAAACAAACAAACAAAAACAAACAAACAAACAAACAAACAAAAAAACTAAATCAAAAAAACAACAACAAACAAACAAACAAATAGGCCCTAAGATGCGTACTTGAACAATCGGCCATTATGAATCATAATACAAATCAAGTGGATGGTAATTATGCGCATTTATATATTCATCACATCACTAAATGGTTTTTGTTTTCTGTTACATGGCTAGATATTGATGAAACTGAAACACTTAGACTTTTACATATACAGTATTTAGATTGAACGATTAAGAGTCTAAATCAGGAATTTTAAGTCTAAATGCAGTGAGCAAGTGTTTTGATTACATAATTGATGATTATATAGGAATAATACATGAATGATAAAGACATAACAAGTATAATGTGTCTACTTCTGTTGTATGATGATATCTGTTTAAACAGCAAGAAGAAGAATATCAATATATTAATCTCGCTGATTTATTTCTATAAACATTAGCACACATAGTACCTAACTGCAGTACGTCGATATGTTGCAGAAAGGACTTTAAAATGAATATCAGTTTAAAGGCACCAGTAAGCAACGCAGCTCAAAGATTCGTTTTATTGTCAATGATTGTCATTCATTCTCTCCGCTGGTATAAGGTCACTTTTTATACGTCAAGCTTACGATCTCTTTCGGTTGTCCTCATGTAATAACACAGTGGGATACACAGAATCATCTGTAAAAGCAAATGAAATACGTGACATAAAAGTAACGCACACCAAATACATATATCAGGGCTCAACACTTACTCTCTCTGGTGGCCCGTTTGGGCACTATAATCTTTGAATTTCACATTCTGCCACCTTTGTAATTGCCGAGTCATCATAATCATCACAGTCTTAGGCGTGCGATAGATAATCATATGTGTATATATATATATATATATATATATATATATATATATATATATATGTATATATATATGTATATATATATGTATATATATATATATATATATATATATATATATATATATATATGTATATATATGTATATATATGTATATATATATATATATATACATATATACACACATACATACATACATTACTACATACAAGAAATACGTTTATAAGTAATATATATAAGTATTTCAGTTCAAAACAACAACAACAAAAAAATCACGTGAAGATATAACCAAGGAGGTATACTAGGCAAGACTATTATACCTCCTTGATTATAACGGGTGTAATGTATACAGGTTAATAGTATACCAGCGCCTGTGAGGGACAGCTTTATCCTATTAACGTCTCATTTGCTCATCAGTGAGCGTTTACTGTTTGTGTTTCTTATTTTCATGTCGATTTTGATGAAACTGTTATCATATTGTTAGATATTTATCTAGTTGTCAAATTAAAATTGAACATGAAGTTTCAGCTTTGCATTATATAAAGTTGCGGATATAACATGCAAAATCATTATTGTTTCAATTCTATGTTTACAAATCATAACTATCGTCATCACTACGATCATTATTAGTATTCTTAAAATCTGATCACGATACGAAAATGTCGCTTACCCACCGTTTTGGATCATTTTAATTTATAGTGCTTCTAAGATGGATTACATACTATAAAGCAAATATTTTATCGATATTGCAAGGAAGCACCATTAAAATTCACATTTGGTATATGATCGGCATGGTAATCATGCTGTGAAAGCTTTGTTGTTGTATATGGCATGTTTTGTGCAATATTGGCGAGAAAATTCTTATCTGAATTTTGTGAAAGCTTTGTTGTTGTATATGGCATGTTTTGTGCAATATTGGCGAGAAAATTCTTATCTGAATTTTGTTTAACATTGTCACGGCTACGAGATCTTTCGCTCTGTAAATATTCCCTGGGTATACCAGTAATATTTGTACATAAGTAAGCGTTTGGAGCCCTTTTTAAAAAATTGTTTTCATGTGTATATGCGCGTGTGTTATGATATACAATGTATGTGTGTTTCTCTCACTGAGTCCTCTTTCATGTTGGGTAAAATTCATTTGTCAGTTAAAAGTAATAGTGAGAAAATAAGAAAAATTACCAGTGAAAATTTTGGTTGTATATTGAGGGATCATCTTAAAGTAAGATTTCAAAGAGATGACAAGAAAAATTGATAACCATTAAATATTTTGGCTGTATCTTGAGGGATAATTTCAAAGTTTACCAAACAGTGCGTAAAATTGACACAAGGAATGGGGCAAAATTTTCTAAACTGAAATTCATAATCAGTTGGGCAATATATCTGTTTATGATAACTACGAAGCAATATAGGCCTACAACTAACGATAACAATAAAGATAAAAACAATAATAATGATGAAGAAAAAGATAAATGATGATGATACACGTATTAAGACTCTATTAGTGATGATGACTACAGCATCGTTTTAACGAATAAAGCTTACATGTCTGTGCGTTTCCAAGGTAGTTAAAAAGTGGTTACTTTTTGTGTATTTATTCAAACGCAGCCGTACAGTACTCATTTCAATCGCTGCAATCAAAATGTATGTTGATCTCTATTGATGCCTTTCGTCTGCACATAAAAGAAAAAAAAAATCACAGCATACTTCATGAAAAGTTGTGCATCATATTATTTTTCATTTTTTAATTTTTCCTGCAACCTGTTAAGCCCCACCTCAAAAAAGAAAGAAAGAAAGAAAGAAAGAAAATCCTCCAAATCATTTCCATCCATATTCCAGCTGTGACAGTTATCCTTCTGTAACACTTGAGCTGAATAGTAGACATAGTGACATTCATTCATCGTTATTACTTTATACTATTACAACAGCATCAGATGTCCTTTATTGGTGCAAAAATTGTTGACACATATTTGACGTACCGATGAATGGTTATATGTTTGAAAACATTTGACGCATATTTTCCTGAAGTATTTAGCGACTTGGCCATGCACAGACCAAAAGCCATCGAGAGGGGTCAATATACATTTAATGGCACGGACCTATCAGTTTTAAAGTCCTTGGCTTGGTTTGCAAATGTTCTCTTCAAGATGACGACGCCCCTTTTTTGCCCTGATGGTGTACTCGAGTTTTACGCAATGGGTCTCGATCGAGTGTCAGTCATGCAAGAGACAGTGGTAATTGTTTACGACACACAGACTGATTTTTTTTTGTGTGTGTGTGTGTGTGTGTGTGTGTGTGGTTTGTTGGTGTTGTTGTTGTGTTTTCACTCTTGAGATTCAATTTCATTCAATTTGATTTCATCGTCTTTTTTTCAACACAAAAGAAGATAAAAACACCACGTTAATCTGAATATACGTTAGTACAGATAGAGGTAATGATTGATTACAAGCAGAGATAATTGTACTAGGCAAGCTCGTCACAATGCAAATTCTGCGTAAATGGAGGGATCCACTGGAAAGTAGAGATTGCGTGTATCTGTGGACCCCTAAAAATTAATCTGTTGAAGAAATTTACTTACAAAGGTATAATACAGGGTATAGAAAGTATAAACAGAAGCCAGAAAATCATATAACAATGTAGAAAAGAAGATGAACGCTTGTATCAATCTTTTATCGTTTAGCGTGTCCGGTCTTCTCTTAAGACATAATACGATCGGATGTGCACGAGGGTCATTCTGATAGCCACTCACGGGGGAAGTCTAGGGATGACGTCCTTCAATGTAACTGATAAACAAATTGCCCTAAATCAGCGTAAATAATACATGCATTTACGTCGATGTATAGGGCAATTTGTTAATCAGTTGCAATGAAAACAACTCGACAGAAGAATTTCATGAATTTGAATCACGTCCTTCGTTGTTGTTGACCAAGTCCGTGCTGCACCACCTTAGAATAGAAAAAGGTCCAATTAAAATAAATGATGAAGCCTACTGTCTACAAAAACCTCTAAGGAACAATAATATTCATTCACTTGCTAGATTTTCATGGTGTCCTTCCGCAGTCTTTTGGGTATTTCGTGATTGCAAATTGCTTACTTTCATTTTCCTTCCACGGATGTCGCAATGGGGACTCCAACACCCCCCCCCAATTGATTTGATTCCGCTTTATTTTTATTATTTTTTTTTTTTTTTTGGGGGGGGGATCGGAGGGGGGACATGTTATAGTAGGTCAACAGCTAGATATTGGCTCCCTTTTTACATGGTGAAATCCGGCGTATGAAAAGGGGTAAATGTACTGTGGCCTGGCCTAATTAGTCTATTAAATGAATACAATATCCCTCACGAGACATCAAATCGTCACCTAATTAGACTCAAAGTGCCTATTATTAAGACAATCGCGGTATGCTGTCATTCAGTGAAGAATCTTTGTAGAAAACAGACACGCAAGTCTTTGATATATATATATATATATATATATATATATATATATATATATACGCCTGTAATTCGAACGAGTGTGTGATAAGCACTGTTGATTTCAAACGCAAATGGTCCTTTGCACGCCGGAGAACACCAAAATATATCATAACCAACCCGATATGTTTGCTGGTGCACAAGCTGTATACGGTATAATATATTTGCGTGTATGTGTGTGTGTGTACATATATATATATATATATATATATATTTATATCTGTCATGATATGACATATTTTGTATTTGTCACGTAATAATTTGTCTCATTGTACTACTGTTTATTAGGTAGCTCATGTAAGAAATTGATGTTCTCGCAATGGTTACAAAAGAAGTGCAGCTTTAAAGACAAAAGCTTGCATCAAAATAACCATATAAGGAGATGTTACGATGCACAATCAAAGTAAAAGAGAGTGATTTGGAAGTAAATGTTTTGGGGATGAGTAAATCCTACATGACGTCAAAATACGAGGAAAGGGTATCCCTGGTAGTATGCCTCATACTAACTGGTATGTGGACGTCATTCACGACGTCAAACACAAGTTTCTTGGAAGTCACTTCATTTAATTAATTTTACATGGAGACCTGTGGTCCAACAAATGTATAAATATGCAGTGTTTGGGCATAAAATTCAGATGCCATATAATTTGCGGAACACTCAGGACCAGGCTACGGTACTTCGAGAATTGCGAAGTTAGAGAGTAGCAGAGTGTTATTTGGAATCAGTGTGATTCAGGGATCGTTGCATTTCGGCTTGGACAGCCTGACCGTCCAGCAGAGAATCTAGGAGGATTCGAGTGTAAACACCAACAACTGTTGTAAGTACACGATCATTTAATTGAAGTTGTTTATGCCTTGTAAGTTCCTATGTAATTCCCGATATTGCATTGTATGTGTGATGTTCGTATGTCAAACCGAATTTTAATCGCATTGTGAAAGAAATAGAGAATTAGAACAACGCTTAGATTTTAATGGGCTGATTAATCACCCCTATTCAACATTGAAAGAATGATCCATGGTCAAACAGTATATGGAAATTATGTGTGGCTAATCAATGTTAATATGATGGAATATATAAGTATATGTTTTGTTGAAGTTATATGAATAGAATCAGGAATAACCAAAGACCACAAATTATAAGGGAGGTATCATGTTATTAAATTAACAGGGTGTTTAGGGTTCCAGAGAGAGAGAGCCACTGTTTAGGGTTCCAGCGAGGACCAAGTTTAGGGTTCCAGAGAGGACCAGAAGTTGGGAAACTAACGACCCGACAGGGGAGACGACCCGCTACATCAGGCAGGACATCGTCGACAACCTAGAGCAACCAAGCACGGGAGCTTCTAGACTAAACCAACGAGCAGAGCAACCAAGCTCAAGATCAAGTGGAATTGGATATCTGTATTCAAGTTTGTACTATGTTATTGTTGTAAACGACCACAATTTGAGACCAGTATAATAAATCTTATTGATTGTTATATTGTAAGAACACTGTGTGATTGGCTACTTATTTCGAGGCACATTAGTTGCACACGTCGAAAGAGTTGATTGAATGAATGGTCTGCTAACAATCTGCTGCATTTAGACAAAGTCAACCTTTGACTATAGAAAAGATCCCAGTCGCAGGGAGGACTTTCGTTCCCCACATTCAGAGGAAAGTCCCCTGTGACAATATCCCTACATGAGCCATTACTAGTAAGTGGACATTTTGGGTTAAAAAAACAAACAAACTGCGTTATTAAGTGGACATCAACATTAGGTTGACCCACAAATCTCAACTTATGAGAGAAGGTTTATAAACTGTAAAGAGCAATTGAAGTAACCCTCATAGCCTCTTTTTACACCTTCTAGAAGACTTTTAATTTTGAGGCGTGCATATGGGGGGGGGGGGGGGTGAAAATGAGGCAATAAAAGGACATCGCTTTTTTGCCAATCGTAAAATTCCAGAAGAGTATATCTGTTTCATCATATACCATTTTCCTTCATATTCATCTAGGAAAGTATAACATTTGTACTTTTGTTTTGTGAGGATCCCTCTTTAAAGGGTGTGTACAGTTCTGGTCGAGGTGAGGATTTAGCTTTTAATGTTTTGCGAGACATTCAGAAACCACTCTATGAGATGTCAAAGAGCATGCAATTCTAAGGGTATCAAAAGTTTATTTGATGAAAACCAGTTTTGAAATGGTTGAGATATCCAAAAACAAGGTGAAACAAAGAGATCCTAATAAAAGGTGTGGCCTGTCGCCTTTTATTATTATCACTTTTTTTAATATCTCAGTCATTTGAAAAC
This sequence comes from Diadema setosum, assembly GCF_964275005.1. NCBI lineage: Eukaryota > Metazoa > Echinodermata > Echinoidea > Diadematoida > Diadematidae > Diadema > Diadema setosum. Next base: position 8,994,870 of record NC_092693.1, on the reverse strand, counting down.
CAATTTTCATCAAATAAACATTGAATCCTTATAATTACATGCTCTTTCATATTTCATAAGAGGTTTCTCATTATCTCACTTAGGAATGATAAAAACATGAATCCCCACCTCGACCAGTACTGTACAGTCCCTTTAACAAAAGAAATAAATAATTATGATGACTGATGTTTACCACGTGTCATCCACTTAGGACTTGATCTGATAACTTGTTATCAGAAATAATAGACATACAAAACGTACAGATCTATAGGAAGACAAGCTGAAAGGTGACCACTAGGAAATATAGACAAACAAACAAACAGACGGAGGAAACTACATCTGAATGAACAGTGGACAGGTGGGTGGCAGAATTTTTTAAAACTAAAACTATAAAACCCTGCTTTTGATTGTTAAGTAGCAAATTCATAGCTGCTTTGTAGTCCATTTTAATATGATTTAACCCAACGGCATGGTACAAACTTGACTTGTGTGACTTCTAGCTATAGACAGACTCCTTCGAGACAGTCGAACCACACACACACAAACACACATACACACACACATACAAAGAAATACATATTGTATATGCTAACAACATTAAAAACTGCTTCTTTGGCCCCTGAAGACTTGTAATCATATGCTTTCATTTCAGTTTATTAACAGAACTGTCAAGGTACACATAAAAGGTGATTGCCGCATAATGTATAAAAATAATGCTAATAAAAGAAGGCAACCTTCTATATACAAATACAATAATCTTGTGCACTGTCCAGTCATCTAGGCAGTTATTTTTTATTCTTTTTTTGAATCTTCATTTTGAATGAATGAAATGAGCAAACTTAGTTACAACGATGCTCTTTCTTTAAAACATGCTAAAATATATGCCAAATATCAAGTATCAGAATGCCAAACATGGAAAATCCAGAAAATATAATAATGGCACTCAACTTGGGAGGAGTTTCAGATGACAAATAAAGAGCAATCTGCCCCATGAACCACCATCCTTCACAACTTTTGACATTATAATAGTTCAGACCTCTTTGTGGGACAGCCAATATCTCAAACTCAAACACATAATTAATCTTTCATTTCTAATTCAACTCATTAGAGAGACAAACAGTATTGCTAAACGACCTGAGCCTGCGAGCTGGTGCGAGCTGTATGGGGCGCCAAGTGTCGTATGGTCTATTTTGTTACAAAATCAGTCATTTCGTAGACAAAATGGGCCATGCGACACTTGGCGCCCCATACAGCTTGCACCAGCTCGCAGGCTCAGGTCGCACAGTGGGCATTCAGCTTAAGAGTGTACACTGACATCTGAACATAAACCTTTTTTAAGAGCATCTCTTAGTTATGACATCCCAGGTAATAATTATATGCATCAAAAACATCTGGCTCATAATCCCAGTATGTGCATTAATGACTACTCATTTGGACCATAATCTGAAACTTTCTAAACTGGAGACTCTGATTCACATTAACCTTTAACCCGAGAGCTCTTTCATGAGCTGGGGAACATAGTCGTCCCATTCAGCCTGGAAGAAGTTGCCGGCGACGGGGTCACCCAGGTTGTACTTTGCGGCCACGTCCCGGGCCTTGGTGGAGGCGCGGCCATTGAAGTCCCTCTTCAGGATCGGGTCCTGGTACTGGATCTCACCTGGCTGCTTGTAGACCAGGAAGCAGTAGCGATGCAACCCTGCCAGAAACATTGACAATACGAAAACACACAAGAACAATAAAAATAGAAAAGATCATTATCAAAATAAAATACAGTAAGAGCAGATGGCATGAAGAGAAAGATGTGGCTACAGCTGTACCCTCCAGCAGAAGAACTGAAGGGTTGAGCCACTAACATTCCCAACACCCTGAATAAGTGTCAAAATGGCAGAGCACTGTGCAAACATGGTGTCGTCATTAGATAAAAATCTAATATTCTCTTGAGTGGTACAGCTCCATTCAGTTGTGTTGACTTGACAGACATAAAAAAAATTATTTACTTTCTCATTTGCATGCTACACTATGATTGTGGATTCAGCACAGCAGTGAGGGATTAACTTTTAAAAGTATGATTTTCAGTGGGTCCCTCTATGCATCTTTCTTCAAAGCATGATAATGTTGTTTGCCATACCTAAGAATTTCATGAATTTAAAATTACACTCTTTACATTGTCTTGGCTATGAAATAATGTGTATACAAGCTTTATATTTTACCAATAACGACTTGACTTGAATGTCATGTTGAGTCCAGTCTAAAGTTCATTCTCTGCTACAAGCTTACCAGGTATCATGTCTGGAGACCAAAGATATATCTGGACATGGCCGCTACCAACTTACAATCTCCCACACATTCTGCAGTTCTTGGTGAGCAAACACAGAAGGGCTGATGTTACCATCATCTTGTCTTGCCATGATTTGCAACTGGTCCTACTTCTGGTTAAAGTTGGTACCTATATGCATAGCAGTCAAAACATGCGCATTTTATCCTACATTGGTTTGTACAGCACCATGTAAGGCCTGGCCATTGTTATAATTTTTACGCAAGAAAAAGGGACCACTAGGGAACTTGCATATATTCACCTGTGTCCTTCGGAGGACCCGAACCAACGTAGGGCGCCACCAGGAGGCCCTTGCTGATGTCGTTTCCACGAACGTTGACCACCAGCCAGTGCCTCCACTCTCGGGCTTTGGGATTCTGCCGACTGGGAGCATCGGGATCCGTCATGATGACAGTGTAGAAGGCGCCATCTTCAGCTGACCAGGTCACTGTCGGCACATCTTTGACCTGGTAAGGAATCAAGCCGTGAAAACACATTGCATGTAAGTAAGAGACTGTCAGTACTCTGACCCTATAGCATAGAGGTTTTCTATATTGTCAGCCTTGACTCCTCACCAAAGCATATTCCAATATCATTGCCAATTATTGGAAAATAATACGCGTTAGTATTCCAATTTCATTGGAAATTGAATGGCACAGTAGGGAAATATGGGAATGATGTGGTCCAGGAAAAGAAACTTCACATACTGAAAAACGAGGAATGTTCACGTGCATTTTAATTTCGCGAGAGCCAAGATTTGCAAAATGAAAATGCATGTGAAAGCTCTTGTCTACACTATATGCATTGAATGTTAGAGGCAACTCACAAAAATTTCATGCAGCGAAAAAGGTCGTCGACTCCATGAAAATTTCATGCTGCGAAAATACTGTGTTTTACTGTAGTACGTACCGACAACCCATGCAACAAACAAACACAAACTAGACATGTGCGAAAATAATACACAAGAGAGCTGCTGCAATTAAAAAAAAAGAAAGAAGAAACAAACACTCCTTCATAGCAGAAGTTCAGGGTCACACTGTGTCAGTGACCTCTGACCTTTGTCAGCAGCTCAAGGAGTCCTGCTGTCCTGCCCTCCTCATGCCATTACACCTAGACTTGGAGTCCAGTCTTTTGGACAAGTCTGCCCTCGATGGGTAAGTGGATATCACATGAATGTTTATGTGAGCTGTGCAACTAAGTAGGAATTAAAAAGGAGCTCAAGAAGCTCTCACATATCTGTGAATCACTAGGTTCTCAAAGGGAGTGAATTACAAAAGTTCATTGAGGCAAAATGTGTGAGCGAGCAAAGGAAGAGAGAGATCGAGAAAAAGCTGAAAGAGTGGAAGACTGTGAAAGGATGAAAACAGGGCAGGAACTACTCTAGCCTTTTGACAAGGCCCTCTCGCTGTGTGATGGCTATAACATAAGGATGCGAATCAGATCTCAAATGGCCCTCGTGCTGTACCGCTCAGCTGGGTTCCCTTCGTTGGCCCCCATTTGCTCGCCACCATACGGCAAGAGGGCCTTGGCAAAAGGCTAGAACTACTCAAGCTGAAAATCCAGTTGGAGAATACAATCAGTTCTAGGTTAGAGGAAAATGATTATGGTCTGTCTGTCTGCTCCTCTCCAGGGAATACAACCTTAATTAACAGCATTAGCAGGGTTGAAAAAGAGTTCTTTTTTTTTTTTTGAAAAACAGTATTTCACCTCTCCTGAAATAGACCTGTGTAGCTATGCAATTCCAGGATAAAAGTATTTTCCATAAACCTGTAGTATTTTTGCAAAAAGGCAGTACAAAATATTACAAAGAAGTAATAGTTGGCATCTCTGCATACCTCCAAGTCAGTTCCAAATTACCAGCTTTTGTAGAAGGTAGGGATCACATTGACGCATATTTGAACTTCTATATCACTGGAATACCAGGATTCAAATTGGTTATAAGCTTCATGGGCAATCAGCCTTAGTGCCCTTCTGTCAGGGAAGGTGCTATAGAAACCTGATATACATTGGATGAAAATGATTCTATGATTCATTAGGTAGTATTAAAGACTGCGCTCTGAAACAGATTCATCTGAATAGTGAGGACTGTAGGAAGAAATTTTGTAGCGCAAAACATGACACTGAGAAAAACGCCTATTTTTCAATGACTTTCATTCAACCCAAGACAAAGATTAGAGCTGTATTCTTTGTGACAGCTAAATAGTTTCTCCAGACACTGCTAACAAACAATTATTAAAAAAAAAAAAAAGCAGTACTATGCCTACACGCCTACATGCTTTTTAGCACAATGATGCAATGGTGTAATTTTGGAAAAGTTTAGAGACTAATTCAGTGGTATGGCTGTTTGAGTTTAACTTCATTACTTACCGCTGTTGGAGTGAGAACGTTTCCAAGCTCACACTTGACCCCACTTGACCAGCTGACCTCAGCGACAGCAGCAGGTGCCTGGTCAATGACGTCGGGAACGACGGCATGTTCGGTAAACTTGGCAGACATTTTCAGTCAGCAAACAGTTCAACTAAGCACAACAGGCACCTGATTGATCGAAGCACAAAGGAACATGTCACAAACACTAGTTAATAATCAGATGTTCTTTTTTGATACTGTGACATATGGTTAATGATATATAACTCAATAATCCAATAAATTAATACACACTACCAGTTTCATGAATTTGAACACAGTCAATACCAGTGCCACAAACTTTCGATATTCTGTTCAGCTAAATAAAAGGAGTATATAATTTAAATATTTTGTTTTTCAAAGATGTTAATGTTACAAGAAAGAGTGTCTAAAAGTAGTTTTCAAACATGTGATCATGCCTACTGAATAAGCTGTACTATCCAGTGTTATTTTTGCGAATTTCGCAAATCACAGTTGGATCAGCACGTGAAAATGTTACCATGCGCCAGGTTATAGTGCACGTATGATAGCGTTGGTGTCAATTCGCGAAAACAACATCTCGCGAAAATGTCTCTGACCTCCTCATTCAAAAAATATTGTGTACGTGAAAATAACAGTTTATACAGTATATGAGTGGACTAGGGAGCCCTAGCTATAGCTTTAAAAACTTTCCAACCTTATGCACATAATGGATACTCTCATATCTTGGTAATTTCATCACTCTATCAATTCTCTGTAAAACTGATTTAACTCAAGTTTTGGCAAAGAGCAAATGGGGAACTCTCATTAAACAGCTAAGAGATCACATGGTTTTGTTATCAACAATATAGTGATACATCATCAAACTGATGATGATGGGCTTTGATAATGGTAGCCTAAAGCAAATTTACTAGTAAAATTTCACCCAAGCCCCTGCCCTGTAAATAACTGTTAATGTACATGTAAAGATTATTGGTGTAAGCATTTGGTGGATTGCATCAAGACAGACTAGCTCTACACTGCTGATAATTACTGGATACTATTTAAACTGTCCTCTCATCGATCATTAACTGGATAGATAAATACATGCTCGTGATCCGTGAGGTACCAGTCGTACCTCTTTTTAGTTTGTAAACGCCATAACATAAAGCAAGATCAGACATCACTTGATCGAAAGATCGGTCTGTATCTTGTCATCGGGAATACGTTCCGCGGAGACTGCGTCTGGCTTCACAGATCCCCTCTCCTCTGGAGAGCGATAACGTCGAAAAAAATAAAAGACTCCTCCAGACAGACAGATCTTTCTGTCTAGATCATCACAAGATAAATTATCTACAATACACGCACTGTTGCGTAGAAGACTACTCACTAGTGATCACAAACTGTTGAAAATGTTCCCAACATTTGATTTACGTCGATCATGAATCAATGATGCCGACAATTGGGCCCTATACCCAAAGTGCAGTTGTTTATTGAATTACCGTAGCCTCACCAGACGCCGTCCAAAGCTCTGTCAGGATCGCGAAGCGACACCGCCGTCGTGTACTAGTTACGAGTGGCAGAGCGTCGTACGTATGTGACTGAATCGTGTATTCATGGCCACCCTTGTTGTTAGTGAACCACTGCCGACATTTGGCTCGCTACGTTCGTGTTTACCTTATAAAAACAGATGTACTACTTAGGCTATACTTATAAATTTCACTGAAGGAGGGTGTGGTGGTTATACTTATGTGACAAACACTTACCCAAACAACCCAGTAAGAAGAGACTAGAATCTAACCGTTACGTTAGCGGTCAGAGGACTTCAGCGAAGGACGCAGGGCAGGCAGGGACGTCCCTGGGAGGTACGGTCGCTATGCGCGTGGACGTGGGGGCATGCACACTACACGCACATGTGATTGTGTTCCGCTAGCGACAACAACACACTAGTTACACTTCCGGGTTACGGAGGGAATTTCCCTCTTCCCGCTCCCAGGTTAGTCCAGCGCTCTGAAGAAGAAAAAACAAAAAGCAACGTCTAGAACCTGCGCTTAGCCAGGGAGGTGTTAGAGAATGAGTGGCATCTCTTCGCAGTAATAATGTGCAAATTTATAACACCGCCCGAAAGATTAGTAGATTAATAAGCACATTTTAATTCATGTCACTCTTTACATACACATGCATTTCAATGATGATAAATCATCCTCTAAAACTGATATCACAGGAGTTGCACGTGTTCTATTCTCTTTTTTTTTTTCTTTTGTAATCTTGCTGAAGATAAATGTGGAGTCTCTTGATCACAGAAAATCTTTCTATAATTCTGTGGGTGTTTCTTGGGCATGAATATGAACAGTTTGATCACAAAATGGGCTAAAAGTACCATTTTAAACATTTTGAAATAAGTTTCTCATCGGATAGGAAAAACAAAACATTTCCAGTGATACCTCATTTGCAGAAAACAAGAAATATGTTATGATTAAAGATATCCAATATTTTCTTGTATTTTTCTTTGATATTTAGCAGCTTTTATTGCAAATAACTTAACAAGAATGGAGTGAACTCATTTTGCGATCGCTCTTCTATTAACATGTACGTGTATATATATGGAATACATTTTCTATACCATTTCATCCGTGATTACTTAGTACATACGTATGCAAGTTTTTTCCCCAAGTTTTGCACATTTTTTTTTTTTTTTTATCTTTGGTTGGTTGCTTTGATGGACATGTGCCTGATGTATTACCTCAGGTGCATATAGGTCGCCAACAATTGTACAAAAACATTTGGGCCTTATTTCATAAAAAGTTGATACTTCTGGTTAGCTGTTGCTATTGGAAGTTGCCGTTCCAGCAAGAGTTGCTATCCTAACATCTTTTATGAAATGGGACCCTGGACTCATTTTTATAGAATTATTATGATAGCAAAAAGCTGCAGTGGGAAGTGGTCACGTAATGACAAGAATATTGCTCTCTGACCGACTGCTGCTGCAAGAAGTTGCAATTCTAGCAAGAATTGCTATCCCATCATCTTTCATGACATTAGACCCAGCTGCAGATCAGCAAATCATGTATTCACTAAAATGTAAAAAGAAATAATAGGCGCCAATCTATTTTTCCCATTTTTCTTCTTTGAAATGCAAATATCAGTTTTGTGTGTGTATTATAAAAATTCAACATGAAACAATTATCAGTTATCAAAAAGGCGAGAGTTTAAATTGTACACATACAAATCTCTGATGTGTCTGTTTTGGAGGTTTTTCCAAAATACTGACACCAAGTTATTATTTTTTTAATTTCTTATGCCCATCACCATGTCTTGCATTTCACAAAAGCATTTTAATTTTGTTTTTGTTTGTTTTAGTTTATTTTATTTATTTATTTATTTATTTTTTTTACTGTGGACGTAGATTACAACCAGGCTATTGTGCCTTCATTGGTTGAATGAGAAGTGCAGGGCATTTCTGTGAAACCATTAGCTACAAGTGAAAGAACCTCATTGTGTGTTACAAAATATACTATATTTAATTTATATACACACACATATCTATGCACAAGGGCGCCGGAAGCGGGGGGGCAGGGGTGGCACTTGCCCCCCCAAACAAAATGTTGGGGGGGGGGGGGGGCAAAACGAGTTTTTGCCCCCCCCCCCAAAGTGCCCCCTGTAACAAATAATCAATCACTGATTTAAAGACCCAAATGAACAATAAAGGCATATTTCTTGTGTAAATGTTGTAATTTCATAACTGAAAATGCAAAATTTTTCGCCTCTAACGGGGCGAAAATTATAATACACTAACAACGTACATTATTGTATCTATACACTAATAATAACTTATGAGTAAATTTAGTATGTATAGATGGTAGCCCCGTGTCCTCGAGTGTGCCCGCTGAAACATACCTTTAGTAAACCTTACATTTTTCATTTTCTTCTTTGCTTTCTAGCAGTATAAGAAAATTTTTTATTGTTCGAACGATGCGATCATGTTTAAGCTTTCAATGAGTACATTTCAGATAAATTGCAAAGTGAAAGTGGCTCGCTCGTTCTGCCCGTACTTATAGTAAAATGAAAAGTCTTCATAACTTATTATCATAGTCCTTCGCCGTGATTTCTTTTACTGTGTTTATTTCCTCAGAAATCTAATCTAAAATGCTCTATAAAAGCGACTTTTATACTCTGTTTTTACAAAAAGTCCCTACCGTGGGAGGGGGTAGCCCCCTCCCACACCCTCCCCCGCTCGGTCGCTTCGCTCCCTCGACGAGGATCTCACACCATCACATGATATACCCCCGTATGTTAAGATCATAATAGTCTTTCCAAATGATTTTTTTTTTTCAATATGTTAATTACCTAGAAATTTGCTTTTAAATGTTCTATAAACGCGACTTTTATACTCTGTTTTTACAAAAAGTCCCTACCGTGGGAGGGGGTGTTCTCCCTCCCACACCCTTCCCCCGCTCGGTCGCTTCGCTCCCTCGCCGAGGATCTCGCACCATCACTTTATTAATGTACTCCCGTATGTTATGATCATAGTCCTTCCAACTGATTTTTTTCAATATGATAATTCCCTAGAAATTTGCTTTAAATTCTCTATAAACGCGACTTTTATACTCTGTTTTTTTTTTTTTTTTTAAAGTCCTTACCGTGGGAGGGGATATCCCCCCTCCCCCCGTTCGGTCGCTTCGCTTCCTCGCCGAGGATCTCACACCATCACATTATTATGGGGGATCCCCCTTTCCACCCCCCCCCCCCCCCCGCTCGCTTCGCTCCTGCGACGAGGATCTCACATCGTCACATATTAATGTGCCCCCGTTGAGATTTTGCCCCCCCCCCCCAAAACCAGCAGTGTTCCGGCGCGCTTGTCTATGCATATACATGTATATGCATGTATATACTAGTACATGTATATACATGTGTATATATATAATATACATATATATATTATATATATATATATATATATATATATATATATATATATATATATAAAGAAGGAATCTCAAATACGCCATTTGTAGATCTAACAAGGTTTTCATTCACAAGGTTTTTTGTGTGTGAATAAAAACCTTCTTGTTGGATCTACAAATGGCATACAGTATTCGAGACTCCTTCTTTGTATAACATTCGAAGTCCAGCATGGGGGAAATTTCAAGATGAACATTTTGTATATATATATATATATATATATATATATATATATATATATATATATAAAGACGATGAAGACAAACAAGTTGACATAATGCATTAGAATCCAACTTCATTTATTTGTAAACCAAATTTTCGACCCTTGCACGGATCTTCCTCAGGGTAACAGTGATATTTGTATTTGAAGCTCAGCACAGAAAAATAATAATAATAACAAAGAAACGCGCCTGGTTGTCAGCTTAGAGTTTGAGCTAGGTTAGCAACCAACACGCACGGTTGTTAGCTTAAAATTTGCGCTATCTTCATGAGTGCAAAATCCTTAAACTCAATTATGACGTAACAATGCATCATAAAATGCATAAGAAGTAAGACATAGACATTTTCAAATCAAACTGATCGTTTACCAGCCGCGCAAAATACATACCAACACGCACGGTTGTTAGCTCATAATTTGCGCTATCTTCATAAGTGCAAAATCCTTAAACTCAATTGTGACGTAACAATGTATCATAAAATGCATAAGAAGTATAGTAAGACATAGACATTTTCAAATCAAACTGATCGTTTACCAGCCGCGCAAAATACATACCAACACGCACGGTTGTTAGCTCAAAATTTGCGCTATCTTCGATCATGAGTGCAAAATCCTTAAACTCAATTATGACGTAACAATGTATCATAAAATGCATAAGAAGTAAGACATAGACATTTTAAAATCAAACTGATCGTTTACCAGCCGCGCAAAATACATACCAACACGCACGGTTGTTAGCTCAAAATTTGCGCTTTCTTCATGAGTGCAAAATCTTTAAATTCAATTATGACGTAACAATGTATCATAAAATGCATAAGAAGTATAGTAAGACATAGACATTTTCAAATCAAACTGATCGTTTACCAGCCGCGCAAAATACATACCAACACGCACGGTTGTTAGCTCAAAATTTGCGCTTTCTTCATGAGTGCAAAATCTTTAAATTCAATTATGACGTAACAATGTATCATAAAATGCATAAGAAGTATAGTAAGACATAGACATTTTCAAATCAAACTGATCGTTTACCAGCCGCGCAAAACATATAGCAACCCGAAGAGAGCATAACGATTAAAATATGCAGATAAAACATTCTAAAGGCATGTTTGAGTAATAGCCGGTAAACTTTATCGAATTGGGCCTAAATTGAGGCGCAGAGACAAAGAGATATACTACTTATAGAAACTATATTTGCCTAGCCATGACAGGTCTCTGTTCAGCCCAGTCTGAAAACTCTTGCTACGAATTATAGCGCGCAGTTCAGCCAATTTTCTCTCATCCGCGGATTTATACCCGCCTCCGAAGAGGCAGATCTTAAGATCACTGAAGGAATGGTCGGTTTGGCTGAAATGCTCGGCTACTGGGAAACCGGTTCGGCGTTGCCTGATTGTACATCTGTGGTTATTGAATCGCATTCTGAAACTTGTACTTGTTTCACCAATATAGGCTACTCCAGGGCATTTGTTACAAAGAAAACAATACAAAACGTTACTTGAATCACAGTTGTGAGCAGGAGGATAGATGGTATAATCAGATGAGAGCTGTACGGAGTTATCCGTTATTATGTGAGCGCATATCTGACAGCGCGTTTTGCCACATTGTTTGTTACCTCTAGGTTGAGGTGGGCCGGGTAGCTGATTCCTCACCAGTAATCTTTTCAGACTGGGCGGCTGCCTCTGTGCATGTAGGGGGGCCCTAGGCATGATTTTAGCAAGTTTTTCATCGACCGTGATTGTGGGCCACTCTTTCTTGATTGTAAGGGCAAGTTGGCGACCTTTCGGGTGATACGTGGAGACAAAGGGGACTGCTTCTTCCCCTTTGTTTTTTCCTTTTTGTACGAGAAGAGCCTCTCTACTTTTTCGGCTCACCCTTTCCATGGATTTCTTGATCAAGTTGATCGGATAACCGCGCTCAATGAAATGCCTGCCTAGTTGCAGTGCATCCGATTCGTAGGTATGAGGGTCGGATGTTATTCTTTTGTACCTCAATAGTTGGCTGTACACTATTGACTCCTTGATGTGCGTAGGATGGAATGAGTTATAATTAAGATAGGTGAAGGAGTCAGTCGGCTTAGTGTACACCGATGTTTGGAGTTTCTGCCCATTTGGGGAAAGAGTGACCGTGACGTCAAGGAAGTGGACTTTCTCTTGTGAACTTTCCATGGTGAATTTGATGTTACCATCGTGTGAATCAAACCTTTCATGGAAGGATTTGAGGTCATTGGTATCATGTGGCCATATCATGAAAATATCATCTATGTACCGGAGGTACAAACTGGGTTGAAGATGGGATTTTGAGAGAAAGTCCTCCTCCAACTCGGCCATGAAGATGTTTGCGTAAGCGGGAGCCATTTTTGTACCCATTGCAGTACCTTTGCTTTGAAGAAAATATTCACCATCAAACTTGAAATAGTTGTGTTTGAGGATGAAATCTGCCAATGTCGCTAAGTCGTCAATTTCAGCATGAGAATATTCCGAATGACGACGCAAGAAGGATTGCAAAGCCTGAACACCTTCCTCATGAGGTATGTTGGTATATAAGCTTTTCACATCCAGTCACAAGAGTGCATCCCTTCGTAATTTTGGTAGAGTTTATCTTGTTCAAGAAGTCTGTGGTGTCTTTAACATAACTTCTGATATTAGGTAAGCATGTCTGAAGTTTTTTGTCGACATACTCTGACATACACTCCGTAAGGCATTTTACACTTGAAATAATGGGTCTGCCAGGAGGAATAATGTGGTGCTTTGCTTTTGATACCACTTCTTGCGCATCATTCTCATTACAGTCAGTCACACTAGCTACCAATTTAGGAAGTTTGTGAATTTTAGGAAGCATGTAAAATTCACTTACCTTGGGTACTGCTGGCACAAGGCTATGGCTATCACTTACACTACTCAGATTATCTACACAGTCCAGTGCTTGTTTGACGTAGTCCGTTGTAGGATCCGAATCAAGTTGTGTGTAGTAGTCCTCATCGGATAGTTGTCGGGTAGCCTCGGTGATGTAGTCCTTCTTGTCCTGGATAACAACGGCACCTCCTTTATCTGCCGGTTTGATTATGATGTCGACGTTGTTCTGCAGACTCTTTATAGCTTGGCGTTGGCTGGGATCCGGTTGGACAGTGTGGTGGTCGTCGAAGTCACGCAAGAAGTTGTCGAGATGATGTTCCACACTAGACGTGTACCTGTCGATAAAGGGATTCCTCCCTCCAGGTGGCGTCCATCGGGGCTTGGATGTAGATTGGTTTGTCCGTTTATAGCTCTCATCTGATTATACCATCTATCCTCCTGCTCACAACTGTGATTCAAGTAACGTTTTGTATTGTTTTCTTTGTAACAAATGCCCTGGAGTAGCCTATATTGGTGAAACAAGTACAAGTTTCAGAATGCGATTCAATAACCACAGATGTACAATCAGGCAACGCCGAACCGGTTTCCCAGTAGCCGAGCATTTCAGCCAAACCGACCATTCCTTCAGTGATCTTAAGATCTGCCTCTTCGGAGGCGGGTATAAATCCGCGGATGAGAGAAAATTGGCTGAACTGCGCGCTATAATTCGTAGCAAGAGTTTTCAGACTGGGCTGAACAGAGACCTGTCATGGCTAGGCAAATATAGTTTCTATAAGTAGTATATCTCTTTGTCTCTGCGCCTCAATTTAGGCCCAATTCGATAAAGTTTACCGGCTATTACTCAAACATGCCTTTAGAATGTTTTATCTGCATATTTTAATCGTTATGCTCTCTTCGGGTTGCTATATGTTTTGCGCGGCTGGTAAACGATCAGTTTGATTTGAAAATGTCTATGTCTTACTATACTTCTTATGCATTTTATGATACATTGTTACGTCATAATTGAATTTAAAGATTTTGCACTCATGAAGAAAGCGCAAATTTTGAGCTAACAACCGTGCGTGTTGGTATGTATTTTGCGCGGCTGGTAAACGATCAGTTTGATTTGAAAATGTCTATGTCTTACTTCTTATGCATTTTATGATACATTGTTACGTCACAATTGAGTTTAAGGATTTTGCACTTATGAAGATAGCGCAAATTATGAGCTAACAACCGTGCGTGTTGGTATGTATTTTGCGCGGCTGGTAAACGATCAGTTTGATTTGAAAATGTCTATGTCTTACTTCTTATGCATTTTATGATGCATTGTTACGTCATAATTGAGTTTAAGGATTTTGCACTCATGAAGATAGCGCAAATTTTAAGCTAACAACCGTGCGTGTTGGTTGCTAACCTAGCTCAAACTCTAAGCTGACAACCAGGCGCGTTTCTTTGTTATTATTATTATTTTTCTGTGCCGAGCTTCAAATACAAATATCACTGTTACCCTGAGGAAGATCCGTGCAAGGGTCGAAAATTTGGTTTACAAATAAATGAAGTTGGATTCTAATGCATTATGTCAACTTGTTTGTCTTCATCGTCTTCATGCTCTTATTCCAACACGCGGATAATAATACCATTATATATATATATATATATATATATATATATATATATATATATATATATATATACATACATATATATACATACATATAATGTATATATGTGTATAAATATATACACATATGGGTGTGTATATATATATGTGTGTGTGTGTGTGTGTGTGTGTGTGCATGGGTGTATTGTATGTACATATAATTATGCCTTGAATATTGTATCAGTGGTTCCCCATTCATTATATCCTAGTCAGAAACAATTCCAGAACAAACAAATAATTAAGGTCAGTACAATGTATAAGACAAGTATAAACTGGCATCTTAGAAAATGTGGAATATTTATTTTTGATTCATATCAGCGTACAACACGACATATGGCAGGAAAAACAATCAACAATCATCTTACATGTAGAGTACATGAAGTTCAAAAATATAGTATTAGACCTACAAGGATAACTAGATGATTCTAGAGTAAGGAAATCAATCTCAGAGACGTATTTCGGAGCTATCTTTCAACAGAGACCAAAGTCAATATGCTACAGTCACCTTTTTGTTGTAATAAATTCACTACGATGGGGAATTCGTTGCTTTATAAACGGATATTTCGTGAGATGAGGGCAACAACCCAATGAAATAAACAAATTTGCAAATTCCGGACCTAAAGATTTACTTTTCTCAGGATGAGATTTGGTTTGATAAATGTGGTTTTCCTTATGACAAGGGTCCACAGTAGAATAGTGTGAGAGAAAGAGAGAGAAATGTCTATGTTTGTTCATGTGATCTTACTCTCCAGGGCCCCGTCTTATGAAGAGTTAAAATTGATTACAATAGTTGATTTCTATTGTATTCGTCTATGGCAGCCTGTGTGACGAGGAAATTTATAATTGATTATATCTTTTGATAAAACGGGGCCCTGATGTGTTGAGGGATACAGAAACAGGGCATTTTCCTCTATTGCTCCTCACCTACGGAACTCCCTCTCGTCATTTCTCTATGAAATTGACACTATGAAGCACTTCAGAGCTTCACTCAAAGCTCACATTTTTCAGCAGACATTCAATTACTAACTTGGAGTCTGTGCCTTCAAATTGTCTTTTTTTTTAAAAACAGATACATGCATACAACACCATACAAATGCTGTGAATTGTCATCATAATTATCATGTGCATGTACACTATACATGTACACTATACATCTCTAACAATCTTGAATAGATGCATCATGTTCCAGTTCTGATGGTACTTTACACTACATTATCTTGTACTTGACAATGAAGATACAATACAAATTATCATAACACCACTGGAGTTGTCCTTCCTTTTTGTACAATGCTTTGTTATTTTAGGCTCCTCTTCCATTAACTAGAGAAACAAAATACATGGAGCACATATCTAACCCAACACAATAGATTCTGTGTATCTAACAGGGTGGCATGACATTTTCTCCTGCGACAATTGCTTCAGTCTCATTTTCTCTAAGGACTTATGGTTAGGATAAGGGTTGTGATAGGGTTTTAGGCTTGGTTTGATGGGAGGATTAGGGTTAGGGTTATGTTTGAGGGTAGAATCAATGTTTGGCTTTGTATTCATATATTTCATGGGAGCAATTGTCGCAAGAGCAATGACATGGAACCTCTTAGCAGACACTGAGTGTGCAACTAATCAACTAAGACAGCTTATTTGATACAAGGCTTTTCTGCTTATAGACAATTATTACTTTAAGTCAGTCATTATCAGTCCAAATAAGATAATTCCCACATTTGATATATGCGAATGGCACTACACAACATAACTATACTAGCTCAAATCATGTCAGTTGCTTACATCGTTGGAATATCCTGTTCAAGAGACTTCACTAATCATCCAGAATCGTATCGTGTCACAACTGCCATTTAAAATTCAAATGCATGATGAAATTTGTGTTACACAAATATCTCCACAAACAAGGCATCAATATTGACAGTTTCACGAACAAAATTGAACCATAAAAGTTATCTTCTTTTCGTTCTGATAATGTGCATTATCACATTCACCAAGAATGTGATTTCACAACTACAATCTGTCATCGTTATACCAGGTCAAATGAAAACAAGTACTGAAAAAAAATTAAAAATCATGTAACAAACAAAAGCACTGAAAAAAAAAAATAAAAATCATGTAACAAACAATGTGTCTGAAATGCACAAGTTTGTTTCAATGACAGTAAATTCATAATGAGCTGTTTCCCCTTTGACATTTAACAAGAAATACTATTATTGCAGTTCTAGAGCAACTTACCAATAACCTTCAGAAGAAACCTAGCTAGCAGTTTCCATTATTTGATTACCATGTATTGTCTTCATCAAAATCATGTGAGTAATTTCTAAGTATGCCAAAAATGTCCTCCTCTTCATACAAAATAAAAGCAGGTATTTTCATATATCTATTCAATCTTAATACAGGCACTTGTGGTGGTCTAAGGAAAAAAAGTGGAATATGAAAGGAACTTGTTTCACATTTCATAGAAGCATATGGAAAACAAAGAGGAATATCCTTGGGCAAATGTTTGAAAATCATTATCTACCCAATGGAAATGGTTTGTTAAATATTAGACAAGCCATCTTTGGAGATGATTAAGCATTAATTACGTTCTACTTCTTACAGTACTCAAAGTGGTGCACATGTCATGAAATATTGTCAAATTTCACTATCTTTTCCTTACTATGATACATTTCGAAGACCACTCTATTTCTCTAATTCTTTTTACCTAAATGTATTCTAGAACTGTGTTCTACATACACATGTATATAGTAGCCTCAAAACTAAATTGCATTATTTCTTCACAGTCTTTAACAGACAAACATTTTTGTTATGTCTGTCACGAAGTTTTCAGCAGATAAAATATACCTATCTACAAATGGCAATAGATACAAAAAACCCTTTTGTTCTTGTATTCGGTTCTTGGAGCATCAGCCAAATAAAGTAAGTGTGCATCGATACTGCCTTGACAAACGATACATAATCAAGACCATCTCAAAACAGCTACAGTAAAAGCAAACCCTTACCAACAATGCTTGAGCCTGATGCTGCCATGTGGTACAATAACAATGAAATGCTGACAAACAATTCTAATTCTTATTTTTCAATTAATCGCTTAAGACTCATAAAAACAAACTATGCTCTGTATTGGTTTCAAAGGATTGGTGTTTACACTCTTATAATCATTCCACTAGTTTTCTGTTTTTTCTTAGATCTGTTTCTACTCATGTTCTTGTTCCAGTTTTTAGCAATACACCTCCTAAGCACACACACATACACACATGACACACACAGGTTAAATACTGGCAAGCAATTAATAAAATGTCACAGAGACATTGAAATCCTCTTGTACTGTTAAGAGAGGCAAAGTAAAATAAGAGAGAAACAGAAAAGAAACCTGAAACCTATATATGTAAACATGGCACAAACTACTAAATATCTACCAAAGAGTGGGGAGAGAGAAATACATTGTATTCACATTCATAACTCTTGTACATGTATATATATGTATATATATATATATATATATATATATATATATATATATATATATATATATATATATATATATAATATATATATATATATATACAGTATATATATATATATATATATATATATGGCCCTGGGGGTCTGTATGCATTACATTCCAAGTGTTCTACACGTCAAGTTTTGAGCAGTAAAAACAAAACAAAACATGCATGAGATATCCTGAAGTCATGAATATGTGAAAGGCCAAGTGTACATGGACAAAGAATTTGGCTATTTGTGACCGTGGAGATTGGTCCTAGAGCAATAACGCTGCAAGGTAATCACACTCATGTTCTACCTGACCAACGCAATTCACTTTGTTATAAGTTTTTGATGACACATGTCTTTAAACATTTAAGAAAACATTGTACTTAGCTTCACATCTTTTCAAACAAAAATTAGGACCTCAGATAATGGGTAATGGACATGCATTGATACACCTGATAAAGACTTCAATCACTCATATAATGGAGAAAAAAAAAAAAACTGAAAGCAAGATTTCTAAGAAAGTGGCAAAGAAATGACATCTCGCTTTTTTCACATTGAACATTCTCTCCACCGAATGTAGCGAGAATTAAAGTCGAGTCTTTTGTTACATGACACTGGTTGGTTAGAGATCAGCAAGTTAAATCCATAAATCCCATAGCCCAAGGACCATTTGGTCCTACTGCCCCCCCCCTTACATTAAGATGTGTTTGAACATGGATACTAACACAGCACACATTTAACAGTTCTTGAATGGATGTAAACACATGTCATTGTATGTCATTATCTGCATACACTTTAAACTGCTTGTAGCATAAGTATTGAAAGACATTCTTATTAAAAAGATGTCAGAGTTGTCTTTTACCCTTGCGTGACAGAAAGAAGCTTCTGCCATTCGATATCCAAGCACCTATAGTTTTTTTAACACCTGCATTTTTCCCTCGAGTGGTGATTAAATGATCACATTTCTCATTTTAGTAATGTTGGTACATTAAATTTACCAGGGTATGGGCCACAATCTACTTAAAAATTGTGATGGAAATATTGCTATATTCCAACCTTAGTGTCTTCTTGTGATGGCATTTGATTTATGCATTTACAGTTGGTATGACATAAAAAGCAAGGAGTGCATTATCCAAACAAACAAAAATGTGAGCACAGAAATTAATAATGCCACAAAATTGCCATGTGAAGCATGTGAATAAGAAGTGAATAAATACAACCATAAAAATATAAACATAATTTATGAAAAAGTATGAATGGGACTAACAGAAAACTTTAGACTGAACATCATTTCGTCACAGGCAGTGTTTGGCAGTTTGATGTACAGGCAAAGCCTTTTATAGTGACATAGTGGGGGCTGCAAGAATTTTCTTGTGATAATGAAATCTCATTAAAATGGACAATGTAAATGAGGAAAATAATGGCATTTAAAAGGACAAATCCTTTTGTTCTACCTAAATCTTATCATATCGTTGTTTGTTATAACAGGGTTGGCCTGTATTACTACTCTTCCTCTGAGTCACGAGTGTAATCATCCAACTATATTCCTAAAATATGTTATACATGATGAAACCTTGCTGTATGGAATTTTTCTGTAAATTGAAGTCCAATGATGTGAACAATTCTGATGAGACCCATTAAAAAAAAAAAAAAAATAAAAAAAAAATAAAATTGTACATTATATGCTAATACTACATTTAAACTTATAGTTTTTGAAAACAAGTAATTTTTGTAATAACAAATAACAAGAATGCTGGCAGTTCTAGTTTCCTTTCCTTATCAGATAAATCAAGCCGAGTTGATTGAAATATGGCAATTAGTGAGCAAACGGAGAAGTGGGGAAAAAACATAACACACGAGACCCATTACAAAAAAAAAAACAAAAAAAGTACATTACATGCTAATACTACATTTAAACTTATAGTTTTTGAAAACAAGTAATTTTTGTAATAACAAATAACAAGAATGCTGGCAGTTCTAGTTTCCTTTCCTTATCCGATAAATCAAGCTGAGTTGATTGAAATATGGCAATTAGTGAGCAAACGCAGAATTGGGGGAAAAAACATAGCACAAGATATGACAAAATTTCAATTTTTAGCCAATTACTGACCAAAAACAGAAGAAGTGATAGTTGAAGTATAATAGACTTTTATGTTTTGCCAAGGGCATATTTTTGGAGCTTGTATGCCTTGATCTTTCCTTCCCCACTTAAAATAAAAGGTAGGTAGAAATTCTTTAACCTAATATGTTTTTGACCCTGTGAAAACACTGCATCTTTGGAGCACAATTCCCTATGGCTCGGTGATGCAGTTTCATACTTCATATAATGACAGTTCTCTTCTATAAGTCTAATGATGACGATGAGTATCTGCTCCTCGGGTATGTTGTGACCTAATTCTTTGCGTAGAATGGCTTCTACCCTTACTTGAAAATGCCATCTGGTCTTGCTTTCGCGAGAGGGATGTGCGTAGAAAATGGCCAACATGGTGAACATGCTTGCCTTAAATTCAAGGTATTAGACGCCTTATAGTAAGTAAGTTTGCCTGACTCAAGGGATAGACCTCTCTCTGGCAGAAGGAAAGAACAGGATGTTTAGACATAACATTTCACATTTCAGATTAATCTAACCAACCTTTGATAATAATTGTTATACAAGTTTTGATCCCATCCTTTCTTCCAGTGCACTAAATAACCTGTAGATAACTGATTCAGGCTGTACCCTTGACTTGTCAAAAACATTAAGACAGCCTTTCTCCCTCTTCCACATCAACAGCTTCAACAGGAGTCGAAACTTCCAAATAATGCTTTGACGGGTTCTGTTCTACTACCCAAGTTGTCACTCATTTTAGAGCATTTACCTTCAGAACCATGCGAGGAACACAAAATATTTCAAATTGCTGACTTAATAGTGGATGTTTGTTTTTTTTTTAGTGCCTAGCCACATATGAGACTTCACTGTTCCCCCTGTGATGTGTAAAAAATCATTATCAAAATGGCTAACAAATACCAACAGAAAAATGTCTGTCAGTATTTGATTGATGACTGTTACTATAAGAAAAAGACACATGACATAAAAATCTGTACGTTGGTTCTAGAGCCCTACCCTCTATCTCTACTTTCCAACCACTAGTCAGCCTTTCCCCTCTGCTTATACTCCTCTATGAGCTGCCTCTTGAGCGTGTCCGTGACGAAGGACTTCAGCTTTAGCCTCATCCGCTCCCTGAGCTCGCCGTCCTCGCCCAACCTCCGCGTCATCGTCATGCTGTCGTCCTCGGGGTAGTCCGCGATGATGTCGGCAAACTGTTCCCGCAGCTCGTCGCGCTGCTTCTCGTCCAGATTGCGGAGGAGGTCTGCCACCATGTCGTGCTTTCCCCTATACTTCCACCTCGCGTATGCACCACCCAGGGCGCCCCCTAGAGGATTTTAGAGAAAAGCGGGGTCGGACAAGACAGAGATGTCATTGTTACTTATCTCTGTTGGGCTGTCAGTCACGAGAACGCAACCTCTTTTAAGAATGTGTGTGTGTGCCTGTTTGGGGAATGTGTTGGGGGAGAAGAATGACATCTCTTGAATTAAAAAAAAATGATAAAAATAAAAATCTTTGCAGATGACCAATATCAAAAAGATATGAACCACATCAAGGTGTGTGAACTCAGACACACTGGGTAATGCAGAACCATGTGCCATCTGCATCCATTCAAAACTTTAGTGGTTATTGACTGTCACAAGAGTGGCTGCAGAAGAAGAGAGTGCAAGAATGCCTTTGGCCACAGAAGAGCAACGGCAGAGGAGACGGAAAAACTGGAAAGTACAATCAGATGACCGCAGACCAAGATATTGCAGCTGCTCCTGCCCTTGAGTACACATCGAATGTTACCATGAAGAGTTGATTCAGCCTTTGTAAATAAGTGCAAAGCCGGTATGCTGTCTCGACATTGGCTTGCACTGTGCCAGTAGGATGTGATGATGCAAAGATATGTGTCACCATTGTCATGATCAGTATTTTCTGACGTGTCAATGAATAATCAGTGATTTTATCCGGTCAGTTAGTCTTAAGAAAGACAGGATTCGCGGGAGTTCAGCTCAATCCACGACCTGCATTTTCAACTGCTCATTGATGAATCCGCGCAGACCATTGAGCGCCATCTGCCTGACGGACGAGTTCTCCGCCACAAGCCTGCTCAGCTTGTCAAAGTCCCCCGCTTCCACATCCGAGAAAACCGAGCGGAAGTAGTTCTGGAGGGCCTCCCGCTGCTCGTGGTTCATCGTCAGCAGGATCTCGGGCACGGATCTGAATTTGCCCTGGGTCATCCACGCCCCAACAGCGCCCCCTACCGCACCACCTGAGAGAGAGGGACACACAGGTTTTTGAAGGGATTAGTGAGACAGACAGTGCAACGGGGGAGGGGGTTATTCTGAGATGGAGGATGCATGCAATTCAAACACAATGCGACATGCAAGTAGTAATAAGTCATTCGTTGCACAAGAATTTCACAGCAAAGTGTGTGCACAGAGATGTCGAGTGCATAATCACAAGCAATGTCAACAAGGAACATTGTATTTAGTTTGATGACCAACAGGCTTTCATCCCAATTGGAAATGTTGATATTCAAACAGGTCTGCTTTTGTTTGTGGGTCACTGCATTTACAATTCATCATTAAGTTAATTTTATTTTGTTTATTTGAACCTCTAATATAGAAAAAGTAGTTCCATTCAAGGCTCTAAATCTGAATGAAAATTAAAATGATTGAACAGAGAAATCCTACTCAAATCATTGGTAGTTATCCATGTCTCTAGTGAATGTAAGGAAAACTTTGTTTTGTCTCAATTCACATTGTTAACTTTGCTTCAGCAGTAAAAACTGGAAGTGTGTTTCAATGACAAGACTACTGGTCAGCAGTCAAAACAAAAAATGCAAAATAGGCATGACAGCGTCAAATATCAGACCTCATGTGTCCTAACAGGTACTACAAGGATAACCGAGCTGTAAATATTCAGGATACACCAATCGACATCCAGTTTAAATGTCAAGCTCTTCTTGTACTTCCCTAATGGCAATTTAAACTAGTGCAGTGACTCACGATAAAGAAATTAGTACAACAGAAGAAATAACACATGAAAATAAAAAAAAATTATGACACATCAAGAGAAGGGCATGCAAGAGTTTGAAGCAATATCCATCAACAGCCAACTAATCTGGCTAAACCCGAGACCATATGATCATGATTTCATGCTGTAACACAAATGCAAGGAGGTGGGGGTGGGGGCAGCATTCATTTACAATGATTGAAGGCAACATGTTACTACAACGGGCAAAAGACACTCATGCAAATAATACAGATTAATGCATGGTTTGTCTCAATCTCTTCAGGCAGGGGCAATACTCCATCTTCTCTGTAAAAGATGTCCATGCTGTATCAAAACAAAAAATAAACAAAATAAAACCACAAACATAACAGCCAGGAACTTTGCAAAGTACTATGGATCAACTATCAGTACTGGAACGTCTTTGTGCCTTGTCAGTGTGAATGTCACAGTTCTTAGGTTGCACATTGCTGTCTCCAGTCGTAATCATGGTGCTGCACATACACTTGGCAAGCAAAACAAGAAGCTGCTTTCAAGAAGTTACACTTGCATAACAATGAGGTGGGAACAGATGACAAAAGACAGACAAGATGATTTATCACATCAGGCAGGATGATGGCGATTGATGGTGTCCAATGTTCTCCATACGGGTCTACTGCAAAACACAACATTTTCGCGGCATGAAATTTTCACAAATTGGAGCCGACGGCCATTTTCGCAGCATGAAATTTTTTGCGAGTTGCCTCTAACATTCAATGCATATGGTGTAAACAAGAACTTTCGCATGCATTTTAATTTCGCGAATCTTGGCTCTCGCGAAATATGCGAAATTAAAATGCACGCGAACATTCCTCATTTTACAGTATATGGTCTATATCACCGCAGATGCATTGGTTGTTTGGAATGATTCCTCTAAATTCATACCAACTCAGACTAGAAAATACACATAAGTCACAACAGAATTTTTTGGTTTGAGATTTTAATACCGATCTGCCATGACAGGCTGCTGAAATACAACTTAACTGCTGCACTCTATTGATGCAAAGCCTATTTGGACTTCATTAACTCGTTGAGGACGAGTCCGAAGTATACTCGGGCAAGTGTCTATGGGAAATGCGGGTTGTAGCAAAATCAACCTGTCCTCAACGGGTTAATAGCAAAAGTGATATCAGCTAACAAAATACTTGACATGCAGAAACCCTTGGTGACACAACACTTGCTCCTGTAGCAATTGCTCTGGTCTCGTTACCCCAAGGACTTAGGGTTAGGGTTGTGATGGGGTTCTAGGTTTAGTTTGATGTGAGGATTAGGGTTAGGGTTATGGTTGTGGGTAGAATTTATATTTGGCTTAGATTGTAGATATTTCATGGGAGCAATTACGGCATGAGCAAATGTCACGGAACTGAAACCTCAGTAAGCTACAAACACTAAGGTTCTAGAAAGGAATTTGAAGGTCTACATCAATTAGATCCTCTTTAAATGAAAATTTTATTTCTAGTAATTTCTGTTAAAGTGGTAAGATTTGTACTCATGGCTCAGAGAACAGGGTTGTCCCTTGGGGTCCAAGCTTTCTCAGCTGTTGAAACCATGTATTATTGTATGAATGGTACCAGTTATCAGTTCAAGTTGAAGTCCGTTCACAAGAAATTTGGGGATCAATATAATCTGGACACAGTCCTTTTCATCATACCGGGTATTTTTTTTAAGAGATTCAGTACGATGTTTAGTCCACCTTTATACTAGTGTGTAGCCTGACATTTTCTTTCACTTGGTCTCCTTACTTTCAAAATAGGCCTCACAACAGTAGTTGTGACTTTCCAACAATACAATATATCTTATATAAGTGCACTGCATTATTGTTTCCAACTTGAGTGCATCTCATTGGCCATATAATTAATTTACAACTGCCCCGTGACTAAAAGCTTGGCTCACATTCACTGTAAAGAGACACATGGAAAACCCGGGGGAAAGGTGATTAGATCTATACATGCATTATATTAAATATTCATGAGTGACATGTAATACAATTACATCCAGCTTGTACACTTTTGTCGCAATCGGCTTACTTATCTTGTGTGTGTGCATTCTACTCATTTTCATTCGAATGGATGACAAAAGTCATTTCAGTGATGCAACTGTGCATCATCAGGAAAATGAAAACGCAAAGGAAACTTGGAACGATGAGAGTTCCTTGCTGCCTTAATGTGACATGGAGAGAATCTACTCCAGATAGTAATCTACTGCATGTTGACACCATACAAATGCCTTAAATGCAAGTAACACAAACAGATAGGTGGAAGTGTATGTGTTACTAGAAATCTTGGAATAAAATGAAGAGATTGCTCTATGAGTGTGTTTTCTACAATGTGTGCTGCTTCATAATGACCTACGATTTTTGTACATTGTATAGGGTACACTTGTGAGTGACATGAAGACTTGCTAGAAACAATAGAACAGGACCTTGTTGGGATGGTTGTTTGTTATTGTCCACCATAGACTAAGGCCCTTGTTCAAGCATACATGAAAGCCTGTGAAAGCATCTCTATGTAGTCTAACTACAGACCTTACAGATGTACTGTTCATGTATTTTGATGAAAGCTTGTTCTGTCTTGATACCACAGCGCATCATTGCAATGCCTCTGACGGCAACAGCAATTACTGTCAGTGATTAGAAACTGTGTATCCACACACCCGCACACACACACTGCAAACTCACTTGAAAACAAACACGTGAACAAACAAATAGGCACGTTAACCAGTCAATGTTTGAACAATATTTGGCACACATGTATCTTTTGTTTTGGCTGCAACCTCTCCTATCCCCCCATTCCCCCCCCCCCCCCTAAAAAAATGCAAACAAGAAAGTGTTCAGGATTAAATGTATGCATGTGTGAATGGACTAGGGAAGGCATGATTGGGGGGGGGGGGGGGGAGGAAGGTGGGTTGAAAGACACATCAAACATGAATACACTTGTTTAGACAGATGGTCCCAGACAAACTGCTGCACTTGAGCTGAACACTGAAACTGAACAAAGCCAGAGGGTACAACTACACGTAGGGCACTGAATAACCATTGGACCATGAAACATCCAGACAGGAATTCTCACTGGAATATCACTGGAAACATGGACACAGTATACATGTACAGTATCTCAGTGAAGGGAGAAAAATAAACAAATAATCTAACACACATGCATTGTCCAAATCATCAAGCCAGGCATTTTGATTTTCAATCTATAAATCCAAAACAGCAGAAAAGCAACTGTCAAAAACAACAACAAAAAACAAACAAACAAACAAACAAACAAAACAAAAAAACAAAAACAGAAAAAGGTGATACAATCATACAATTTCTGAAGTTCACTGTTCACCAAAGCGGAAACTTGGTGTCTAAAAATCCAACATGTAATTGAGACTACGAAATGTACTCATTGCACCAGGCACACGTACTTTGCAAATAAAAAGACCACAAAAACAATTTAAAAAACCCCAAAACAAGAAATGGTGTTATGGCAACTGGTATGTATACCTCCGCCATAATGCATGGTTCTCCTAATAGGTCTTAACCTGTTGAGGACGAGTCCCGAGTATACTCGGGCAGGTGTCTATGGGAAATGCGTGTTGTAGCAAAATCAGTCCGTCCTAATACAATGTCTTGACAATGTGTAATGACAGTTCCACATAACTGGCAAAGTAATGAAATGGCAGGTTTGTCACAAATGTGTTGAATGTTTAATTTCCTTGAACTAGATTTGCTATGTCTAATAGTGCAGATAAATGCATTTGGGAATTTGAGGATTTTTAGGCCAAAAAAAAAAGTGTTTGTTTGCCCTTAATTGTCAAAACCCAAGAGGGTCGGTAGGTCATTTTTTTTTTTTTTTTTTTTTTTAATACCCTTTTTACCCATGTAATTTTGTAACTTTGGCAGGGCATCTCGTAATACACTCATCCTTCTGGCAATACTTCAAGTTCTAGTTCAACTTTGTACAGGATGTGGTGCAAAAAAAAACTCCCATGGGATTCATTCAAATTTACGTTTTGCCAGGGCCCGGTAGACGAGGCAGAAACACTCACTGACAAACACTTTTAACGTTCATCTTTGTTAAATTTTGCAAACAGCTCAAAAAAAGTACCTTCCAGTGAGATGCTGGCAACTGAACTCCAAACAGTTTTGGTGCCATGACAGCTGGTAACGGATGCTGCAAAAGTAGCCATCTTCGTAGTCGCGCTGCGCTGCGCCGCGGCCGGTAGCTAACTGCGACCAGCAGCCCCATACGCATAGCGTAATGGGGCTGCGGACTGTAGCATTCAGGATCATGGCAGGGTAGTATCGCGGACAAATATCAACTTAAAATCGAAAAATTTCTTCAATTTGAAGACTTACTAGTGAAGTTGAAGTATTGACAACAGGGTTCGTGCAATGTTTGGTTCTGCCAATAGTCCCTTTCTGTTCGAATTGATGACTGAATGTGACTCGGTCGAGAGGACCTTGGGAGAGCTACACTGAATTGACGGCCAGCGCATGCGCACACAGACATCTTATCCAGTCGATGGATTTGAAATTTGTGCGCATGTGATGTGTGCGCATGCGCTGGCCGTTGGCGCTGGCCGCTGGCGCTGACCGCTGGTGCTGGCGCCGCTGGCGCTGACCTGATATTATAGGGGCTGCAGAATGTTTTCTGATGTTGCGGGGGGGGGGGGGGGACACACCTCACTGACCCTTCAACATCCCCCCCTCAACAGTTCGCAGCCCCCCCCCCCCCCCCCCCCAACATCAGAAAACATTCTGCAGCCCCTATAATATCAGGTCTATGTTTTATGTACAATGTACACAACTCTGAACTGGCAATAGTACAACACACTGTGACACCTCAACAGCATTTTGTATTCATAAATCGGTACCAGTAATTATTTCAACCACCTCTATGTTTCAAATGCTTTGTTGATCACTGAATTCAAGATTGGGTTCATGTTTTCTAGTTCCATGAAAAATGAAAAAAAAAAAAATACAACAAATCTAAACCTCTTTTTTGTTACTTTACTTCCTCAGATACATAAATACAGTGCTATCTTTGCGACATGAAATTTTTGTGAATTGGAGCCGACAGTCTTTTTCGCAGCATGAAAATTCTGTGAATTGCCACTGGCATCTAATGCATTGTTTAGAATCGCACGCATTTTGCTTTCCCGAATATTAGCTCCTCTCGAATTTGTGAAAGTTTCATGCCCGCGAAATTTTCTGCAAAATGAAATTCAGCATTTATACCATGAAAATAAAAATCTTACAGAGGCCTCCTACTCAAATATCAATGAGTAGGTCCTGAGGGGTAATCTCCAAATTTGGTTCTTTTATTTGACGTGTAATGGTAATCTCAAAATTTGACATTAAGCTACCTGACTAAATGCCTCCGGTGACACTTTGTGGTGGAGGCATTCAAAAAAAAAAAAAAAAAAATGACAGGAAAAGTAAGACAAAGACAACAAGTCATTTAAGCATTATTGTTCAAAAAATCTTTTTGGCCCAAATTCATGAAGGCAGTTTCGACTTAGACCATGGTTTAGCAAATTTTTTTTCTACATAAATACGACTGACAGATTGCGTACACTAACAGACGTCCAGTAAACAAACGTGTGTTGATACGCGCATGTAAAAAGTAGGCCTACATTTCATGCTTATTTTAAATCATGGTACAAGTTTAAACCATGGTCTAAATCTAAACCACCTTTGTGAATATGGGCCTTTGTGTACACGACATGCTTATTGATCAGTGGGTGTGGCCAGTAACTTACCAACTGCTATGCCAACAGGACCCCCACACATTCCACCAATCACAGCACCCGCTCCTGCCATGGCTCCGCCCTTAAGTGTTTCCTTGACAGTCACCTGTAAAATCAAGAGTTCCCTGGCATGAATGCAGATCAATGGTCTGAGAAATCCTTTGGTAGGAAACACTCTAGTTATGATGAAGAAAATCATTCAGATGAAAGCCTGGAATCAAACATAATGTATGCTTCTCTCTCTCTCTTTCAGTTGCAAAGAACTAGAAACTAAACCGTCAGCATGTGACTGATTTACTGTAAAGCTTCAAAAGTTGCTCTTCATCAGTTCCTCACAAAAAGCATTGTATTGGTGAAGATAATGATCTGAACTTGGGTATTTTGTCTTTCTCTAGTCATTTTCTTTTTGTTTAAATACAGACTTGTCAGAATTGCTAAATTGTTGGAACAATACATAAAAAAGTATCTGTCCAAAGAATGGGTAATTTTTTCAGGCATATATGAAACGGAAATCAGTATATTGCATTCAATTTTTGTACACTTGTCTTTATGTCATCCAAGTTTACTGCAGTTTGGACTCATCTGCTTGCTTCAGTACTGGGTACTCTTTAAAAATTATGTTGGGTATGAAGTAGGATATGTTTCTCCTCTAAATGTCCCTTTGAGTTCATGTTGCTTTGAACAAATAGAGTAAGTCCCTGTCAACACAATGGATGTTGGTTCCTCAACATTGGACCATAACCCGTTGAGGATGAGTCCCGAGTATACTCGGGCAAGTGTCTATGGGAAATGCATGTTGTAGCAAAATCAGCACGTCCTCAACAGGTTAAATGCTTTGTATCAAATTATTGGTAGTCATCTCATTATAAGCTACTAGGAGACAATGCAATTATGTCTTCACCTCGCAGCCCCCCCCCCCCAATCTAATTTTGTTAAGAAATATGAACAAATCATATTTTTGGTTAATGATTGTGAAATATAACCCCATTCCCTTCAAAATCAGTCATACAGAATCATTACACATAGTGACATAAACTCTTTCCATAGTACTTTGATGCAACAAAAACACTACCTGTCAATTCTTTCTGATTTCTTAGCAGATATAAACAAGAGACTCAATTAGGTCATGCCCGTTTTTTGGCTTGCAGAATTATTTAAAATGAATCCAGCATTAGAGGTCAGGTTCTAAGGGAAATAACCACAGGAAATAGTTCATATAATCTGCATAATAGCTTAACTCAGACAGTTACAACGGTTCTACAACCATCTGCAAAACCAACCATGGCTGCTATTATCACTACTGTCCTGACAAGCTTGCAATTTATGCATATCACATGTTGGTATAATTGCCCTAACAGATTGTGGTGCTCAGGTTATGATTATGATCAAATACCAGCAGACATCACATACACCGAAGTTGATTCATAGTAATTACAAATTAATTAGGAGGGCAGAATATATGAACGTTCACTGACCATTCCTACATTTTTCATAAGTCAGTGGACATACACTTTACAGCAAAGGCAAGTACATTGTAATATGATAAACAGCAAATTCATAGAATCTATGCAACTTGAATGTAGCTTACAATTCTCCCTGAATTTATATAATTAGTGACTCGACACCCTACGTAGTAATACGCCGTATAGAATCTATTTAGCACGTCTAATTCAGCGTGTCTAGTTTTTTGTGAATCGAATAGAGTAGTCACATCCAATGCAAGATGGGTTAGAAGCATATGAATGTTTACCAGAACTATACTTTTTAAACTAGTAGTTTTGGTCATCATTTTTACTCAGTTCATCTCTGTTTGGTAATGTAAATTATGACAAAGTCCTGCTGAATTCATCTAAGTGAACTTTTTTCTTTTGGGCTTTAGGCCTACCTTCATACTCTCTTCCTCTGACAGCAAGGCCAGCAATCTGACCAATTCCTCCGCTGAAATTGGCATTGTGAGACGATGGGCTGATCTGCCTACTGACACGTGAAAGAAGAAGCTGTCCTCCTGTCTTTGAGTCATGTAATCAAGAAGAGGGAAAAATTGAAATTGTTTCCACAACAGCTAGTCCACAGAAAAATTAATCTCCAAAAGGTCCAGTCAATGATCTGAACACCATCATAAGAATGATAGACGGAAACACAGTAGATCTTGATTAATAATAATTCAATTACAATTAGAACCTAACGTGTGTTAGACCGCTATTGGACCCTGGTGTTAATTGAAGACCTGAATATAAGAACGACCCAAGTCCAGTTTTTGGTTAAATTCATTTTGACATGGGAAATTGTAGCTTATGCATGGACTCATCTTGTGTATAAGTGATAAATCCTAATTACCCCCGGAAGTGCCTGAAATGAATGAGTTAAATATTATATTAATGTAAGAATGAAGGACTTGGGTCATTCTTACATTCATATAATAGCGCCCTCTCTCATCCTTCTCTCATCTCTATAGCAGAATATCATGTACAGTTGAACCTCTCGTATCCGGACAAGTCGGGACCGGGGCTCATCCGGATAAGGGATTTGGCCGGATACGGGAGACTCAATGCTTTATACATGTACACATACACATGTATACTGATGTAGCCCATTGTAGTACCACATGTAGTAATGTGTATACTGCAACCTTTTCATTGTTACACTCAGTAACAGACCCCAAAATAGAGGTGTATGCTAATGTTGGAAGTAATATGTAATTCATGTGTGTTTGTGTAGGAGTTCTCGAGGAGTTGGGAATCCCCCTTTCCTCCCGTAATTATTAAAAAAAAAAAAAAAAAAAAAATCACGGCGAGATTGCGTCCGTATAATAGAGAGATCCGGATAAAGGGAGGCCGGATAAGAGAGGTTCAACTGTATATGAATCAAAGAACGACCCAAGTCCACCTCACAAAATGGCCTCTCCACAATTAATGTAAATCTTAATTGTCATAATGATATATGTTCTAATTTTAATGTTGCCTTCCCATCACAGTTAAATAGAATATTGGACAAATAAAACAGATATGAAGCTTTTTTTAGTTTACTCGAAATGGTCTTCCATGGACTTGGGTCGTTCTTATATTCATATACTCAATTGTTAGGGCTATAAATAGATCTACTAAATTAATTTGCTTAATTATGTAAAATAATTACTTGAATGTCAGTGACACCCATTAGAGCCCTCTATGTAAACGTCAGAGAATCTTTTTCCACTTTTACTTGTTTGTTTCAGAATTAGACCTCCTACTCCTAGATCAGAATTAGATTCTACATCAGCACTGAGAGACGATAACCGGGGCACTCCATGTTATGTACTCGGTTATTAAGAGTTTCTATGTGGAGCGCTTCGCGTTCGGGCTGGTCGCATGCAGTTACACTGACAACACAGCTCATGCCACAGCACAGGGACACTTGCAAGCAAGCTGCATGATGATCGAGTCTGAGCCATTGACAACAGCTAACAGCTGGCTTCCTAGGTCTAGGACCAGAGCTACCAAGTCTCACGCATTGTGAGTGAGAATCAAGCATTTAGGGTCTGTCTCACGATCTCACGCATGACACCCATTTTTCTCACGTACTGGAAGCACAGCTTAAAGGATTAAAGTGAGAGTTGCAATTGAAGGCATAATTCCCTTTTGTCTTTCAAAATAAGTAAAAAATAGTCACTAATAAGTACTGTACGCCGAATATTTTGCGAGGTTTGTATTTTCGCGAAATTAAAGACACGTGAAAATATTGACTCTGATCCCGATGTGAATGTGACGTACGTGTGTACATTTCTCCGTTCAGTGCAGGACTCCACGATCACGAATTTAACCACTCGCGAAATCGTCGGGAATTCCGGATTCGCGAAAATTTAGACTCGCGAAATATATGGCATATACAAGATACAGTATGCACCAGCCAGCTTGCACCATTCAAGAGCTAAAAATTGAAAAAGCTCCCTACCATTGGAGGGTGGACACCCCATTCCCACACCCTCCCCTCACTCAGTCGCTTCCCTCCCTCGCTCACGCACATGCGCGCGCACCGAGATGCCGAGTCATGAAAATCTCACTCATAAAAATTTTTTGAACTTGGCATCTAAACGTTAGACCAATATAACCGTGGCGTTAGGAGTAGGACCTAGAGTACATACTTGCCAACTCTACAATGACAATGAAGGTAAAAGTGTTGGTAGGCTAAATATTGTTTAATGTTACAGCTGCCTGTAGTAGGTGGCTGAAATTTCTGTCATTTTGATAGTGTCAAATTTAATTGGACAAGGCGGAAATAAACACTTGGAATTGGATATTTAGCCACTAACCAGTCCAGCCCCTGCTAACACAGTGATTTTATAACACTGAATGTTACACTACCAGCCTACACTAGTGGTACAGTAAATTTACAGACTGACAATGACACTAACTTTTTAGTACAGACAACAGTTAAAAAATGTAACATTAAAACAGTGAGTTGAGTTGGTATGATTGGAATAGAACAAAATCAAAGTAAATTTAATTTATTTTCTATACTTACACCACTGACAACACACGTCACCTCAGCTCAGAGAGGTGGTCACGGAAGCTAGCCACAAGAGACTAAAAACAGAGTTTTTCTATGTCAGTAGGTTCTGACAGTGAGTCAAACACTCTGCCACGCGAGCAATCTCGTCAGTCCTGCATGCAACGATCACGAGCAAAGTGCAAGCTAGGGTCTACGTGAAAATTTAGTAGGTTTTACAATGTACGACATAACATCATAACCCTACGACCAACTCGCGACTGGACTGGGTATCGCTTTATATGGAAACTCGTATCGTTGGCGCTCTCTCATCTTGTGTTGACGTGGTAGACGCGCTGGAAGCAAAGGGTCACTTCCGTATGTGATCTTATTCTCTTCCGGGTTGGTTGATTGTCGACGCTCGAGCTAGCTCTCGCTGATCTCAAGACGAGCTTATGACAACAAACTCTTGCTTGCGCGACACGAATCGGCTCAACTCAGGGAATTGGTTTATTCTGCCGACATGGTAATATTATGATTTATAGGTTTATAGTACAAAATATACGGATACCACTGAATTCAAAGACGAAAATTGCAATTTTGCCGTCTATTTTACGTTTAGACCGTGGTCCTATATGCTATAGATCCTATGCAGTGTCATCAAAATGTAAACAGCAGCAAAGGTATATTTGAATTATTCATCTTATGAATAATTCATATCACTAGTGTCATCGACAATGACAGAAATTTATGGGATTGTTAACAAATGATGATCAAAGCTTCACATAGAATGATAGCAACATGTATATACATGGTCAATATACTTAATTCTATATTGACAGCGAACAGTGATGAAAACAGTATCACAGAATTTTGAGAAAATGTGAATTGCATCCCTCTAAGAAAATGGGAAACCCTTCCGTGATCTATGCTCTAGTATGTGACGTCATGGGAATCAGCTGGCAGCATCACGCATCAGCTGCGCGGCCGAGTGACAGAGCAGCATAGCTTGTCAACAAACGGTGCAGAGAATTTGCCGGGGAAAGAAAGGTCATCGTCAACGGTTTAACTGCAATTTTCTGCAAGCCTTACGAAAGAATCGTGGAAATTTCGTGGGACGATGTAAGTTCTTTCGAATGCTCTCATTTCATATATTGATTAGTGAAATATCTGCCTTATTTTGTTTCGTTTGTTCGTGGTATTTCGTGCTACCGGTATGTTTACGTTTTTCTGGCCCTTTTGTGTTATGGCAATACGGCGGCTGCCTAGCCTGTGTAGACGCGAATGAGAGCGCAAAGATTGTGTTGTAGCTACGGCTGTTGGCTGTACGGCGGTTGGGCAGTTGGGCGCGGGCGCTGCGCTCCAAGTGACCTCGACCCGATGCTGCCTTTAGTTATGACATGAATGTTGTCATGTATCAAACCGTCGGTTTTTCTTTCGTTTGCATATTTTGGTGTTGGTTATTTATTGGTTTGTAGATGTGTATTGAGGTCAAGCGACGCAAGAAGTACTCAGATCAGACTCGAAACGAAACCAGCCAGTTGAAAGCCCGTCAGCATTGCCCATTGGTCAGGAATCAAGCAGATATATTAAATTATATATTTATTTTTCTATAAAACTAAAAGTGTAGAGCAAGTAAAACCTGATCGGCATGACACACAATATAACTAGTGGATGTAGGCTCCAACTGTAACTAAATTCAGTGTTGACTATTTGGAGATCTATTCTGCAAGTTTATGCACATTTTCGGAAATGTCAGTGGGTTATATCGAGCGTTAAGAGATTGGTTTGCATTCAGTGGTATGTATCTTGATATATGGGAATTTATCTAAGGGATTTGTTCGTGAACAAGTTTATGTGTATAGTAAAATCAGCTGGGTAGGGAAGTAATACCATGATTGATACTGAATTCTTTATCTCAGATCTGTGTTGATTCCCAAAGGTTTAGAATGGCTGGAATTGTCAAGTTTTTGGTCTGCTGACCAAACACTTGAACTACCAGTTGCGGACAAAATGCAATTGATATAGAAGTAGAACTAGGCCTATGCTTCGGTATTTCTGGGCATAACATTTTCTGTCCCTTCATTTGAATCAGTTGATGGAATTTTTATTTTCCATTCACTGATTTCAATGCAACAGCATGTCTCAGTTGCATTTGTTGCTGAAATTTGAATCTCTTGATGAGAGGCCCAATATTACTGTAGAATGTGACCTAAAAAGATGATTGATTTACTGTGTAAATACATAGAGACCAGGCCGTGGCCTGTTGTATGAAATATTTAACCTGAGAAAAGTTCTGTGAAAAATCAATATATATATATGTTTTTTATTTATTTATTTTTTTTAATGCAACAGACCCCTTGGCAACATTATAACATACATCAACAAACTGGTTCTGCATAGAGCTTGGTCAAAACTAATTGAGGTGATTTCTTGTTTGAAAGGGAGTGTATGTGTACATTCATAGATTCTGTAGATTGATAAGCGTGGATTAGTATAAATTGAAAGAAGTGAAAAGACAAGAAAACAGGGACAGAATGCACTGATAAAAGACATGATTGTAAAGGGATGTGTGAATGATACCATGAATGCCACTATTTTTCAGTCTCCAGACACTGCACTGTTACGTCAAGAACAGTAAATATATGGGAAGTCAATGCACTAAATGTATTCTCCAAATAGTGTACAATCACAGTAATGCGATGCATTTTGACATTATATCTGGGTATTTGGAATCTTGGATACATTTTTTGACGTGTGTAGAAGTGGGTGTGTCAGCTGTCAGTGTAACCAGCTAGTTAATACAGTGCTCATATATGTGCCCTCAAAATACAAGGGAAGGTTAGACAATAAACATCAACAATAGCTGACCAGTGAAGCTTGAAGCTGTCTCACGATTAGTCTTAGTTGTTATTTTGAATGACATACATATGTAATATTCCTAGGACTGTCCCTTTTGCTGACAATATTCCAGATATCTGTTCACGTCACTTTGTGGCTGATTTTCTGATTTGTGCTACCAACATACAATGATAGAAATTTCTGTGAAATGTTGATGTAGATCCTTTTGCTTGTCTGTGTATAATATCAATAAGGGTCTGATGTGTTAAGACCAGGCATTCTCCACTATTTTTGTCTGTTGCATGTTACACAACGTGCACTACATTACACACAATCTGTGTATGTGATCAGGCCCTTTTGGGTGTGTGTGTGTGTTTGTTCCGTGTATAGTGTATAGTAGGTTGTTGCGCAGATCCACTCGAGATCACTTCATGAATATTATAATTAGCGTGGGGGGGGGGGGGGTGAGGGATTGAGAGCGACAAGCAACTGCGCACTCAAGGTGACCTTCCGCCCTTTGCCCAAGGGCGTCACATGTAATGCTCGTGTATGGAGCCTCCGTGTGTGTGTGTGTGTGTTGTGTGTTGTTTCGTGAGGACTAGGAAGAGCACTGGTTTGTTATGTGAAATGTGCACTGAGGTGGAACAACACACTGACATTTGCATTTGGCCAGATTCATTTTGTGTATAGGGGGTTCAAACGTCATATTGTTTCTTTGTTCTTTTTTTTTGTCTGTGGAAAAAACTCAAACTGAATTAACTGTTAGCTCTTGGAGAAAAAAAATGATAATAATGAATAAAAAAGATAAAATTACAATTAGAATTATTAAAAAAAAAAAAAATCAGCTTACCGGTATTCCCTCGGTGATATTAATCTCCCAAGTATCAATCCATAAGAAATGCAGAATTTTCTTTGTTGCAGATGATTTTTTAATCAAAAAGATCTTATTTTCATGCTTTGAATCATTTTCATATTGAGATAATGTAGATTTGAACACACACATATTGCACATATATGCACATAACACACTCTATACATTATATGGGATGCATGGGAAGAAGGGATAAATGCATTAAAAGCGTCTGACAACTTTTAAAGGTTGCACCCGATTTTCTTTGTCCAGTTCAGAAAGAGAATTGTTCAATTGGATAAGATGCTCTACGTATAGGGTTTCTGTCATTGTTTCAGAGTTGACATACTCGTGCATTAAAATCAGCTGTCATGGTTATTGAGCCATATTAGGGGATGACAGAATGGACCCAGATCACTGGGAAAATAAGTTCCTTTGGTTGGAGGAATTACTTATATTCTTCGTCAGTGAAAACATATGAAATGCCTTAGCACTGTGAACTATTGGCTGTCAAGTCTTTGCTGGGGGTGCAAGTAGTAGATATCGGGGGTCCTTGTGCAACTTGGACTTTGCAGCACACTAACTCTTGCCAAGATGGCAGTTTGTTTTTTGTTTTGTTTTTATTCTTTTCACTCCCAGCAATAAGTTAATGTTGGGAAATTGCAGCCTCCTGCATAGATTATAATCACAATTTCCTAAGGGTTTGGGGTCATGCAGTTGACAGGTCTGGTGATAGGAAGTGACCTTGTTTACAGCTACTTATACAATGTGACACTTGATACAGGGCCAGGCAATATTTTCCTTCAGAGCTGATGAACTCCTGGAGTGACTCTTCCCCCCCCCCCCCCCCCAGAAATTATCACTTCTCATCATTTAATCAATGCATAGGCCTACAAATCCTTTGGAGAAATATTCTAAGGCCATATTTAATTCATACATGTACTAGTCTGCACAAAATTTAAAAAAAAAGTTTGAGAGAGAAACAGAATATTCTGAAATGTGTTGTCTAGTCAAGAATCAGCTGTAAAGTTAGCAATAAAATGGCGTTCTATTCTATTTTATTTCTTTTTTTTATTGTTTATTCTAGATTTATGTATTATGAACAACAAGAGTTCATGAACGAGAATTTACCGTTTGGAACACTAAGTCACTCACCATAAACAACAAAAATATGATTGAAAAAAGTTATAGCATTAAACACAGAATGTACGGTAGTTTCGATCTTGGGCATAATTTGCTAAAGCTTGTCTTGATGTCTCTGTCGTTGCCAATTGGGGTATTATTGCATGTGAGATTACTCCCTGGTAGGCCTACACTATTAATGTAGACTTGTAACTGTAGATTGCACATGTCACTCAATAGAACAGGATCTATACAAAATGATGAATGTAGCACACACACAAAAATGGGTCATTTTTAAAGGTGATACACTGCCAAGCTAGTACATCTACTGTGTATTTTGACCCCTTGAATTTGCTTTGAGTATTAATGCCAATAATGCAAGGGCATGTAAAATTGTAAAGTTTGTTGCACAATGTACAAATGTACAGTGTAGAAGAACTTTTGATAAACATCCTGAACAGCTTCTGACACAATGTTAATTAAAATGAATGATTTGCAAAAATGGCACACTTTTACGGTGTTCACTCACTGCAAGGATGTAATTATGGACCATTTTTTGGCTTTTTTTTTCCCCTGTATTAACTGCTTGCTAGTAGACCTACACGTACATGTACAGTGTAGCTTGCTTGGCCCAAGGAGCTTTGAACCTGTGTTTGATGCTCCGATGCTTGTGCAGTATTGCCATATTTGCCTCATATCGACTTGATTTGGCAACTGTTTATCATTCTGCACAGTATTATACATTGTACTTGCTCTTCCAGGTACTAAACATACTGTTATTATGCGGTTACTTTTGCAAGGGTTTAATTTTCATGAACTTCGCAAATCACAATTGGACCACGACTTTACAAAACACAAGAAAGTGTGTAGGGTAGTAGTGCATACAATAGCCTTGGTGTCTCCTAGATGACCTCCTCATACGCGAAAATATCTGCATGCAAAATTAACAGCTCATACAGTAAATAGATATAGAGGAAAAGAGAGAGATATACAGGTGTGTAGGCCCAACCTCCAGGCAAATACAATGTTCCTGTCAATTTCGAGAGTAGGCCTATGGATGACATGACCTGTTCAATGAGAGCTGTTGACATGTATCATTAGAGTTTTATTGAGCGAAATATCTTACAGTCATCTCTAATATTATTGTGATCGTTTTACTTTAAATATGCATGAAGTTTGACAGCGCTTGACAAAGTTTGAGAGTTGTGACGACAGCAGTTTCGTGCAAGCCTCCAGGGAATGGGCCAAGCCGGACGGCAAAGGGGAAATTGATTCCATGGTCCAAGAGCAGTGAAACCTGTTAATCATAAGCACCCTATTGAAAAAGAAGCCAGACACAAAAAAAAAAAAAATAAATAAATAAAGGAAAAAATCTATAGGTAGAAAAATCTTCATGGCCATGTGGTATTTATAGACAGATTCAGTTTCATGAAATGCATAAACTATTTTGAAGCTTGAGGTACACACTTCAAATGTACTGTAAAATACAATATTTCCGCAGCATACATGTTTTGCGAATTGGAGCCGACGGCCTCTTTCACGGCATTAAAGTTTTTTGAGTTGCTTCTTACATTCTATGCATATAGAGTAGACAAAAACTTCTACAATGTATGTGCATTTTAATTTCGTGAATCTTGGCTCGCAAAATTCGCAAAATTAAAATGCATGCAAACATTCCTTGTTTTACAGTAGTGGCCTCTTTGGACATGCAGTCTCTATGAAGAGGTGGCCACTGGATTTTTTATGTTAATGTAGGCCTACTGTGCACCTAGGTAATCAATCAATTGTTTGCGTCATTTGTTTGTGACGTGATATAAACTTTAAGTTCACACAACCCATTTCAGGAAGAAAGCAAAGAAGACAAAAACAAAACAAAACAAAACAAAAGAGAAAACGAATCCATTGTTTGCAGTCCTACATCATGTGAGAAAAATAGATTTTGTGGCATGCTGCCATACCGCAAATCAACATTTTGACAGCAGAGATTCAGTTGCGTGTAACATTCACCAGAAGTGAACATTATGTATTTCCTCAATTCAAGCATTATGTACAGTGTGAGCGTTCTCATGTAAGTAGCTGAACCCTTGCCTGGTGTATTTTTAGATACTTACATAGAAATAAGTCTTGTGGGACAAAGTTGTTCGGGGATGAGTAGGTCAGGAGTACATTTTTCTTTTCTTTTTTTTTCTTTTTTTTTTTTTTCTCATCTTGCACATCCATTGACTTTGATAATCTTGCCATGATCCCTGCTTAATCTCAAACCCTGGATTGAATAACTCTTGTTTTGGGTGCTTGCCAGATGTACGCAATGTGTGGATATAAGTGGATGTTGGCTAGTCTTGAGCTCCTAGACCCCTGAGCAACTGTCAAAAAAATAATAACCTTCTGAATATTAAAGTGCCACATTAGTTCATGTTCACTGCACACAGTTACAACAAAAGACAAAGTGTAAGACTTTTCTCAGTCAGGTACCCCCCCCCCCCCATGCCATTTGAATTTTGCAATTGTGCTGCCCTTGAGCAATTTTTCAAGGAGAATTAAATCTGCTGACCCCCAGGTTTTTTTTCTCTTTTAAGCAGGGGGGGGGGGGGAGTTGCCATTTCAGGTCAGTTTCATTATCATCATCAATAAAATATAGCTCACTTACCAACATACCTTGGATTTGGGTGGTACAAACACTTTGTCAATCTTTGCCAATCAGAATAAGACATGAGAGCTAGCATTGCAACACCAGTTTAAGACATCAAATAACTCTCCATTTTTTTTGTTCTTTTTTTTTCTGTTGTTCAGGCCTCTGCAATGATGTAATCAATCACTGAAATATACCCTCTTTACTGTTCAATGATAGTTACTAATATGTGCTAAGTCACCCAAGTGAAATGCTGAGCTATTAAATGCTGGCTGGCTGTAGACCTATTCGGTTTCAAAACACTATAACACCCTATGTAATTGGCCATAGCATATAGGGGCTTCCAAAATAAAGAAGAAAAGATGAATCGATGGGCTATGCAATGAGTTTGGTGCATTGCTGTGTCAGCTAATGCATAAATCAACAATTTTTGGGGCATACTGAAGCTTCCACTTTCATGGCTGAAATAGACATCATAAAATCCAGCACACATGCATGACCAGACAGGTCTATGCCCACTGCCTGACATTTTGGCCTATTCATGAGCATTCTAGAGGAATGGAAAATTACTGTTTGCATCATTTACTCTGTTTAGACAATGAAAATGCAGCCAAGGTTATATAGATATTACTGATTGCCAGTTGCACTCCATACTCCCCCCAGCCCCCCCCCCCCCCCAAAAAAAAAAAACACCTCTGGTCTTTGTTTTGATTTGTGGTGAGTGCTGTTTGGTTTTTTGTCAATGTTTTGTTTCCCCTCAAGAGCGTTGATGTCAGCAGTTCATCCATAATATCTTTACCGTAAACCACAGATGATTTTCAAGGGTTCATACCAGTTCAGTTCTACAGAAGAATTTCTACTTAGTAGGAACATGTCATTTTGATAAGTTATTTTGCATCTTGATTATGTTTCATTATTATTATTATTATTTTCATTAACATTATTATTATTATTATTATAATTATTATTATTATCATTATTATTTAAAGGTGAATGTTTCATCTGAACTTAACTGACATGCAATTTTGCCATTTACATTTATTTTCTCTCTCTCTTCCTGGCTGTTCACTGTAAATACAGCAGCTCCTCTGTATCATATAACTGTGAAGTTATGTCCAGCTGTGTTTCTTATTTGACTTAATAATGATTACATATATTTAATAATTAATGCCACCCATGCCCCCATCTCTTTGTTCACCTTTCATTTTTCAGAATTCCACAATGTGCCATGAGATGGCAACAATAGACACTAGAAGCCCTCGGAAGGCATACACTGCAAAGCAAGAAATATTTGTGGCGTGAAATGTTTGCAAAAGGGATCTGACGGCGTGAATTTTAGTGGCATGAATTTTGTGTGTGTGTATGTGTGTGAATTGCCACTGGCATCCAATGCATTTATAGTGCAGACAAGAGACCATCTAGGCACTTCATGTTACTGTCCACATTCATGTCTACACTTTTATTTCGCGAAATTCTGGTTTGTAAAACACAAAACTCGCATAATTAAAATGTACATGCAAACATGTCAGGCTTTACAGTATCTCAGAGCTCTACCAAATGGACGGGTCCCTATATAAATGCCATTGAACTGTGCATGCATCATTTAAGAAAATCTGGAATGCAGACCACCATCAATAACCAATCACCTAGATTGCTCTTTTCATAGTGGATTGTTTTAAATCCTGATAAATTCATAGAAGTGCAAAGTAGTATTGCTGACAGACGAACAAACAAAGAGATGGGTAATTATTTAGCAAAAAATGCAGTAATTGCTATAAAAGTGCACAACTTACTTGGACTCAAGGTCTGGATAGGTTTAAAACTATGCCAGGGCATTGTACAGTGTGTGTGCAGGGCATGTAAATTTGGTTTTGTGCCACTGAATTTGAAATCATCCTGGAGCTGTTCAGTTTGTCAGTCAAAGTTGAGGGAAATAATCAATTAAGTTGACTATATAAATGTAAAGGAGATAAGCACCTGTCACCGCATACCAGATGTAGTTTTAATCACAGTCTGCTGGAATGCAGGATTTTATACATTGTTCTGTCATTTGTAGATTGTGAGATATAGTTTCTGTCAGATTGCTACCGATACTTCAAGTTTTCTCATTCAGGACGAGCACTAAGAGCACTACAAAATGTTTGAGTATATATACAGTAGAATGTTTTTTTCAGTGATCAGCGTTAATAAGTTCTAGAAGTATGAAAGATTCATACTTGCAGGTTGTTGTAAGCTTGTACAGCTGAAATCCTATTGGGGAGGGTGTTTTACAAAAATGATTGTAAAGCTTGCTCTCTGAATCTGTCTGTGTAAATGGTTCAAAAATTCACTGGAATCTACACTACCCCTAAAGCTTTCAGTTTTAGCGTAGATTCAAGTGAGTTTTTATCTGTCGCAAAAATTTTTCAGTCCACACAGCCCAAGAAAACAGGATTTGCACAGTATGAAATCTTTTCAAAGAGCAATCCATGGTCAGTTTTTAGAAATTAATATTCATGAAAACGGACTGGCTGAAATTGACCTCATGGAGTATGCTTGGCTAAGAGATAAAAGTCTG
Source organism: Diadema setosum (assembly GCF_964275005.1). Taxonomy (NCBI): domain Eukaryota; kingdom Metazoa; phylum Echinodermata; class Echinoidea; order Diadematoida; family Diadematidae; genus Diadema; species Diadema setosum. Next base: position 8,951,724 of record NC_092693.1, on the reverse strand, counting down.
CTTTAGGGACACATGATTTATCAAATCCTGCAATTGTGTTGTCTCTTTGTATGAAGTGACAGCATTTATATTCATGTATTTTCAGCCAGCATATTCTGCGATTTGCAGTACTTGGTATATATCGTCGCTGGGGTGACAAGACCTCGTATCTCAAAAATGTAAAAAAAAAGATTTTTTAGCTTAATGGTCAAATAAGGGGTCAAGTGATGTCTTGGCCAAATCCTAACTGTCTTACTCCAAAAATGAAGCCACCATGACATGTCAAAGAGAAGGCTTTCCCATTCACTATAGTGCTTTGGCCGCCATGTTTTTTCGCTCTCCTGAACATTTGACAATTTTGAGATATGAGGTTTTGTCACCCCAGCGACGATATGCTGATGTCAAAATCAATTGCACCTGCCACTTATTCATCTACATGTTTCCGTACCATTTCATTTCTGACATCATAAGTATGTAGGTCTATAGATACCAGGTATATGTGTAGGCCCTACGTAATATGCCCGTCTCCAACAATAGGGCCTACAACTCAAAATGTACAATATAGCATGATGTGTTTATAAGCTCAGTTCACTTTCTGCAATGGGTCTTGCCCTCAGAAATGCAATGCGTGCAGCTGTACATCTGTGATATTAAAGTGCAGACATAATGCATGCTGTACATGTAGGTGCTGTGTCTTGTGGCCATTCTGAGTGACTGGTCACTTGTCCAGCTAACGATCTAATTGCCTGCAGCCTGGCATTATACCGAGCCTGCTAAGCTCAATCAATTTTTGTCTCCCTGACCTTTTTCCTGTACACTGTGTATTCCATCCATCTATAGACCCCCACCCCCTCTGTATTCCTATAGGGAAGGGGAATATCTCTTTGTGAGTGACATTTACAACAACAACAAACAACTGGGCTGCCGGTACTTTGTGAGCGCGTACAGTGGCCGAATGTATTCTATACGGATAGGTGACATTGATAGCTGTACAGTGAACACACACATACACAAAAGGAGGTGGGGGGGCTGGGAGATCACGAGAAAGGGTTGCAACACAAGATGCAATGTTTTGGTGCATGCACATCAATTGTGTTTTTGCCAAACACCTAAAGAGTCTGTAAATTCAAGTACTCACTCTCTTTCCGCACTGGTGCTTGCGATGCAGTCTGTTGTTCAGGCAAGGTTGTCACTAGCATGATGTTCTTAAGGGTTGATCTTCTAGAGAAAAAACAAAACAAACAAAAAACAAAACAGGAAGAAAGGTCAAGAGTGTTCCATTAATTGATCATAATGAAGAAAAAAAAAAAATAATTATTTTTTTTCTTCATTATGATCAATTAATGGAACATTCCTGACCTTTCTTCCTGTTTTCTTTTTTCTTTTTTTGCAGACTTCATCTAGAAGAAGTCGGGGGGGGGGGGTGGTGATGGGGGATACAATTGTAAGATTTCTGAACTGTGTTGCAATATGCCAGTGCTTTTTCATCACCTCTCTGATTGAGGAGTGGAGAAGCATTTTCCTTCAAAACTGATTTGGCTGCATGTCTGTTTGGGTCAAGAAATAAGTAACTGCACAAGAGTAGTTTAGCATGATATGCCAATTACAAGTTATTTTCTGTCTGTGGTGTGCCTTAATGATTTAAGACACTCATTTTCTCCATGCATTTTCCAATTAGCCAAGTATCTGTCATTGGCTTGTAGGCAACTGGACTGCTGGATGAATATAGGCCTGCGGAATCACATTTTCCATTATTTTCCTAAGATACATACCAAAGTTGTAGCTGAGGCACATGGAAGTACATTGTATCTGCCTATTATGTTCCTGCAGAGTAGACCCTGCAGTTTTGAGAGCACTACAGCAGCATAGAATGTGAATGATGCTGCTTCATGTACCGTGTAGTTTTATTATAAATGACACATGCTAAATTCATTATGCATTATATGCTATGTCTTTCTCTCTCTCTCTCTCTCTTCACAGATAAATACATTGAAAGAGAGTGTTGTAACTGTGGCCCAAATCTGGATAGATGAGTCAACGGACAGACAGGAGTTTTTAAATCGGCGTCCTTCCTGTTATAAGTCGGTCAGAAGAAAATAGCACCATCATCACCCGGCTACAAGATATATATATATATATATATATATATACACGTACCTTGGTTTATTTTTCTTCTTCTATCACCAATTCCTGTCAGCCAACCTGATATATAAAGCATATCCTGAGAACTGTGCTGCTGCTGTTTGAATATCAGCTCAATCTCAGATATCAAGGTAAGATGTTGGGAGAGACTATATAAAGCCACTTTGTTGTCAAACATTGTCACAATTGTATAAGGATTCCTCACCCTTGACTTGCTCGTGATATTTTTTGAATATATACAAAAGCTGTCTCCTCAACAGCACAGATAGTGCATTGTGGTAATAAACCATTAGCAGTGATCTAGAATCGCAATCATGCAGTCGTTGATTAGTCAACTTGAAGATAAAATCTACGAGGTATCATATACTTTTTAGCAAAGTTGTTTTCTCTTACTGTTTTGTCAACTACATTTGTATGTGAAGATGCCTAACATGCCATAGAGTACATGCACAAAAGTTCAACTTGTCCGTCTATTCCTGCCAAATTGAGAGGACGTTTAGATTGACCAAAAATAGAAAAATGTATTGCATATCTTGCTTATGTTTTTGTTTTTTTATATGCGCAGAGAAAAAAAAATTGCATGAAATGTTCATGTATCTGAATGCATAATGCACTAAATCAAATGCACTTGACTTCCAGCCTGTTAGAATCCAGAATATTTTGTATAGCGTGGCTTGTGTCACAAAATCCATTAAGGGAAAGTTTCCATAGAGATACAAGTAGATTCCACGAATGTAGAAAGGTCAATGAAACACCCAGTGAAAGTTCTCGAAAACTTGGAAAGAAAAAACTTGAAAAGTCTGTGTTGTTGAAGTAGTATAGCAATACAAGGAATACAAGGGGGGGGGGTATGATTGACCCCTAACCCTCCCCATCAGCCCACGTTTTAATGTTCCGTGGCCCTTGTAAATAGACTGTCATTTAAAAAAAAAAAAAAAAGGATTCCATGATGAAAATGCATGTAAATGAACATGAAAAGGTCACCCGTGCTGAAGGCATGAAAAATAATTGTACCTTAACAGGTACATCAGTATGTGCACTCTTCAACGTATGAGCCAACAAAATATGATGTGGATGGGGGTAGTTTCCTTCATTTTGCTTTGTTTTGCATATTCTTATGCAGAGCCTTATGATGTAGCTTACCTCTGCACTGCCACAAGTTTTGTCTTTTTTTATCACCATTTTCATTGTGAATTGTCTTGTCTCAGCAGCACAAAGATAATAATCAGGAAACTAAAGGGAACTCACCGCTACGTCCAGTGCTTCCAAGCTCTCTTTACCACAACCGCGCAAGAAAGTGACAGTCAAGATGTTCAGTGGTCTGAGCGAGTACCTGTTTGGGAGCAGCAGCAGTAGCAGCACCCTGGATCAGTCCTCGGCAACGGACGACAGGCAAGACGGCCCCATCCAGGAGACGGAGACCGACGACGACTGGGTGCTCGTCGATGTCACCAGTAAGTCTGTGCCTAATTGACATTTCGTTTGCCGCGCCAGAAGAGGGATAAGGTGTTACAACAGTCCCCATCACATCTTCCACATTGCCAGTAGGGTTTTCTTGTTAAAGACAAAGCACAGGGAAAAAATAGCAAAAAATGAGTTTGACATTTAAAAGAAAAAAGTATTTACAACATGAACAGAAGTCACCTACAGGAATGGAAACTCTCCATTGTCCATTTTGCAGATCCCTAGTTGTTTCCAGCCTTTTGAAAAGCAAATTGTAACGATAATAACAACAAAAACCTATCATGGGGGGTTTATAGGAGAAAATGAAAATTAATGTGATATTAATGTGAAATTTCTTCCAGTTTGCTCTTGATCTTTATAAAAACAGTAAGGATTATTAGTGTAACTAATACTATGTATTGGAAAGCTAGTAAAGACCAGCAATAGAAAATACTTTTTGTATTGCTTCTGGTATGAAGATGTAACAATGCTTTTTCACAAAACTGTACAATAAAAAATTCCATCAGAAGGAACCTGATTTGCGAATATTCCAGCTGGGAATTATTTTGTCTAAAGCTGCCTTACACATGTTCCCCAGGATATTTCTCAATACAAAGGTATCAACTTTATCTGCTATACAGTGGACTCCCGTTACAGCAAAGTCCTTGGGACCGGCAGTTTTCTTTCGTTATATCAAAATTTTGTTATAACTGAACAAATAAACAATAAAAATACATAGTGTGGATAACGTTGCGGCCTAAATTTGTTCTTCGTTGTAACCGGAATTTTGTTATAACCGTGTTCATTGTAACAGGAGTGCACTGTATACTAAGCAGCAGAAGCCAATCTTAATTGGTCTACTTGGAAAGCTCCTCAAAGGGATGCACTATATCAGGGGCTGTAGCCCCACTCCCCCCCCCCCTTCCCCCCCCCCCCCCACACACACACACACACATACTTTGGCTTGTAAAAAAAAAAAAAAGTAACAGAAAAAAAGTAACAGAAAAAAAGTAACAGAAAAAAAGTAACAAAAAAGTAACAGAAAAAAAAAAATGCAGCACCCATGAATATCCGTAGATTCTTCCCGTGTGTGTGTGTGTGTGTGTGTGTGGGGGGGGGGGGGGGGGCAGGGTGATGCGTACCATTGACCTTGACCCCACCCTGAAAAATGTTCCTCAGCCCCTGTATATGTCATTGTGATCACAAAGAATGAAAAAAACGTAAATAGGCCCTTGTGATTTTGAAAAGGGAAGAGCATTATATCTGGTATTTTTCTGTAATTGGGTATCGTCTTGTTTTGACATCTTGCATTTTATCTTTCACAACACTTACATGGAAGTACTCCACTCTTTACTCTCAATTTAGATTTTATTTCCAACATTGCATTTTTGTTTTTTGATACAATTTCAATAAAAACTAATGAACAATATTACAATGTAATAACGTACATGTATGAAACTTTTTGTTTAAAATAATTGTACTATTGGAAAAGAGGAGCCCACATTAAAGATAAGCTGGTAGAGATGAGGACCACTCAGTAAATTGAACTTACAATAGAACATCCAAGAGAGCAGATTTGTGCCTTTGTGATCATACCTATATCAAAGTATCCTCTGCTTCGTTTCTTTCATGTGTGATGCAGATGAGGGTGATTCTCCTAGTCCCCGAAGGTCTCCAAGGAGGGCGGGGGCTAAAGATGGCTTCCAGTCCCGCCCCCAGCCGATACCCAGCAAGCCCCATCGAATGGAAGAGAGCTGGTTCATCACCCCACCCCCGTGCTTCACTGCGGGGGGTCACTCTCCCCAACAGCTGGCGACTAGCCCCATGGAGGATCTGCTTATAGAGCACCCGAGTATGTCGGTCTACCACCAGCCAAGTCAACGAGGCGTTGTCACCAGGAGGCAGCTGCACCACCACCACCACCACCACACCCAGCGGCCGAAACCCACCAGAACTGTTGCCAAACGCTCCCACAACCTGCGGGTGCGCAATGCCAAGCCCCCGCGACGTGCGGCCGTGGTGGCGGCCCGCGTGGGCATCGAGCAGTCGGCCAATGCGGCCGCCGTGCAGGAACAGCAGCAGGCCAGGCGGCACCAGCAGCGCCTGGTGAGCCGCAGCAAGCTGGAGCGCCACAACAAGGCGCACCACCAACAGAGTGCCTCCTCCCGCCGTCACTACCGGCACAACTCGCTCAGCAGTGGACGCCACTCTGGCGCCATCTACAAGCAGCCCCGTTGATGCACGCACTGGTCGCTTGCACGGCACGAGCACATCTTATAGCTAGATATCAATTTTTTTAGTATAGTCACGCTTTTTTTAATAGAGCAGTTTTTTTTGTGTCTCTTTTATTCATATTTGTAGATATATTTATGATAGAGAAACTTCAATATCAAATGTATAAGAGTCTAACCTAAAATTATTGGTGAATATTTTAGGAAATCAAAAAAAAAAACCCTGTGTGGATTTTATATTTGTCCACACACACACAAAAAAAGAGAATAAGTATTAAAACATAACAAAAAAATAGTAAATTTTGGTGATTGCTTGATTATTCAGACCTGCTGTTACACCAGACAACAAACTGGGACATGTGGTCATTCTTGAAATAACTTTCATGAAGATCACCTGCGGGATGTGATCAATGCTGTATTAAAAATATGAAAATAATAATAATGAAGCGGCCCATGCATATAACAGTGTATATGAATATCTTACAGCTATGAAATTTAATAGCTGATGTCCATCATTTACGGTATGTGTGGACCACAATCCAAAGGCATAGCACGATGAATGCAGTCCCTGCTCTAACAGCAGAGTACATTCAAGGAGGTTTCTGTTCAAGCCTGACACTTGATGTTGATTATTAGAGGCAACCCCATGAAAAAAAATTCTGCCCCCATGGTCGGCAGAATGTTCTGTAATGGATAATGTGCTGCCTTTCTTTCTATGGTATTGAAGGTACAGTAGCTGCCATGCTGCAGATGGAAAAGTGTGAGATCTGCTCATTTTTACTTTAAGAATGTCCATCTGGCTACATAAAGTGTTTTTTTTTTTTCATTTTTAATTGTTTAATCTGGTGAGTAAAACTGTTAGCTATTCTTAAACACTTCTCACAGTCACCTCCTCTGCAAATATCAAAAGGCACCAGCAGTAGTTCTTTTAAAGAAGAGTCACTGGTGGCCGCCCTGCAGATTTTTAACTGAATTTTAATAGTAGGAATGATACGTCTTTCTGTAAATGATCTCAAAATGCTGCATATTTCAGATAGGCATACACCTGTACACATGGATCAATACTGACCGCGTCTGAAGTACACTCTCAGATCTTCTGTTGGGGAGAGAAAATTTGTGTTGGGGATGTGCGTAAGTGTTTCTGTGCACCTTGGTTTTCCCCAGACTTGTGCACTTGTAATAATCGTTGACTCCAGTCTTTGCTGTTTTTGTCTTCTTGCGTGAGTACATGTACAAATTCATTTTGCTCTGAGTTTCGATTGTACTAGAAGCAGTGTATATATTGTCTGTGAACGTTCTGATTCTCTTTACGATGTTACAATGGGAAGGGTGTCGCAAGCTGTTGATTGTAGACTGCTAAGTGGTGGATCATTGACAATTCTGTGGATCATAAGATATAGAGGCTGCTCCAGTGACTGTATGCCTGTTCATCCAAAGATCTTTTGGGATCAGGATAGAAATGGGATCTAAACAAGAAAGAAATAGTGATTTAAATGAGACAAAATGCATCAGGGACAGGCTGCTATTAAAGGATTATCTTGCACCAATTCCGGTATGGATAATTGCATGGCAAGATGATGTCATCATAATCACACAAACGCCAAAATATTTGGCACTTAGGGGTTGGATGTTGCCAAAATAATTCATTTGGCTCACACATCTCAGAAAGATGACATGTCAGAAATTTCTTGTGCAGTTTCGGTACTGTGGTCACCACATTTTATTAATAGAACTGTGCCATCAATCTTAACCAATCAGGTTCTCCTGTGCTATGGAATGATGCAGTGATTTTTTTTTCTATGCTCTGTCTGTTCAAAAACGAGTAAACTTAAATTTCATTTTGTTCCATGATTTTTACAGAGGATTAAGAGTGAACAGAGATGTGCTCTATTTATCACTTTTGCCTCTTGCTACCTGATTTCTCACAGCTGCCTTATTCATTATCACATTTATTCATCATTAACAACAAAAACAGTATGCAGTTTCTAGCATTGACCATATCGGCTAGTTGAAATGGCCTGCCCTGTGATGTAAATTTATGTCCCTTATTATGAATTGTATGTTTGTATGCGGAAAGACCATTTCTCATGCAGATCACTAACAGCATGGACAGCACTTGTGTGCTCTTGTCTGAGATATTATGGTAGGAAGGAGATGAGTGAAGAAATGACCACTTGTCAACAGTCATTATACAGACAGCCCTAGTAGAGCTAGCTAGTGATGTTCAAGTTTGGGACTCGGCATAAGTGTGTATATATTTGCTCCTTCATGTTTTGTTATAAAGTTGTCTCATGTATAAGGGATGCCGGGAAGTATTTGCCCCTCCACGGAACGAGCAGCAACGAAAGGTTTGGCAGTTGTCCAGGGCATGCTATATGGGCTCAATAACAGGATGATGTGGACGTAGGTTGCATGAGAAACGCTGCGGTGGGCGTAAATGTGACACATATGGAACTTGTGGAGGGGATGGATGATGTTTGCTTCCCTTCTGGTCGTCATGGTGATATCCACTATTTTGGGCATACAATGTACAAGGCCTCCATGTGTCAGCCCACAGGACATGATGTCTTCTACTCAAGTTTTGGCAGCCATCTAAATTGCCTCAAAGGCAAGTCCAGAAGTGAACATTTGATGTAGTTTTGCCCATAATCTAGGCAGGTTACATTCTTTTGGTGTGACTTCACACAGGAAAGAATCTGCAGTCTCTTTTGCAGATTGAAATGTTAGTGGTCATGTGATGGTTATATAAAAGTGAAACAAGCCTTTTTGTAGACAGAGCTATCAAATTATCTAGAGCTAAGAGAATGTGTCACTCGTTGCTAGGCATGGGCATGGCAATTGTTTTCGCATCCCACCCTTACACTGAACTCGCTGGCCAGTTTGACGACCCCTTCCCAGAATGCCCCCTTTCATACCTAGAAATGGTGCGCACATATGTTTCAGCACCATAACGAAAGGGGCTTTGTGCATGTTACAGCATTTTGCCAATGTTTCTCAAAAAGACTTGTGAGCCAGGTTCGGTATCTGACAGTATTTTGTTGTGTGTTACAATTTCACAAATTTGTGTTTGTGTCTGCATGGTATGCTTTGTTGTGAAGTGTGAGTCCATATATTCTGTCCATGTAGCAGGTGGTTGGTCAGCTTTCATCGATAAATATAGTGGTTGCTCCACAAAGGGATATATATACAGAATATAAAATTATTGCAATGCAGTGGTACTACCTTTGGTTGGAACAGGTAGCAAAGTGTTTTCTTTGTGGTGTTTTGAAACTGTTTGATCAGTTATTTGCTGATCAATCTTCCATACAGTTTTTGAAAAGGGGTATAAATGGTAAATGTTTTATATGTACATTCCCGTTGGGTTGTGTAAGCACTTCATTGTAAAAATGCATGCCACAGGGTTTAAAGGTACAGTGTAATAGATCCCTGTGGTTATAAGCTTTGTCAATTACAGAGCTTCAATACTTTGTCATTTTCTACATTTTGTCAGTAAGAATGTATGAAATTGCAATAAGATTGGATTCTTTTCTCATTGTAACAGAAAGACGTACAGAATACATGGACAAACAGTTTCAGTGCCTCCATACACTCAATTATGCCTTCTCATGTGAAGGCATTCAAAAGCCAATTACTTGCCCCTTATGTTAAAGGTGTCAATGTCAACATACTGCATGTCATATATTTATTTCAGTGTCAAAGCCACTTTCAAAATGCGACACCGGTGTTTAGACTCTGGATGTCAAAAAAAAAAAAAAAAAATGTAACAGAACAAGGATGATGTACTCAATAGTTACCCTGTAAATTAATATCTGTCTCCATTTATGCATAGCGTCAGAATGGAAACTAAATGGAGAATACGTATAAGATGTTACATGTAGTAAAGCTTTGTGATACACATGTACTACCTGACACTGGTGGCCTGTACTGTGTGCATCCTTCGGTTTCTGAATACTCTGAAACACTGCACATTGACCTGACACCAGACTTCTGACACTGTCAGACTGGTGACCGACCCTTTCGCTGTCACATTTCTGACAGCCATTGCATATCTCCAAATGACGATGGCCAATGAAGAAGGCAATGAAGACAAGCTCAATTGAGCAAGATCAGTCTGAAGTCTGTGCTGCCGTGCACACATTGTGTCATCGGTGTCCTAACCTACTGTATCTACCAGTAAGTCACGCAATGTGGCTTCCTGAAATGAAAAACCTTGAAATGTATAGTATTGATTTCATGTCTTCTTTTTTTTTTTTTTTTTAACGAGACTACTCACATATACATTTACACATGACAAGTGCCATACGTCAAAGATTGGTTGGCTTATAGCCAAGAAGGGCAACAGTTAAGTCCGCATATTGTACAATAATATGCGGTGTTAGTGCTCTTCTGATTAGAGACTACTTAGAAATGCCTAAAACTTGTTCCTTTATATTTTCTTCCACACAGTGCATAATGCTGTGATATTTTCAGGGCACCCTTTATCAATTTCCATCAAATTTCACACTTTCTCACAACTCTAAAGGAAACAAACCTCATTGTCTCCAAGTGTGCGGTTCTGAATGGCCCACGTCGAAGTTGCATTTAGTGTTGCCGTTTCTTTTTTTCAGTCTCTGATTTGTTACATGTCTGCAATAAACTAGCACTTTTTTATGCGAGAAAGCCCAAAAGTCTTATCCAACAATATGTATTATAACCACGTGGCATGTAAAATCGCACTCAGACCTGTTTGTACGTCAGTAATTGAAGGCGTGACCTCTACGTAGTCTGCAACACCCTTAAGACTCGTTAGACAGGGGGTCATGTCGCACTTTCAAGTCAACCGTCTTTTGTCGCTACGTGATATCCTGACATAATGCACTGTGTAGGCCAGTCGTGGGGCCCCGACACAGCAATTCCCAGCAAGATTCAAGTCTTTTGTTTGACTGTTCACCAATCAGAGGATTTGTAAATAACCTTTCTAACAAGATTCCTGACACACTGCTAAAACATGTGAGCATTATGATTACATTCTTCCAACTTCAATAGGAAAAGAGATATTCTCACAGTGAGCACGCGCCCAAAAGTTGTATTTTCAAGTCCACTGAAACAAAACAAATAATAATAATGAAGTGACCTGTGCTACATTTTGCGGGTTTGCATTTCACATTAGTACATTGGCCCCTACCTTTCAAGAGACTGGAATTCAAGAAGGCAACTCTTGAGTACCACTCTAGATCCTCCTAGTACCTAGGTACCTGCAAAAGTTACGGAAGCAAATTGGGCCGACATAATGGTCAAACTACTAGCCTGTAAGGTGCAAAATCTTATGTAGGTAGCCTACCCAGTGAAAATTCAGCCAGATTTAGAACAGCATCTTTGCTGAGCATGCTCACTGTGTTAGAGGACCCACCTGGATTTCTACCTAGGTTCACATAATGAGGGAAGTCCATTTCGATGGACTGACCTTTATGAATCATTTTCCTGGTCAAGCCGGTCATTCCTGAATGGACAGCCCCATGCCATGGTGCTATGGATTGTTAATGGGAGCTAGCACAATATGACACAGAAGGCTGTACTAAGCCGTTTTTTTTTTTAATGGAAACATGAATCTTTATTTCAGCTGTCTTTGCCGGCAGACATACAACAACTATTTCTTATGATTTCCTCCAATCTTTTGCTAAAGGAATTTATGTCCATTTATATTAATTTCCTTTCAGATTTTTTTTTTTTTTTCAGTACGTATAGTATAAGATAATCACTACAGGTGCTCTAGTTATAATAAAGTCCTCGGGACTTGCAGTTTTCTTCATTATTGTGAAATTTTGTTATATAGCAGAACGGTAAACTATACAAAGATATGTAGATGATGATTTGGGGACATGAATTTCTACTTCATTGTAGTGAGAATTTGATCATCACCATGTTCATTGTAACATGGGTGCACTGTATTAAGATGAGTTTGGGTGCATGTAATATGGCCATATGGTACCACTCATCATTTGTCACTCAGTTTTCTGCCCACTAAATTAAATATTGTACATTGTACTAGCAATTACACATATGTTTATGTTAAAGTTAACAAAGCCATCAGTATTATGTACCAGTGTTAAAGCTCGAATTTAGTGTTGTGGCCTTTTTTTTTTCAAGGAGAGGGTGTACAGTACAAATAAAAACATGTCATCATTCTAAACCCCAACAAAAGAAAAAGAGGAAAAAGCACAACACTAAGGTATGAGCATCAACAGTGAGGAACATGATCGCTAATTCCATCCTGACATTTTTTTTTTTAAACTAGTCCCATCTACTGCCATCTTTGTTCACTGTTTCAGTATATATCATGAATAACATAATTTTGCTTGAGTTTTGCCAGTCCCATTGCCCCAGAATATAGATACTTGCATGGATATTCATTCTGACAAACAGAAAGTCATATTTTCTCTATACACTGTCTCTGTTCCAAAACTACACTTTGGCTTTGGCTGTACACTTGTCTGTACAGAACAAAATTATGTTCTCTGCCGAAGCCATAATAGGAGGCTTTATCACACACACACACTTCTGTTCTGCCTGTACACTTATTCTCCTTTCTTGCGACTCTGGGAAAATACTATGCTACGATATGAATATACGAGGAATTGTACTGCCTTAAAAGTATATCACACACAGATTTTTCAGTGTCTATAATAAACAATGCCAAGGTTTCACAGGGATTCTATTCTCAACTTGCTGATGCTCGTGTGCGTGAATGGTGGGTGTGTTTACGAAGTATGATGTTAGGCAGATATAGAGATAGAAAAGTGTATGTAGCTTGATTTATTCACGGTTAGTCTGCACCACAGAGTCGTTGTGTGTTCCAAGATATACGATACACCGAGATCGTGAAACACAAGACAGAAATATCGCCACCCCACCCCGTCCCTGATGATCATGCTTGTCACGCCATGAGGAGAACATGTCGTTGATCAATGATGGCAGTAACCCTATCCATGGCGTGGAGTGCGGTGGCGCTAAAATGTCTGACAGCTGGCGCAGCTGTGATATGAATTGTACCTATCCTCTCGTCAACCGATGTCTATGCTTCAGAGATCATTCAAGTGGTTCTTAGTGGGTTGTCTGTGCAGTATTAGGGCATTCAGCAGCAAGAACTGCATTGATTTGTCAATCCCAATGTTTCATTAAAGAGAGTTAGGGAGAGGAAAAGTGAATATTTCACTGTGTATGGATGTTAGATTTTTTTTTTTTTTTTTTTAAAGAAATCTGCAAAGCAATAACCAGGGAAATAAACAATTTTTAAAAAATCAATAAATTACTGGGTGGTAACAATGTGAATTACAGAAGTATTTGAAATATCCCAACAAGGTAATTTTCATAATGTCACGATGGAATGCTTGTAAATGTTATGGTTCAGGTACATGTATCTGACAATGTGTTATGCATGGTGCAAAAAAAAAAAAAAATGGAAACAATGGGGAAAAAAAAGGTGAAACAGAGAAGGAAACAAAGCAAAAACAAAGAAAGAATAAGAATGCTTCACAAGTTTGATTGAGTTCGCCGATCTGGAAATGTGTGATGTACTCCTCCAAAAATTACACCTGGGCATTGTGCAGCACCTATTTCTTCCAGTGTAATGGAATACACGCGGGAGGAAATATGCACATGCTTTACAGAATGACATTTCTGTTTACCAGGTTACAGGACTACAACTTTGGGAGAGTTCACCATACTTTGAAAACACAAAGAATGCAGATATTGTGTTTGACAGATCTGGATTTTTTTTTCCTGCCGTTCAGTGAAAGAGGAGTGTTGATATAGACATGTACATTGTTGTCATTTGTTAGATGCTGAAAGTTCATGCGGTGTGACTATAACCAGGTAGCTTTTATATGTATATTTTTTGTATTATTTATCTCATCGATATGTACAAGATTTTGGCTTCTTTGCAGCTTTTTATTAATTCCACACAAGGTATTTCATTTGTCAAGACCTGATAAAGGCATGTAAAACAAAGTAATATATTCTTTTTCATAGGGAAATTCGTTCTCCTCCCATTTCAGATGTGACATTTGAGCTTGACTCTTACTCCAATTAAAGTAAATTTCAAGCTCTTAAATGGTCATAGCATTTAATTTCATGTCCCCTTCTTTGTGGAAGTCCGACATGTGTTCCCATGTATTGAACGAATGGCCTCTGTGGTGTTGTATTTATTGTGGAGCTTGTTCTTAGAATATCTTTGTAAAACATTTTAATATTGTATTTAAAGTTGTAGCTAGTTATCTACAGATTCTAATATATTTGTGTACAATTTATTGCTTATTTCGAAAAAAAAAAGAAACAAATTATTCTAGCAACTGGAGAGAAAGAGAAATAAATTTTGAAGGGATATTACAAATCCTTGATTGGTCTGTTTCTTATTTGCATATTGTGCAGTGTAGACTTCAAAGTGATGCTGTGTGGTGTGATGGCTGTATACAGGTTCAGGATATTACAAATCCTTTGTTGGTTTGTTTCTTGTTTACATATCGTGCAGTGTAGACTTCAAAGTGATGCTACAGTATGTGGTGTGATGGCCGTATACATGTTCAGTAGAAACTTCACCCCTCTTGTGTCACCTCACCTCACTATCACAAAAGGCCTGTAAGAGTGAGATCAGCAACGGGTAATGAAACATCCATGCTACGAAAGTGTTCTTTTGGTTGCTGCATTCAGTCACAAACTCTCATTTGTGCACTAGAGTGTAGTCATATCTGCTGATCACATACAAACAGAGCAATAAGTCCAACAGTCCGTCATGTGTTCAGTTTTAAGGTTAGCAGTAGACATACAGTCTGACCTCTCTCATATAGTCTCCCTTTATCTGGATGCGATCTCGCCGTGATTGTGCTTTTGCTATTTAATAATTCCTGGGAAAGGGGGGATTTCAAACTCAAACAAATTTTTTACACAAACTCACACGAATAACGTGCTATTCTCAACACAATTCCCTCATTTCAAATTTTTTATCAGAATAACATGCATTCAGACATTCACATACCCTCAAATTACTGAAAGAACATGGACAGAAAACTTTTCATTAAATCAGGGCACAGTACAGGCGATCGTTCATTGAGCAAATTATCAGAGAGAATTCTGAGCGCAGAACAGCCGACAAGGATGTGACATGTTCACGCAAAATTAATACATGTACGTGTTACTCTCATTCTCATTGCCTCATGTAGGTCACATGCACAGCCGTCGATGTGACTAGACTCATATTGGTTCAAGCAGTGTATGCTGCCTGCAATAGGTTACATGTAAGTACCATTTGGTAAGCAGCTGCGTGTATCAAACATTGAGTCTCCCATGTCCGGCCAAATCCCTTGTCCGGATGAGCGCCGGTCCTGATCCGGATGACAGAGGTCAGACTGTATATCATTCTCTTCTCTCTCTCCTCTCCACTTCCCAAACATCTTTTACAGTATCTCTTTTCTCAAACTCACTAATGTGTGCTTTTATGCATTCATGAATAATTAGATATAGTACACTGTACATGTACATTGTATATATGTGATATATATTTAATTGCTGACACATAAAAGAAAGAGTGCTTTGATGGACACATAAAAGAAAGAGTGCTGACAAAATGAGCTTACTCATAAAATATACAAAAACTTTTACTTCATAAAAAATAAAAATTACATTCTAATTCACTCACATACAGTACAGACTCCAAACAAGCAGGAGGAGGATATCGGTTCATTGTGTACGAGCGACTGCCAACACAATGCTAGCCTACTGTGTACAGTGGTCCCATAAACAATGTCCTACTGTCCAACAGCAAATGTTTATACTATGAAATCTACAGAATCGGTCCAAAATTGGTTAGAAAACAACAATTTTGATTAGGTAATGAAATCCTGGGACAAATTTATGAATTTAGTTATCATTTTGAGCTAGCAATGAAGAAAAATTGAGGAGCATAGCCAAGAAAAGCATTTTGTGATTTTTATGTAGCAATGAAATTAAAATGTAAAGAAGTTTGATACATTGCATTTTATGTCATGTTCCCATTAAAGTGGTTTCCAATTAATGGGTGAGCTCCGTATATTGAAGGCAACAACAACAACATAATGCATAAGCCAGAAATTGTCACATACATAAAACCTTCGGGAATTTCACAAGGAGCCACAAAACATGAAAGTAACATGCATGTGAAAGTAAAATGCACATGAAACATTTGTCTTCAGAATCTAGCACATGAAGTATTTTTTTTTTTTTTTTTTTTGACGGTCGGCAATTTCATGAAAGTCTCATACTGCAAATGTTTCTGGTTTTACAGAAGATATTGTTAAAAATAAGAAAGTGATAGATACCAAGCACAAAGCATGCTACACATAGTTTCTTCAAAATCAGGTTTTTGATATCAAAACCATCTTTTTTTTTTGTCAATAAAAAAAAAACAAAACAAACTAAAATGTGGTAACTATAGGGGGCGTGAGGCATGATGTCCATTTGTCTTTTCTATCACACTGGCAATACTACATGCCAAGTTTGCAGAAAATTTGACTGAAAATTACAGCACATGCTGCTACGTGCCATGGCCTACGATACAGACATACAGTATGTCAAGGGGAAGAACAATCACCTTGCAGATCCTCTTTCAAGTCACTCTTACCTTCCGCATCAAGTGACAGGCCAACAAGAATCTGAGGCCATTCATTCTGTATGTGATCTGTGTTTCCTAGAAGACATGTCGGCAGACCTGAAAAGAACAGCTGCAGCTGATGAGACCATGTAGACACTTGTGGAAACCATGGATGGTTTGGATGGGTGACCAGGGCCCCGTCTTATAAAGACTTGTGATTGATTCAAATCAATCACAACTTTATGATTGAATGCAAATCCATCTTATAAAAAAAGTTATGTTTGAAATTAAGACGGAGAACTGGAATCAATCAATCACAGGTTGCGATTGATTGCAGCTTTCAAGAGATTTGTGATCGATTGATTTCTATCACAAGTTTTATAAGACAGGGCCCTGAACACAAGTCACACATGTGTTCCCTCCACTGACTCCATACTACCATGTGAAAGATGAACTTTCAACTAATGATGGGTTTTTCTTTTTTTCAGAGGTCAACGCCTTGTCATCCCCAAAATA
The DNA here is from genome assembly GCF_964275005.1 of Diadema setosum. Lineage (NCBI taxonomy): Eukaryota > Metazoa > Echinodermata > Echinoidea > Diadematoida > Diadematidae > Diadema > Diadema setosum. The sequence goes on along the minus strand of NC_092693.1, from coordinate 8,934,813 downwards.
ATGGGGTACAAACTAAAAGCAGATCTCCACACAGGCCACAGTGGCATTGCATCTACTCTCCGACAAGCCCGAGAAAATCTCTTCTGGCAGGGCATGAACCACGAGATCTGAGAGGCTGTACAAACATGTGAAACATGCCAAGAATACACTGTGTCACAACCTGCTCAATCCATGACGGCAGGCCATGAGAAAAGATCGGCATTAACCTATTCCACTACAAGGATGACATATATTTGATCACAAAATGTCACTTCTCTTAACTATCTTTAGATAGAAAAGCTACAAGGACAAATAGACCAGGGCGCTCAAGGACGCAGTGGAGGAGCCGGAACAGTATTCTCGCCAGGAATGCCAGCAATTTTACGGCATACCACAAGGAACATACCGGTAATAAGGATACTGACACTGACGGTATCAAAGCTGTCAAAGGACGTCTTGACAACACTCTACAGGCCAGAGATGTCAATCGAAGTCAAAGGATTACTTACAGGGAAAAACTAGATCAATGATGACAGCAACCCACCCCAAAGCCCATCATTGTGAAGTTCAGCTCTTCCCCAAAGATATCATTGGTTGGATTCAACAAAAACAGAGAAACATGCCGTCAGTGTCCCAAAGTTCCACAACGGGCCGACCAACTAAAGCCTGGGAAGCACTGTCCCAAAAGATTCAGACAAAGGGAGGCCCAAGAATTGGTGAAGCAAAGAGAACCACAAGAATTGATCTTTGCTGCAACTAAAGGACGGCATAAAAAAAAAAAAAACCACTGAGATCTGAAGTATGTCCTGAACTTTGTTACGATTTCCCCATTCTGACCATCCAAAATCAGGAAAGTAATCATGAAACCAGTGAAGACACCTGAAGGGTACACCTCTGATGAGGCATTATCACTCCTTGTAAAAACAGGAATGACTATTAAACAATCATATCAGACTGTTAGATCATCAGTTGAGAGAAAAAACGCCGACATCTATCCACCATACAATGAAGTGAGAAAGGTTAAGATGAAGTGCTATCCTGAAAACATTACGATAAAGAAAGATTCAGACGAGGTCCCTCTTCAGAATCTGCTTGATCACACTGCCTTAAGAGTATCGATGATCAAGAGAAGGTAACAAATATTAGGAAGGGTCTCAAAGATGACGAGCAGATGTCCTGCAAGTTAGCTTGCAAGTACAGACTTGATGACTCATCAGGACAGAGCGAGTACAAGCAATGATTTTTGTTGCTAGAAAAGATGGATGACAAGCTTGTTTTGTGCAGCTCTGGTTCTTCTACAGCGAAAATGGGGTGATCATATCTTGTGGGAGAATCCAGTGCCATCTTTTACAAGATTCTGTCGACCTGTCCACCTCAATTTCGCCAAAGAAATGGTAGAGTTGTGCCAGGTTGTAGACACATCAATAAAACAGGAAATTGATAGTCTGCAGCCAATGGATGTTGCCCTGGACATCAGATACGAAGTTGAGGCAGACCTGAACAGAATCGCCAAAGTGACAGTCAACTATGAACTACATCTCACCATGGTCGACCAGAAGGTTATCAATGCTCTCATAGACACACAATTTTCCATGAGATGCTACATATGCGGTGCAACCCCAGCACAACTCAATAACCTGTAAGAAATGCCAGAATTGCTCAGATCCAAAGATGTGCATGCATGGCCTTTCCCCTCTCCACAAGTCGACTGGTGCTTTGAGATATTGCCTCACATTACCTGCATGGCTGAGATTAGGAAATGGTGCATTTCTTCTGCTGCAGAAAAGCAAAAGACAGGTGATCCACGATCACTTCGAAGTGGAGCTAGGAATCAAAGTCAACGAACCTCAACACGGTGCAGGGAATATACAAACGATGGTAACACAGCTCGAAAGGCTTTAAAGAATGAAAAGGTGTTTGCTGATGTATGTGGTTTGGACAAAGACCGAGCGCAGGATTTTGGTCGCTTTGTCATGCAAACTTCCACTGGACCCAAACAAACATGTTTCTGTGAATGAATATCGAGTGATTTTTGGAGGATAGCCAATACTTGTGGATATTTCATCATATTTTTGTTCACCCTACAACTGCATTTTTGCGCTTCGCCTTTGCGCTGGAACAAGGAAGAAACTTCCAAATTTCTTACTTTGGTAGGAGAGAACACTGATTGTGGTTCTTACAGACTAGAGCAACCTAAACTATTAAAATATGGAGAGAGGTAATTTTCAAGAATTTATCAGAATATAGCCTGTTCAACATTGAGTAGGGAAACATTCATCAGTCATCAGCTTGGCAAAAATATGCCCAGATCTAACTCTAAGACTAGATCTGAAACTCTACAGACTCAGAATCAGAGTTTGGTTTTCTGGAATACAGACATGCAATCTGTTCCTTGTTTCATATTTGTCTTCTACCAATCACGCAAGAATGAATTGAAGACTTGTGGGTTCTATGTAGTCCACAGCCACATTTTATTGAACACTTTTGGGTCTGTTGCTCCAAGACTGAAGCTGTTAACTGCCAAACACAAGTTAATAAGTGGGAATGTACACCCGAACCCAGGTCCCAAGATAATAAGTTTACTTGACAAGCAAAGGTTATTTGACCAAATGCATTTGAATCAGTTTAAAGAGCAATACATTATCACTGATTCAACTCAACAACCTGTTGCAGAAAATTATAACAGACTCAAAGATGCCTTGCTGAGATCCAGGGATAAGAATTTCCCCTGCAAGACGTCACAGCCATCTAAAAGTCTTCCATGGGTAACCAAATATATATCAAGGAAACTGATCAGAAAGCGTGATAGACTTCATAAGAGAGCCAAGAAGTCCCAATGATCTGCACACTGGGAAACTTCAGAGAAGCAGGACAATCTGTCAAGAAGGTCATCAAGAAAGCAGAGTCCAAATACATCAGGAACAGCATTGATGACTTAGAGATAGACCAACGAGCTTTCTGGAAGTACATCAGAAGCACAAGAGTGGATGCCTACAATATAATTGAGTCCAGAACAGACAGGCACTTGTACTCTTTTCTGCCCACAACCATACGGGACTGGAAAGATCTTCCCCTTGCCACTACATCAATACCATCTCCAGATAAATTTAAGGTCACATTAAATAAATTATAATAAGTCGCATCTGCACCCGACCACAGCGTCATGGAACATTTGTTCTGTTACTGTGTATCTGTGATGATGATGATGATATTCAAGGCATATTGTCATGTAGCACCGAGGACCGCGCCTTGTGGCGCGGTCCTGGCGGCTACCTCGCAGCTGAGCGGGAGCAAAAATCATGAATAACTCCCTATTGCCACATTTGGGGTGACTTCACAAATAAAGCATGGCTAAATTCTATCACAAACACAGTGACAATAAAAAATGAAATACATATTACCCAATCGACTTGGTTCTTCTCACCAATTTATCTGGAAACTGCAAAATTTTCCACATTTTTAAGGAGTAATAAGCGGCCTGCCCTAGTGGAGAGCCTTGCTGCCATTTTGAATGTGTATATCCATTAGTACGCATGCGTGAACAGTGACGTCAACGTTACGGATGCTCAAGGATATGAATAATGCATCATCGCACGGTGCATAATTATAAGGTGAAATGAATATGCATTAAAAAGTTTATTTTCAATGTTTACAATACGGTACTGTATTGTTTTGTATGTACACGGCCGGCTTAGTTACAAGTACTACTACTAGTCTATATAGAATTGTGATTTTAATCACAGCATCATGGATGCCATTTTCAGTGAAATAGAGGAAGAGGTGGGGTTCAAGTTCAAGATGGAACAAAAGCAGATCATGAGCGTTTCCATAGTGAACCACACGTTCGGCGCATTAACGGTACAATAAAAAATTGCAACATCATGTAGCGAGCAATACAGCTGTCAATGCACTGCACTGCATGCATGCTGTGCGCATGTGCAAGTGATTGTGAGTTTTAGTGAGCATCGGTGAGCTGAAGATATTCGCCTTATATAATAAAGACAACATTTTCTGCATCATAAGCAATAAAATGCATCAAACAGTCACCGATTGGAATCATTTAGGTTTAATTGACCCATGTAAGTATTCCTAGTAGTTTTTGTTGAAAAATTAAGGAAATATAGCGCCGGAACAGCACCCGTTTTGTACAAGATTTAGATCTTAATGCGAAAACGGCTGTCGCAGTTTAATAATTGTCATGAAACAGCCGAGTTACAGCTCAAACTATATCCATGGTTTCGCTTCCTCATAAGTATCGACATCCTCCTCATTCATGGTGACAGAATTTTCTCTTCTCCAGTCCTGCCTATCAGGATGATGAGTGAAGAGGCACAGGAAGCCAAAAACAAAGATAACAAGTTCTTTCGAAGAATGCACACTCTAAAAACATCTCGCGCTGACAACATCAGCGATGTTTTTCACAGACTGATGGTAATGGGTGGCAGTGTAATCAGCAGCAAGTCCCTGCGAGTACAGAAATCACAATCGCTTCCTTCTGATGTTCAGAAAATGTTGAAAGATCCAACAACCCATAACATTGCTGGTGAGACAACCAAGAGTGACTGTGATTCGGAGTAATTAAAAAATTTTGAACAGGTGTCTGGTTCAGTGAGTAATTGTTCTGTCATTCATCGTTTATATGCATTATTAACTGATATACTGTATTTCAAGAGAAGATATCATACATGGCATAGCACTAATTAATACACAATCCAGAAGGGCACCCTTTTTAGGCATGAGCACATCATAAGTCTGAGCTTTTGATGTATTTCCTTTCTTTTTCTTTTTCTTTTTTTTTTTTTTACTTTTTAGTGCACAGAGTAGATAAATTCACAATCGTGGAGTACAACACTGAACAGAGAAATTTATATGTGCATGTTACATCCACGTCAGGCTGAGAGTTGATATTTTCGCGTGTTTTAAATTTGTGAATAGCACCTGACTTGCAAAATTCAGGAAAATAAAAAATAAAAAAAATCACAAAATATTAGGCATTTACAGCATATGGGACAGTGGCTGCTGCCACAAGTTCAGGGTTTAGATTGCTAAGCCTGATATTCCATGAAGGGGCTTTCCCATGCCACTGGGCAAGGTCCTTTGTACAGAGGCAAAAAAAAAAAAAAAAAAAAAGTTCTCTCACAGACACTTTTCGATTCAAGTCTTATATATGACAACCGCAGTCACTTTGTCTAGCACATTTTGTGAATGCCAACAGGGTCAATGTGTTCAAGCCCATATCATATGTAATTACGCAACTGCACACAATTCTGCTCCCTATTGCAAAGTCCTGTCACACATTAGCTGCTGTCAAAAGTACAATATTCAGGCAGGCAAACGGTCAGATCACATCTGAAACTTTCTGACCTCTTCCATAAACTGTCTGACCCTGTCGAAGTCCACATTGTTTTGCCACTGTCCACCAAGCTTGAAGTGAGAGCCCACTATGCAGCCATTGGCCGCCGTAAGGCTCTGGGCCAAGTTTGCCTGCGACACACCAGATCCAATCAGCACAGGTATGCCGACAGCTTGTCTGACATCTGAAAGAAGGAAAACGACATGAGCACCCACATGACACCGAGACAAATGTGACCCCAGCATCATAATATCCACACTTGGCCATAGCCACATGCTATGCCATTTGATTCACGATATGTAGTTTATCTTCTGGTGCTAAAATCACCATTTTTTTCCCCCCATAAAACCCCCTCATTTACAATGTGATTGTCCAGCATGGAAAACATGGTTTGTTTGTTTTTTACCTTTTATTGGATTCTAGAACCAAACTGATTAGATGTGATATGATATTTAATTGAAGAATACTGGATTTCATAAGAAACATAAAACTAATTGCATTTAGGGAAGAAAACAACTTTGTACACTTTTAATTGATAAAGTATCATAAAGACCTAGCAACATATTACTTTTTTCATTTATCATTATTAGTAGTTGTTTTCATTCTTTTATTTTCTCATCTATTGTTACTTTTTTTTTTTTTTTTTTTTTACAAAACTTCTGTTCTCTTCTTCTCATCAAACAAACTCCATTTACATAGTTCCACGACTTTTCCCATAACATAAGATGAACCGAAAGTGTTCACATATTTTAACATGAAAGTGTGAATCTGAAAGCTTTTAAAAGCAATAATCATGCATTTTTTTTTCCATCTTGTCAAATTTCAGAATGCATTCAAAATGAGAATGAGATGAGATACTTGGATCTTCTCTCACCCTCCACATCCTTAAGACTTGTCGGGCATCCAGTGCTCGTCCCCGTCACTATCACTCCGTCGCTGAGGAAGAACTCCGCCGCCTTCGCCGTCTCCGCCAGGCTCACATCAGAGGTGATCGCGTGAGAACTGTAAGGAGATGACAGAAGACATATGAACACTCCAGCACATACTTAAGACCATTCCTCCAGTCAAGACATAAATCTCCTTTTCCAATATCATAGGGTGAGAATGATAAGGGTGTTCAGGTGCCTCAAGCACTATGAATTCAGTGGCAACTTAGTGTCCTTATCATTATCACCCGACGTTATATCCTAATGTATACAAAGTATATTTGGTTAGGGCATAATTTTTGCATTGAGTGTTGTTAACTACCAAAACATGCACAATCTAAACAAAAACAATTAAATCAAAACAAAAAAGGCTGTATGAGATCTCCAGCTATGATTTACAAACCCAATGGTAGCCCTCGCTCTAACATCAATGTCACATCTAAAGTGTTGTGCTTGCTTTAATTGCAATAAAGCATTAACACTATAGGACCATAACATTTGCCCAAATGAAGGGTTAAGCACACAGCTATGCTCGCTTGAAATTGTTTTAACTACCAGAGTAGCACTTTGTTGACAGTGTAGTCAATGGGTTAATGGCTTTCCTTGGAAAGTTTTCTCTTATCTGTTATTCACTAATCTATTCTTTGTCATCAATTCAAAAGTAGAATATTCAGTTGGAAAAAATAAGTGCAACTCGACAAGATTAAATCACACAAGGAAAACCACTGCTACTGCAATTACACTGCAGATGCTATGCTACGAATACTGCCTGTTATAGAGGGTCTTCTGGCATAAATCAAACATTGGCACTATCAAGACATATTACTACCTGTGTTTCTTCTTGATATCAGTGAGCACCTTGACATCCTCAGCTCCTATCTGTCTACGATATCTGAGCAGCTCTCCAGCGCAAGCATTCAGAATGCCTTCGTCGCCGACGTGGCTGAAGACAAAACCTTCTGCCCGAATGAAATTCAGACCTACATCGACAGTCAACAAATATATGTAAGGGGGGGGGGGGTGAGAAGAGGGAATTCATAAATGTGGATATAGCAATATGCTGTGAAATCGGTGTGGACCCAATTTGTTATCCAAGGTTTTGTATAAAACAAATAGTGAATGGTCGTGAATGCATTCAGTGAAAGATGAGGCACTCTATTCAGCAGTTTCACTTTGCTGAATGGAGCGCATCTTCTGTCGCTACGTGCGAAATCTTGTACCATATTGCACTAATGACCATTCACTATTTGCAGAACATTCCATAGGTTGCACCTTTCATGGAGATTAACATGCAGAAAAATGTGATGCAGGAACAATGCAGATCAGGCAAAGAGACAAACAAATGTTCACATGCCCACATTCCCCCCCCCCCCCCTCCACCCCTCGACATACACACTAACCATGGACATTTCAATCATTTCCAACAGGGGAGCTATGGATGGTGCACGAGCTCAAGAATGGACATGTTCAGTATAACCCATTGAGGACGAGTCCCAAGTATACTTGGGCAAAGTGTCCATGGGATATGCGTGTTGAAGCAAAATCAGCCTGTCCTCAATGGGTTAAAGGGGCATTCTAGGCAATTTTCATAATTTTACATCATGTAGTACATAAATCGATAGCTCCATGTATAGATTTGTGGAATTTATTGTGGTCCTTGAGCAGGCAAACGATTGAAAAACCAAAAACAAATTACACTGAACAATGATGATGACATAGAGGCTCACATATTTCGGAGATGTAGCAGTGTACTTGCATTACAATACTGCTTGCTTGCAAGTTCACCGGTGTATAATCTATGCATGCCTTCCTCTTTTGTTCTGCTTCCTTGAGCCCCAACTCATGCATTCTTATGGTGAGGCTGCCATGTCATCATCCTTGTTCATTGCAATTTGTTAGAAATTTTGAAAACATTCTTATTACTCATCTCAATCACTATAAAGTCTGAAATTCTGTACTCAGTGTAATTTATAGTTGTTAAAATGTAAAAATCTGAAAATCATCCGGAGGTCTTCTTTAAGGTTGACTGAAACTTGAAAAGCAATTCATATTTGTCCTGGTTTTTTATTTATTCATCAAACAAAAAAGGTATGGAGGCCCCATTCCTTTGTAAAGAAGCAAAACAAAATGTCCAATTTTTGCACTTTTTAAATGATTACTATGCTCATAGAATCTTTGAAGGTTTCCGTGGCAGTAGAATGTTCAGTAGTGGAAGGCTTCACTGTGTACCACATCTTCTTTCTATGCTCATGTTCGGTGTTCATCGAAAACGGTATCAGGGATCCTACCTGCCGCCTGTGCAACTGCCAGTGCCTGCTGATTGGCTGCTGAGAGAACCTGGACACCGATGGGCAGGTCGGGGTACATCTGACGAATGGCGCAGGACACTGCAGTCATGGAGGCAGTGACCTCTGGTCCCAATTGGTCAGGCTGGACGTACGGCACGTCGTGCATGTTCTCCAACATGAGCGCATTCTGGTCAAAAAGCAAATGAGAGTGCAGGATATTTCTTGAAATGGCTGGTAACAGAGAACTGATCTCTAAGAGTGCAAAGTCTCATGGTGGCAAATCAATGATATAGCAAGTTGTAACAATGTTGTGTAAGTCATTTACTTGTCTTCAATAACTATTTATGGTGCAGTGAAGAGGATAGCTATGGTATAAACCACAACTAACAGTCACTATAAATATTCTATACCATTGCAGTCTTCATCTGGGTGCTGGAATTTGATTCCAAAGTCTATAAACCATCCGCCTACTTTGGTGCTGTGGAGAATACAGTCCCAAGTAGTTGCTGACATGCCATTAGATACATCAAGTATAAACCTGGGTGGCACATTGCACTTACATGTAAGTAATTCTAAAATGTAAATCTACTGGAATAGATTTGTTTAGAACTGCAGCCCAGGGCAAACTGAATTAAATACTACAATCATACACATCTGTGATTTTATGGATATATATTGCTACAGGTAGCACTGTAAAGAAAACTATTCAAATGACAAAATGAAATAAATTCAGCAAAAGCAAATTACCCTTGCATAATTCTTTCCCTAAGAACAAGTATAATTCGCTCAATTTTATGCTGACCTGCACAATACTTCACCCTCAGGTCAAAAACCTTAGTCGGTCCTATGACCTGCAAGACAATACTCATGTACCAGTTGTCAACGCATTTCAATGCAAGCAGGTTCTTGGGCAAAGAGTCAATTTCAGATGTTACCGGTACCTTTTTAGCCCAACCTTCAGCATTCTCCAGATCTGGTTGATATATTGTTCTGCTTTGTTTCAACCTTGTTCAAATCAGATTTACTGGCAAATGAGTAGTGTGGACCTGATAACAAGAATCAAAATGAACAAATGATCATCACATATATTTGGGCAGGATGGACAGAACCAAATATAATTCCTGCAGCAGTCTTGATGAGTAAGAAGGAAAAACAATCAGAAGTTTCGACAGAAATAATATGAGTGATATACTGGTATGTTGCATACTGCTGAGCATCTTAGATACCGGTACTCACTATGCCAGCCTCTACATATCCCTTGGCCTCAAGGCAAGCTTTCTTGACTATCTCAGCTATGCTTGTGCTGTGGTGTGGTGTACCTGTTTTAACACAAACACAAACGAATAATATCATCAATGATGATGACATTACTGATGGCTATGTACAATGATAACATAAGTCAACCTCGCCTGTTTCAAATCCATTTTAGGGACTGGAGAAGGCTGTACGACTTACAAAATAGAATTCGCTCACGTTTATAATACCTCATGTCTGTCCAGGATGGAATTTTTCTTCAACTCAGCAAAATGTTTGACTTGAGCAAGGTCAACTCAGGGTTGACTGTAATGCCCACAATGATATGAAACTAGGAGAAAATATACATAACTATCAAAATTATGATGATGATAATGTAATTTGAAAATATTATAATAATGACAACCCCCCCCCCCCCCAAATAAATGGGGGGGGGGGACAGTTTAAGGTATACACATATTTTTGAAGTCTACCTATCTAGAGCCCAGGTTTATCACAAAAGACCTGTCCAAATTTGTTTGTTTGTTTAACAAACAAAACACAGATTAACACAGATGAGGAATCCTATGTCAGGAAAAGCAGTCACAAGATTTTGTCAAATTGTGAAGGGATACCAAGAAGATATTTTGTGATCTTCGAGTATCATTCGAGTAATCAATTTAAAAAAAATTTCACATTCCCACTACACTGAACCGTCTTTGTTTCACTGCTTTTGTGACAAAAAGACAAAGCATTCTGTAGATGAAAAATTAAGCAGTTCTCTGCTTCCTTCATTAGAATTCACAAGGATTATAACATAGCCCTAACACTAGTATTAAACTCAAATTAAAGTACACTTTACAATAATTATCTGCTGGTCACACTGCATACATCAGTAAGTTCAGTTTTAATTTGGGTTGTCTGCCTGCAACAACAAATTATCATTCACAATTACAGCAGCTGATTACCTGGTAATGCTTGAACATGAATCATGCCTATCACAACACCACGGTTGTGTCCGAATAATCTTTGGAACCAGCTCATCTTGACCCCGAGTTCTACAAAGAGGAACAACAACAAAAGAGAGTAGCACTGATATTGTTATCTAACATCCTGCATGGCTGGCTATCACTGATGAAAGCAGTACCAGTAATATGCCTACATCCATGGTGGCTATTCACATGAGCAAGATGTTACCGCCTTTCTTTTTTTTTCCACTTCACTCTTTATTTCTGATGGTTGTGGCTGGCTGTAAGAGACAGCTCGGTGAAATCAGACATACATATTGTATGGAATGGCAGTTTTAATCAAAATCAAAATTAAAAACAAGAGACCTGCAGAACTCATGCAGAGACTCCAACCCAAAGCACCTTCTGATCTGGAGATTCTCCCGCCTGAAACCCCTAGCAAACGGGAGATTCCAAGTTGATGTGTGCGAAGCGCGAAATTCCCAGGTTCTAGATGCTCTGTAGTGCTATCTAAGGCTTATTTTTTCAACATACGATAGCAATAAGTAAAAAATCCTTTCCAACGGGAGACACAGAGCCAGGGCGGGAGAAATTAAATCATAAGCAGGAGAAAGGGAGATTTTGCAAAAATGGGTTTTCGGCGGGAAATCTCCCGTCGAAAACGGGAGAGTTGGAGTCTCTGCTCATGTACCTGAGCAGCATATTATTCACTTTCATGGCACTCCACCCAAGTAAAGCTAATAATAAAAAAAACAACAAAAACAATCTAACAAAAACCTCATTTGCGCACACTATGATTCCCTCCACCCACCGATGGTATTCCTGCCAATTGTAAGTTCGGTCAAAATCTAGCCACTTGTTAAAAAAAAAAAATGAATATGCCAAAAATCACATAAATTAGCAAGTTTGGGATATACTGACCTACTTTGGCAAAAGGAAGCAAGTGACAAAAGTGACATTTCTCGTAAAAGAGCAAAATGTGTCTGTCATTTACACTGACGTCAATGGACTATCATGATGTTTTATCTAACATATCTCTTAGTAGGATGAATGTTTCTGCATGAAATTTGGCATGGAAGAAGAGCTCATTATGTGAATTATGAAAACATCATTAACTCAAATTCAGATGGTATGTCATTTGCTTCCTTTTTCCAAAGTAGGGCAGTATAATTATGGACTCCATTCTAATGGTCCCTAATGGGGAGCATCACCACCATTTCAGAGGCTCCAACTCTCCCGCTTTTGACAGGAGATCTCCAGCCGAAAGCCCATTTTTGTAAAATCTCCTGTTCTCCCGCTTGAGATTTAATTTCTCCCGTCTTGGCTCAGTGTCTCCTGTTGGAAAGGATTTCTTACTTATTGCCATCGTATGTTGAAAAATAAACCTTAGATAGCAGGAGAGATCATTATGCATCTATGATCTAGAACCCTAGAGCTTCCAGGGCCCTTAAACGGACTCTGGCCGCAATTAGGAACTTCACGCTTTGCGCTTGTGATGTGCGCTTTGCGCACATCAACTTGGAGTCTGCATTTTGCAAGGGGTACGTTTCAGATGGGAGAATCTCCAAATCAGAAGGTGCTTGGGGTTGGAGTTTCTGCCATTACTTGTGAAGGTGACCCCCCTTGATCATTCCAGCCACCAGTTTTCAAGATGGAAATGTAAAAAGTTTATGCACAACAGACAGCACACACTGCACGACAGATGGATAAGTACAACTGACATACACAAGTTTCACATTTTATAGAAGGAAAAGTTGATTTAGGACTCATATAAAGTATACAGGAGCATGCAACAACATATTTGTTAATACTATGGAATTGGTGGAGGCGATCGATCTACAAAGCTAAGGGATTATTGACGTTTACTGTAATTTTTTTTTTTTTAATGATTATGGGAGAGGAGGGGAGAGGGGTTGCACATACCATCAACAGGAGAGTTTTGAGGTGATACTGTGATGACGTACATGTTGCATATAGATCTAGACGTTCTAGACCCCGTTGGCATATCGTAGCCCTACTTATATTCAAATTTGCACTGTAGACTATGGGTGGATGGTTTTATGTACCGATATTACTTTTTGGTGACACCATGTTCTTGTTGAGATGTTTTTTATATTAAGGATCTTTCTGGTTTTAATTATCATTCTGACAAAATCACTGATGGTCGTTATGATTTACTCTATCAAAAGCTGCAATATAGTGATAGTGATGATACTGAAGTTTATTTTATTTTTTCCTATTTAGGCCTAGGCCCTATATGATGATACTGAAGTTAATTGCATGTAGAAATACATGGAGTTAAGTCTCCATCATCAGAGGTGGATTTAGGGGGGAGCGCACTGAGTGCGCCCCCCTTTATTTTTTTTGTTGAAAGAAAGTAAATAAAAAGAAAAATATTGAGGGAGGGGTGCACGCGCCCCCCTTTAATTTTGTAAAGGTGCCCCCTCTTTATGGAGTTCTACTTCTAGCTACGATCCGCCCCTGATCATGTAAATTTACAACTTCAAATTTCATAATGCGAGTCTCCTTATTAATATTAGACTGCCTTTTATAATTGTCTATCTAAAAGTTCCCTAACTTGTCTTTGGAAGACATTCTCACAGTTATGATGCTTGGAAGATGGTCTAGAATCTACCCAGCAGCAGTGCAGGCACAGTCTCCACAGACTCACACTCAGCTCTTCTTCTTCAGTTTTCGCAACATTTTGAGGATCTTTAAAGCATGACTCATTGAGCTACATGTTTACAACGAACTTTGACTATCTTCAGGTTCTCACTCAGTGATACTTGTACTACAGCCTAGAGCCAGAGGATCTTACCCCGATGTCTTCAAACTACAGCTCTACCGTCGCCTCTACTCTACAGCCACTCTCCGCGATGAGTACAGGGCTTAGTCGACATCCATAGCATCGCCGTCCCCATTCCACCGCATACTAGTAACGGGGAGGCTAGTACAGTACTCTAGTATTCGACTAGCAGGTTGACAATGTACACGTACGTACACGTGCGATCACCCAATCGAAAACTCCCTAGTTGCTGACATTTAGCAGTGCCGATCGTCGTCCGTGACTGCACACAAGTTGCCGCGTATTCGTCAAACCAGCTGATTACCGTTTCCGGTTCGAGGCAAGTCTTTCTTGTCCAATCGCAATACGACTGATAATAGGCCACGCCTATTCATTCTTTGTTGCCATATGCTAATCTAGATTTAATTCAGTCGTTTGTATATGGCTAGCATTTTTTTTTATCAAAAATTGCAGACCAGAAATATTTATTTTCTTATTTTAGTATTTTTTATATTTTTAAATGCAATTAAGGTAGAAAATATTATGAATAAGTCACTAGTAATAAATTTATATTAAATACTTTTCGAAGTGATTAATTTGAGACTATATCTAGTTGCGCACACTTCTCGCAGCCAATTTCTTAGTGCGAACTGACTTGTTTAAAAGTGAATTTTTTGCTCATTTTTGCATCATTTACTGTACCCTGTTGTGCAGTGTGTTACAGAATCAATACTTTGTATATACTCAGGTGTTTGCCACCTCTTGGAGCTTCATTCTATGTTTGTAGCGGAGAAGATCATAATACGTTTAGAACTTCGCGGCAAGAACTCCCGCCAGTGCTACCCTTCGTTCACTGGACGACCGATCCGCGGGCATTCAGTGTGTGTGCATATTGGATTGTCTGCTTTGGCGGGTTATCGGCTGATCGTAAAGGCGGCGCCGAGGAGAAGTGTGGTTGTAAGGTTCAAAAACTGTCTTGATTTTTGTCGTATGCCTCGTCTGTTTTGCTTGTATTTTTAAGGGTTCATACACTGGTGCATTATCTTTGTTAGGACAAAATTTTAGTTCAAAACATTGGCTCAATTCGCCATAAGAGCGATATGCCGACTGTCAGGCGGAAACTATCCTGCGACACAAAGTTCGGACAGCCATACCACAAGACACTACCCACTGAACAGGCAGGCGCCCGCCCGTGCGTACACGGCCGGTGGCGCGATCAGCGAGCGTTTTCCTTGTCTAGCTCTGACCATTCGGTGTTTTGTTTGTCCCGTTTCGTTATAGTAAGCATACATCGGTCCATTGTTTCTATCAACGTCGGCTATATTGAATTTGTAAAGCAGCATCATGTCCTGGGTTAAAAATCGTGGCATTGATTTTGATGTCCAATAGCCGGATTTTTTGTAAAATTGCAGTTAAACATTTCATCCTCAATTTAAATTTTCAGGAGCGGGCCTACTTGGACGACGTGGACAACAGTGAAGAACCAGTAAAGTATCAGTGAGGAAACGATGTCTCGTCGAAGGTATGTTTTTATTTTCCCTTTTTTCCATCAATCATTGTGAAGGGGTTGCACACTTGAAATTTGCCTAACTAGACTAACGTTAGAGCTCAAAACGTTTTACGCCAGAGAAAATAACTGACGGTGGTGGAATTAAAAATCATTCAGTGTAGGCTTGCCCTTGGCCTTGCAGCCTCAACTGAGATTCGAGTTTTGTCTACAATTTTCTCATGGTTTTTGCCTTTCAGTGGTCGACTTCAAGCGAGGCAAGAGAACGACAGAACATCAAATTATGAATCAGAGGAAAATCATCAGCTAGTTTGCACAAGGAAAAGGAAAACCCGCGAACAAGACATGGTGAGTTAATCTGGAAAATGTGACTGTGATCATTCGTGCAATGTGTGTAACGTTAAGTTTAGTGTCTGAACTGAGCTTAGCCGCTAGGCCGCTGTGGACTCGACTATCGATTTGATTGAAAGATCGCGGGAAAGTGTCTTTACAACATTTTCTCCCTGTTCTCCCAATCATTTCACAGGTCGAGACAACCAGAACAGAAGTTCAGAAGAGAAGGCAGGAATTCAGGATAGAAGTGAGTTGAGTGTTCGTTTTGATGGCCATTTGTGTAGTGCCGGTTACCGCTTGATCATGATCAGGCGATTATCCTTATTGGGCAAGGGGACTTTGTTGTTTCGCGCTCCTCCGGTCCTTCGATTCCCGCCGCCCGCTCGTACCTGTGTAGTGTGACTCCGCCGTTCATTCATTGTGTTGGCCGGCGGGCAAGGCAGCAACCCGCGCCTCCCGCCCGCCCCTGCACTGTGTAGAAGTGTGTTTGCTTGTGTGATTTAACGCGTTTGCGTTCGTGTTGATGTTGTTCTTGTTTCTGTACATACAACATATACTATAGGCCTATGTTGCTTGATGCATGTTGATGCATGTTGATAATAATGAAAGCTTGTTCGATGCTAGATTCTAACAGTTTGATTGACAATGCTTGAGTGTTGCTCTTCTGTTATCAAGCTGAATTTTTGAACAGAAATAAAAAGTGCGCAGAATAGATATTAGATCCACCAATGTGAGCTAATTCCTTGTTTTGTAGCAGACTTTATGACTTTACTAGAATTCTGAAATGTGGTCTAAGATCTTTGATTATTGGGACATTAAAAACGCTTGATAATAATAATAATACAGACTCTAGCCTCTAGGCCTAACGTTAGGTTCCTACCTTATCTTTGGTTTGATACACTATAGAACCAAGAAGTTTACTCAAATCAGATATCAAAGTGACGACAGTGAGATCTTTCCACTACCGCCACCGGTACTATTATTGATTTCTACTCATTTTTGTTTTTCCTTTATAAAGACTAATTTCTCAACATAATAATAAATGGGCATACTGCTGAAATGATTTTGCAATGACATCTCCTGGAACATTATTCCAAACACACAAGAATCATAGGGCCTATATCAAAAACATTTGAATTATGGCTGTTTGCTATTTATTATTTGTCAGAAATATTGAAATATTTTGGTTTTGATGCATCATACTTTTTAGTTTAAGGTTGTTGTTTTTTTTTCCTTTTTTTTTTCGTCTTGCCTTTGAGGTGTTAGTACATAAGGAGGGGTCAAGTCAGATACCTTAATTTGCTTCTTCGTAGCTCAATGGTTAATGTGGTGTTTGTGTGTATTTATATCTGTCCGTCTATGTGTGTGCTTTTGTATATATTGTGGGTGCAGTGGTATCCTGACAGTACATAGAGTTTGAATGCAGAAACAGCAGATAAACACTAATTTCAATTTTTTTTTAACAAAGTCATCAAAAAAGAGAAAAATTAACTCATAATTTTCAATGATATACATTTGTAACAAATAGTTTTGTAGTTATTAAAATTATAATATAGAGTTATATGTAATTATTTTTGGTTTCCAGCAACTTCGATCATAAATACCAGGTATATATACCAGTTGATAAAAGTTGATAAGTCAGTTTTTTAATTTAAACCCTTCATATATTCTTTTCCTGCAGCTGTAACTACATATAATTGCAATTGTGACTGGAGTTTCTTCCCTAGTATCCATTATTCATAGACGTAGTACCTGTTTTCCTATTTCATTCTCCCTATAAAGCTTGGAATTTGCACCCTTTGAGCTCACTTGAATTGTACCGGGATGTCCTGCTCCCAACCTCCCATCTCCCCCCTCCCCCCCCCCCCCCCCAAAAAAAAAAAAAAAAAAGAGGAAAAGATGTTTTGTTACCATTCCTGAAAGCACATGTGAGCAATGTGAGCTTCAGTGTCTTCATTCAGGTTGTTGTAAAAGCTAGTTTTACTAATAGGGTTTTTTTTCTTTTTCTGAATATCTGCAGAATCACTGGGTGCCAATATCCGAGTCGTCAACCATAGAAACATCTCGATTGGTGCCAACTAGTAACAGGGAAGCAACAACTCCTTCAGAGGAACTCATGGACTCGGGTAAGACTATTGCATTTGAGGGGAGTGCTGCTTTTATGCAAAGCTGCCACTTGTGCCCCCCCCCCCCCAAAAAAAAGTGTTTATGTGTCATATATTTGTAGTATTCAGAATGTTACTAAAGGACTAGGTGGGGAGTTTAGCCCTAGTGCCTTTTATGTAACATATGTAACAAAGGTAATGCCATATTTATATTGTACATTACTGTATGTCATCAAATTGAATTGTGCTAAAAGAATGAATGAATTGTCAACCAGTTCATTGAAATGAAAGGGGAAAAAAATTAGTGTTCTCAAAAGTTCTACAAAGTTGTAATACATGGAGGGGGGGGGGGGGGACTCTACTTCAACCTCACAAAGCATGTACCGTACAACTTTTCAACAATGAATATCACTGCATTTTTCATGTACATTCTTCATATTGGGCTTCCTCCTCTAGCAAACTGGGTCACGTTCCGTAACCTCTTCCCAGCCCATGTGTCGGAGCGAGCGTCGCCAGTGCCCCTCGTCAAGTGGGCGGAGCTGCCAGAGCTGTGGTCGATCATGACGCGGCAGGAGACCCTTTACCCCAGGCAGGTGGGCTGCCTGAAGGGGCACCCATCGCTAGGCGAGAGAATGAGGTCCATCCTCCTAGACTGGTTAATCGAAGTGAGTGACAAACTTTTCAATCAAACATGATTGAAACTGAAGTGAAAGCAAGAGATTATAAAGCATAGGGATGAAGATAGGAGGTACCAGTATGAGTTTTCTTCCAATTTGTCTGCCCTCTGTGCAAATGAAATTTGTAAAATCGCAACTGCTTCACAAACATGTCTGAAAAAGGGAACCTGTGGGAATCGAACCTGTCATTCATTACTTCTTTCCCGACAGTGACACTACCACCAGACTATCTCTGGTTGCTTGCAGTGACACAATGAACTTGGAACAAATACATAGATACTTTATGAACGTTCAAATCGTACAGCAATGTCATTTAAGTATGAAGAATTGGAAATCTCGCGGGGAGAACATGAAATGCCATGTTATTGCACACTGCGATAGTGTACCTCTTCTTGAATGTGATTCTGTGCGTGTATGGTCAACAGAGACAGTGGTATAAAACCAGGGTCATAAAAGCACTGTTTTCATCAAAATTTCCCATCGTTTTGGCAGGATAACCAAAAAAAAAAAAAAAGAAAAAAAAAAGTTGAAAAATGTGGTATGGGAAAAAGTGTCCCGTGGAAACTTGTTTTGCAAGAAAAAGTGCTATCCAAGCACCATATCGTCCAGATTAGGCAATGCTGCCACAACCCCCCCAAAACAGAACAATACAGAAAGTGAGTTCAAAAGAAAGCAGAAACCGTGTACACAGCTCATGCACAATGGTCTTCATTGTTGTCGGTCAGTTCAGGAAAAGCAGTTTGGACTTGAACATGTCAATACTGGCTGGGAGTGTGGTCAGGCTCTCGAGATCCCCATGTGGTCATTAAATAATCAATGGACACCACTCCCTTTTACCTCTCTTGCAGTTCGACTGGTCATTCAGCGGGTCCCATTCATTCATTGCCTTGACCAATCAATAGGTCAAACCCTTTGTTGTACTGCCCACTGGCAATGCCTATTCAAGGGAAGCCGGCCCAATAAGATACAAATACAAGAAGCATTGTTCTTCAATTGCACTGCTGATGTCCGATTCTTGTAAAGAAATTCTGAAAGGCGGGAAAGGATGGACATGACTTTCACTGCACCAGGTCAATTATGGTCAAGACTTTGTGGTGCCCAGTGAAGTTAGATAAACTGTGTACCATTCACTGGAAAGCCAAGCTAAGACTTAAAATGAAAGTGAGACTGTCTAGGGATTAGGATCCATGGTAGGATTTTCCCCATGGTGAGCTGTAAAACATAAATTATGGCAGCAGTGACCTGATATATAATTGTTGCAGTATGTTGCTGTGTTCACAACAGATCTTCATAATCTGTATACTGTGAAAAAGTTTCGTTTCTATGCTTTGCTATTTAAACTATTTTCTTTGCGGCATTTGTCCTGCATGGAGTGTGTGGAAATGTAGCATATTTTTTTTTTCCATTAACCCTAAAAAGACTGGGGGGGGGGCCTAAAAGGCCCCCCCCCTCGACATTTCGCGCGATTACTCAGCAACACGCAATGCTCTCGCCGCGAAGCTCTATGACTTTTTTCTTTCGAGTTTCCCGCACATTTTGACACCAAATTTGTGACGCCCGGGGGTACGGTTCTGAAGTTACATAACTTTTTGTACATGCACGTCAGACCGAAAATGGCTCAAAAATGTGATTTTGTGTACTAAGTCAATACAAATTGAGTTTTATCACATGGTTCATATAAATATGCTTATTTTTACTGTCAATGGCTAAAATCAATTTGTTTTAGTAGTATTATGCCTCAAAAAGGGTCTGCCACAAATTTTGCTGAAAAAAACAACAAAAACAAAACGTCGTAAAAACAAGGAAATACATAAGAAATTCATAAAACAATAAAATAAATAAGAAATTAATTTTGATACTGATTTTTTTTTCAAGTGCATTTGCTAAGAATGCCACAAAGAATATCTAGACCAAAAATGAACACTTTTGGAGCTTTATTTACTGATTTAGATCAAAAAGTCTGATTTCTTGCATAAATTAGCATAATTAATTAAAATAAAATAAAAGAAGACTATTTTGGAAAATTTAAATATACGATCTTGTAGATTACATCGCACACTACCATTGTGCAAATTTCCGCGGTGATCGCGCGATCCACGGCCGAGATCTTAAGGGGGGGCCCTTTAGGCCCCCCCCCAGTCTTTCGAGCTACCAAAATAGCCCAGTCTTTTTAGGGTTAAATGAAGGTCAATCTTTTCAAGAATACCATTGATGCATTTTTTTTTTTGTCAAAGCGTAAAGAGCAAGCAAAATAATGATTTGCATTTTTGATAATGAGTTTTACAACTCAAGTGATACCTGCATGTTAACACATAATCTGCATTAAGCAAACTGTTGGCAAAACACTGAATGAATAATTTTTTCTGCATCATTAGGATTTCTTGTTAATGCTTTCGTTTCTACTTTGTTAACAATTCTTATTGCTGTTTTGTTTTTACAGGTTTGTGAAGTGTACAGGTTACACCGCGAGACATTCTATCTTGCAGTAGACTTTGTAGATAGGTACCTGGCAGCAAAAAAGAACATTCCAAAGACGAAACTACAGCTGATTGGCATCACTGCACTATTCATCGCAGCAAAGTTAGAAGTAAGTTTCAAATAGGAATCATATGTTATCGTTGTGTGAACACTATTGCAAGAAAGGGTTTCAGCGACTATGCACTGATAATTTTAAAGAAAAGATCGAGTTTGTTACACAATAATTCAATTGACAAAGGAGAAGACTATAAAGGGATGGTACAGTATTGGTAGAGATGAAAATTGGGCTTCAACTCTTTTGTGAGGTACCAAGAAAACAGTAATGAAATAGTGCAGAGCACACCATTTTGAGAGGAATTCAAAGTTTATTTTATAAAAATCAGGTTTGGAATAGCTGAAACATCCAAAAACAAAGTAAAACAAAACAATCGTAATAAAATTTGGGTCCCACACTTTATTGGGATCGCTCTGTATTGGATATCTTGGTCATTTCAAAGAAATTTTCATCAAAAAAAAAAAATGAATCCCTCTTTGAATGCTCTTTCATATTTTATAAGAGGTTTCTCACTATCTCACCAAAAAATGATAAAAAACCTGAAGTTAAGTCTCAACCAAAACTATACGATCCCTTTAACTCTTGTCTGTGAGCAGCATTGATAACTATTCAAATGTAAGAACATGATAAGTACACAAACTCTGCAAAGCAGACATCCCTTCTCGAAGCATATCACATTAAAGTTTAAAATAATTTAAAGGTTATATTGCACGCATGATCTCCTTAACATTTACTTTGAATTTTATCTATGATATGAATTTAAGACCATATTTATAAAGGTAATTCTAAGTTTGAAAAAGATTTACTCAGGATCTTTATTGATTGAAAAGTTTATTCAAGTCAGATTGTAAGTCCAAGATAACCAGTAACATGCTCAAGAGCCTACCTGAGAAGTTTTCACTATTTTCTGTCAAGGTGCCTACTTTTACTTACTTCAGTTAGTGGCCCTACACTCTAAACATCAAGAAATACTGTATACGTCATATATTTAGCGAATCAAAATTTTCGGGAATCGGGACTTGATGACAATTTCGCAAGTGGTTAAATTCGTGAGTGTTTGGATACGGTACTGAATGGAGAAATGTGTGTGTGAACATCATATTCAGATCGGGATCAGTGTCAATTTTTTTGCGCGTCTGTAAATTTGTGAATGGCACCTGACTCATGAAAATATACCTCACAAAATATTTGCCTTATACAGTAGTTTATCCTTCAATGACCTTTACCTATCTACTCACTTCCATTCCAACCTATAGGAAATCTATCCACCAAAACTCCACGAGTTTGCGTATGTGACAGACGGGGCGTGCAGTGAGGACGAGATCCTCAACCAAGAACTTGTCATCCTGAAGGTAATGTGATCTTACTGGTGGTAGAATGCATACATTCATTAACAATACAGCAGCTGATCATAGAACTAATTTGCGAAAGAAGAAGAATGATTCTGAGATATTTGAACCACATCTACCGTGTATGTACCAGAAATAGACGTGTCTTCAAATTTACAGATATTAGTAAAAGTATTGTAAAAGTGGATATTTTCACACGACTAATTTATTAAGCTCGGCCGGGTAAGAAAAGTTTCGCATGTTTTTGATACCGCGGAATCAAGACATCAACTACTTGAACATATAGCCAGCAAAAATATTTGCGTCCTTTTATTTTCACGCTAGTGCGAAATGCATGAAAATTTCAACACCACAAAAATGTCCACTTTTACAGTAGTTGTGATAGTAGCATTGTTGTCATTATTGTATAGTCAACATCAATGTCATTATGTTGTAATTTCTAATATTGTGTGATCAACTCTTAAATTTACTTTGACATTCTTTGCTTTTCAGGAGTTAACGTAATATAGGTGACTCCCTTTATAAAATAATCCTGGGGAGTGGCAATTTTCTGTCATTATTATATCAAAATTTTGTTACAGCCGAACAACAAAGGATGTAAAGATGTTCAGAGAATAATTTTGAGGGCCTGAAATTTGAATTTGTTGTAATGAGAGTTTCATTATAACTGTGTTTGTTATAACAGGAGTGCACTGTACTTTAGGGTCTGATTAATCAGAACTCGCTACTCTGACATTTGTATTCCTGGTCATGGAACTGAAGGAAGACTTGATGAGACACGGAATTGTTAACAGAAAGAGGACAATAACACAATTGACAGAAAAAAAGAAATGATCGGATGGTATCAATTTGCCATTTGCCAATATTTTGTATCACCATCTTTGCATACATTTCTTCCAGGCGCTGAAGTGGGACCTGTCCCCAATCACTGTCAACACCTGGCTGAATGCTTTCATGCAAATCTGCAACGCTGACGAGATCGCCAACCAGAAGACCAACTTCCACATCCCAGCCTACTCCTCCAGTGACTTCATCAAGGTGGCTCAGGTGAGAGCACAAACTGGTGGCATGAGTGTTCAGCTGATCCAAAAAGGGAATGATACTGCAGATTTGTGGAAGGGGGGGGGGGGGGGGGGGAGGAAAGGAGAGAAAGGGCAAAAAGGTTTAAAACATTTCCATTTTAATCACTTTTATAGCTTGATGAAAGATGTGACCCAGTGCTTGTGAAAAGGTAGTTTTGCTTGTTTGCATATTATTTGCATATTATACACAGTTTATGGTGCAAGAGATGCAGACAACCGATACTTAATGCCTTTTTATGCTGTTTCAGATAAAGCTGCTGTCAGATTTTTCTTTGGAAATTATCAGTTTTGCCTGTCCTGCGTGTCATGTTGAGAGAGTGCTGGTAAAATTGATGCCACTCCTGAAACTGTCTCATACAGCTGATGTTTTATCATGTCTGTGCTATTTGTATGGATCCACTTTAGCACATCATGAATTGTAATAATGTGATCAGACTTTGTTCACAGCTGTGAATGTAAAGTTAATTATGAATGAAATGCTACCCTCTTGTATCTGGTTATGCACTGTAAGTTCAGTAAGTCATGAACCATTATGTCCCAGTAGACTACAGACAGTTGGTATGGCGCTCTCCATTTCCAGTCCATTTGCAGAAATCATAATGCCCTTCAGCAAAGGGCATTTCTTCCTCCGTGCATAGTGTGCATGCTTTACTTTGCCAAGTCTTCTTGATTCTGGAGGAGGCTTCCTGAAATTCAAACATGTCTACACGTCCTGACAAAAAGATTATGATTGCCCCCCCCCCCCCTTATGTCAGAATGAACATGACCTATCGAGATGGTAAGTCATTACAAGTACCTCCCCCATAGCTCTCTTAAACCTTTGCTGATTTTGATATTTGGGTCAGGTTGTCCTTGCGAATCAGTGTTTTGTGTTGTATGTTGTTAAGATCATTTTCTAGAATGAAGATGACCTGCATGTATCTGTATTTAATTTTCAGCTGGAGTTTGATGCTACTGTCATCATTTATGTTAATTTTGTTGTTGTTGTCAGTGTTACAAATTGTTTCAAATTGCTTCTCAATGACTTGATATTGGCAGCTCCTGGATGTATGCACCCTGGACATTGGATCCCTAGATTTTGAGTACAGCACCTTAGCAGCGTCTGCCCTCTATCACATGACCAATGAAGAACTTACCCTGGAGGTCACAGGTAATAAACGCATCATGTCTTACCCAAGGGTTGGCAAATCTTTGTGACTTCAGGGTGGTCCACAACTTGAAATTTGAGCATGTTGCAAGCTCAGAATCTGAGAATATTGCAGAAATTGTATGTATCGTGAGCACATAGTTCGCAATATTCCGCAGCTTATCTCTCTTTGTCCTGCTTACTTTCATTCAATGTTCTCTCTCATGTTTTGCACACAAATATATAAGTATCAGGTAGTTTGATTTTCTTATGTTTGCACATGTTTTTTACATGTTTGACTACATTTTGTGTAGAGCTTGGTGCATATTCTTGAGGATGTTGCACAGGAATTGGAGCATGTTGCAGCGACATGCTAAAACCCCTCGTTGACTACTCTGAACTTAGTGATTCAGATTGCAATGCATAGACCTGCTTTACATTACTGTAAAAGTGGACATTTTTTTCACCTGAGTAATATTTCAAACTTGGTCAGTCGGGGTGAATTTCGTGTATTTGTAATTCTGCAGAAGCAAAATATATATTAGTATTAAATGTTTAAAAAAAAGAAAAAAAATGGAGCTTTTATCAATGCGCTAGTTGCATATCTTGTGAAGCATGAGAAAAATTTGCATACCACAAAAATTGCTACTTAAAAAGTATATTGTTGATTTCCAACTCCGATTTTGTACATGTAATCCCTTGGGGGCAAACAGGATTGAAAATTTGCTCTGCAAAAAAGGGAAATGTATGTTATTGTTGGATTCTTTGTTCACACTGGCAAAATTTCTTTACAGAAGGGGTTCACTGTTCTGTGCTCATTTATGTACATTTTTTTTTTGTGCTCGTATTCAGAATTGTGATGTTTGTTGCAATAATGGAATGAAACAATTAGTTTTACTTGCAGATGCATGATGATTGCTCTTCCAGATGGATCTGCCTGCAAAACCTTTATTTCTTTTCATGTTTTCTCTTTTATCTTTTCTTGGTAGGGATGAAATGGGATGACATCGCGGTCTGTGTCCAGTGGATGTCAGCGTTCGCCATAACCATCAGAGAGATGGGCGTCGCCCAGCTCAAGAGCTTCAAGAATGTCTTTCCGGGGGATGCCCACAACATCCAGACACACTGCTCAGGTTTAGAACTACTGGTGAGTCTTGCTCACATTGTTGCCTGGCTGTTCTGGCTGGCCCATGCGGTCTAGGAAACTACATTTCTTTGATTCACTGCTGTATCTTATTTTTATTGTGATTTTTAGCTCACCTGAGCCAAAGGCTCAAGTGAGCTATTGCGATCGCCCTTCGTCCGGCGTCCGTCACGCGTCGTCCGTCGTCCGGCGTCCGTCGTGCGTAAACTTTTACATTTTTATCTTCTTCTTGAAAACCCCAAGACCGATTTTCATCAAACTTGGCAGGTAGCATCCCTAGGGGGTTAGGAACTCAATTTGTTAAAATGGGCACCATGCCCCACCCAGGGGCCCCCAGGGGGGCCCAAACCCCCCAAAATTAAGGAATCTGTAAAAATCTTCTTCTCTAGAACCAGAAGTGATAGAGCTAAGTTAATACTATGAGTTAGTACATTGATGACTGTAGTTTCAAGTTTGTTCATGGCAGAATCAGGGGTGCCCCCCTTGGGACCCAGGGGAGGGGGGTGGGGAGGGGTCCTTATGGGGCCTAAATTATCCATTTTCATCTTCTTCTTGAGAACCCCATGACCAATTTTCACCAAACTTGGCAGGTAGCATCCCTAGGGGGTTAGGATCTCAATTTGTTAAAATGGGCACCATGCCCCACCCAGGGGCCCCAGGGGGGCCAAACCCCCCAAAATGAAGGAATCTTTAAAAATCTTCTCTAGAATCAGAAGTTATAGAGCTAAGATAATACTATGAGTGAGTACATTAATGACTGTAGTTTCAAGTTTGTTCATAGCAAATCCAGGGGTGCCCCTCTTGGGGGCAGGGGGGGGGGGGGTGGGAAGGTCCAAATGGGGGCCTGAATTGTACATTTTCATCTTCTTCCTGAAAACCTCATGATGGATTTTCGTCAAACTTGGCAGGTAGCATCCCTAGGGGGTCAGGATCTCAATTTATCAAAATGGGCACCATGCCCCACCCAGAGGGCCCCAGGGGGCCCCCAATCCCCCCAAATTAAGGAATCTTTAAAAATGTCGGCCCTTATTGTACATTTTCATCTTCTACTTGAGAAGCCTGGTCAAATTTTAGTAGAGCTGTGAATAATTTAGATTAGTGACTGCGTGAAAGGTGAACTTGCGATACTCAGGTGAGCGCTAGACCCGCGGGTCTCTTGTTATATTTGACATAAGTGTGTCATAAGGTAGACTTAAAAATTCTTTTTCTTTTGACCCCTTTGTTGTTTACTGTAACATCAGAAATGTGAAACTTTTGTAAATTGGAAGCAGCTGCCTTTCACTACGTGAAACTTTCACAAAGTGCTGCCCATGTAAAGGAGTATACTTACATTTACTTGATTGTGCAGACAAAAACTATGCACTGTACTGTCACGAAAGATAGCTCCTTGCAAAATTTACATCTCCAATGTCAATGCAACATTTACCATTCTGTTTGTGAGATCCTGCATTATTGATGTCAATTTGATGGTAGGTTGAAGTCCATCTTAAGAGTTTTTATCTTCATAGCTTTTGTAACAATGTCTCCATGGATATGTGTACGCTTTGACCCATCTGCATTTTCTTTTCCCACCGTAGGAGAAGTCTCAGGAGAGGCTGAAGGAGATCCGGGAGGCTGCATGCTGCAGTCCAGTGCAGGTGCCTGGTGTCCTGACCCCTCCTCAAAGCAACGAGAAAGGGCATAAAGGTGTTCTATGATGAAAACAGGGTTTGCCACCAGTCTTGGCCAGAATTTTGTTTAGCAGTAGATAGTTACTTTATTTGTGTGTCTGTTCTCTTTATAAAGAATGTACTATGTGTCTGTGCTGTTGTCTTTATATATCTTAGTATTGTTACGACATTGTGCAAAATGAATTTGTTTTCGCCCACAGTGATGCAGTAGGTAATTTTCCGAGTCGCATTAGGGTTTCGGAAATGCCTTGTGAAGAAATATGCATCAAACTATGTGATGAAATAGCCTTTGAGGCAACAGAAAATGTTAATGAGATGTACCTTACCGGTTAGTCTAGATCACTCCAGACTCAATTTTGCTGAAGTCAAACTGACAGGGATTTGAGAAAGGCTTTTTTGGATGCTCGCAGTGCATGTGACTCAGAACATTAACCCATGGAGTCGAAGGAAAGGTTTAGGCCACAAAAATGATCTTGTCTTCATTGAAAGGCAGAGTTGCCAAGTTTCCCTGATTCTGCAGGGGGCACCCTGAAATCTTTTAATATCTCTTCATGTCTGGATGAGAGAATAACATGGGCTATCTCCCTGGTTACTGTTTGTTTGAAATCAACCTGATTTTGATGGAGGCATGACTTAGATGTTGGCAGCCTTGGATTGGGCACCTCTTCAATTTTGGGGGGCATTTCTTGTATTTTTAGAGCTCTAGATGAAACAGAATTTGTAAAATTGTAAAATCTGCAAGAAGTCAGAAAGAAATGTAAAAAGGAAAAAAAAAAAAAAAAAACACTTTTCGGTTCTTAATGTGTTTCCCAGTCAAGAATCAGTGATGCTTGCAGGAATTTTGAAACTTTTGAAAATTTCACATTCAAAATGAATAATGATATACATGTATGAACAACAGAGGACTGAAATGGGAGAGGTTTTTTGTTTTGTTTTTTCTTTCTTTTACTCCACTTTACGAAATTCTAATAATGAAACTTGATGGAACATAAGCAGCATGTTAAGGCATGGGATGAAATATTGATTTAATTGATTGAACATTTTCTCTCTTGCTCTTAGCACCAATTTCTGATGTTCCCCGCTGAGTCAGTGACATTGCTCGTAGTATCTCTTTTCCTTTCATTAGCACAGGACACTTTGAAGTTAGCTCTGATTTTGTGATCTGTTAGTTTTTGTGGGAACATATGTTCAACTTTCGAGGTAGGTGTGCTTACTAACTGAAATATAAACATTTTTCTGTGGAGTGGGTAGTTTTAATTCAAGAGATTATGAGAATATTTTAGTCGAGTGTAGGTACAAAGTGTATAGAGAGCTTACTTTTAAGATGATTTAAGATGGTTCCGCAGTTGGGAATGTGTATTTTAAACCTGTATATTTCCGGAGGGGAATATTTTGAGACACTCCTGTAGAAAACTTTGAAAAGGAAGTGTTCGCCGAAAGCTCGTAAATACTGACAGATGATGGGTTGCATGTAACAAGGTGCATCGTGACTTCAGTGGAAAGACAGCTGGGGTTAATAAATGAGAGACGAAATCAGAAAGTATCTGTTACATTCCTCTAGCTGTTTGCCATACCAAAGTAATTCTCAGAGCCTAATCTGACCGAGTTCATGAGTGGTGGGAGAGAATGTGTTTATTTGGGGGTATTTTTATGAGTCATCAACAGATAAAGAAGAATTCAGCAATAATTTTTGTCCAGCTGTAGGTGTAAATGCTTACATTTATAGGCTTGTGAAGTTTGGCAGTTCTGCGGGATGTTTCACCGGGTCGTTCAAGATTAAAATATTTACTCTCTGGTTTTTGTGTATGATCGCTGTGGGAATGATATTCAATGCATTTGTACAGAGATTATTTATAGTCACAATTTATATTATGTTTCATGTATTCATACAAATGCTTCTAAGTGAAATTGTGATGGTATTTATTTTTTTGTCAATGCAAATGTTCTACGTTGAAATGCGCGAGATAGTCGTGCTCTTTTCTTCATCACAATTTAATTGATGAACAGGTCATCGGACATATATATGATTGATGAGTACTCATATGTTACCACTGGTGCTTTGTACATATGACCCAGTACATTAGTTACAGAAGAGTCTCTGATTATCAAGCAGTATTGGTCAATATTCTCTTTATATCATAGAGACAGAAAAGTCAATATGTTTGCATTTAGCTATGTGTTTTTTGTTCTGTTATTTTGTTGTTGGTGGTTTTTGTTTTGTCTTTTTCATGTGTGTGTTTGGATGTTGCTCTAGTGCATCCAGACATATCTCAGCCGGCTACTGGCTAAATTCTGTGAGTTGTATTTTGTTTGTGTTCACCCTAATTGTAATTCTCCATTTGTACACACTTCACACCCATCTTGGTCCG
Organism: Diadema setosum; assembly: GCF_964275005.1. Lineage (NCBI taxonomy): Eukaryota > Metazoa > Echinodermata > Echinoidea > Diadematoida > Diadematidae > Diadema > Diadema setosum. Next base: position 8,905,386 of record NC_092693.1, on the reverse strand, counting down.
GAACACCATGCTTTGGGTTTTTTTTAATGCTGTGATATTGCACAAAATGTAATGTTCTTGTATGCATCCTGATGAGGGGAGATGGGGAAAGGGGGGGGGGGGGGTTGTTGTTTGTGTTGTTGTTTTGGCCAGATTTGTTAAGATTTGCCTTTATTATGGCCGTGAATTTACCACTGAGTGTCTGAATATGCTCAGGAGGTCTGTTGTACTGCTCCCATTACAAGTTTGCCCTCTCTCGAAAAAAATTTCACCCCGAAGAATGCAGACATGCCTGCTCAAACATCATTTTTGTGTGAAAAACTGGGTGCAATCATTTCAGTATATGAATCAAAGCATTATTGTTAGCCAAATTCATTTTTTATTGTATTTTTTATTCAATTTATTATTATTATCATTATTTTTTTTGTCCCTCAGGCACACCCATGTATGCATCTACGTCTCTTCCGTGACGTGTCTGACTCAAAATATAAGATGCGCTTGTTATGGTTTGCCGAAATCCTTACTCTGCCACACCGACAGTACTATCATTTTTTTATAATTACGTCAAAGAATTTTAGCACACATGTTGCATGGCATATCAGTTCGTTACAAGTGCCTTGGTTGCAGAAGACTGCTGCATACATGGTTTGCTGCTGCGTCCGCGTAGATTTGTGTGTAGTGGTTGTGTTGGATTTTTGGTGTTCCGATAATATCCCTGTGTGCCAGTCCAGGCATGTGTACGTTTGATTGAATTCAGACACAACTTCAGTGTGATACATTTGTGATATCGCTCAGGAGTGAAGCATTGCCAATGTTTGCAGGAACTCAGAATTTACCTCACTTTTTTGATAACAGGAGGAGAGAGAAAAAAAACAACAACAAGTGGTCTTCCTCATTACAATATATATATTTTCTCTCTCTTTCTCTCTCTCTGTCTGGGTAAATTGTTTTTGTTTACATGAATGTGGTTTGATTTCAATCTTGTAGGTTCTCTACAGCTGTTCATGTATTATTGCACAGGATGCTTGTAGACTTCAGTTTTGAAGTAAAAGTGCATCCCGAAAGTCCTCTGTGATTATCATCCATGGTGCCTTTAGAGTAAAGGAAGGACATTCTTTTACCGTTGTTGGAAATGCATTTTGTAGAATTATTTCAGATCCATTTTACGATTTTGCCAAGATATACAGTACTCTATCTGTACATTCAACACTGAAGTGCATCAGGCATGTGAAAAGCTCAGCAATTCTAATGCCTGCAACAGTTACCTTGGTTACAGGGGAGTTGGGGGATGGGGGACAACTGCAGTACCCTGATCTTACTCTCATCTTTCAATGGGGATGGTTAAAATATTCAAAAAGATTTCTGGGGAAATTGGGCATTTTGTCTGATTTTTATTTCAATTTGTTGTTTTTTTCTTCCTGCAAATGTGACATCCAAGCACTGAACATCATTCCAATTGCATTCCGTTGCAGGTAGCGCATTTAGGACAGTTTCTCATTGTATTCATTAGTAAGCATATTGACGTGCAGGATTAGCGTCATGGTTTCATTGAGAAATACACCCAATAACTCGCTCAGCGTGGGCTCTACCATTTCAAAACTGGCCCTAGGGTATCGGACATGAGCGGGATTGCGTTATTACGTAAACTGTATCCATGTTGGTTGTGCAAGTTTGGGAGACACTTGTATAGCTTTAAGCATTTTCTTTTTGTTTGGGGGGGGGGGGGGGAGGGCAAATACAAGACAGAAGCAAATAAAGACAGAAAAGCTAGTCACAGAGAAAAATTACAATTGATTTATGTTGTTTGTTTGTATGAATACCGGTATTTTGTTGCTTGTTAAAGTCAGTGGTGTTCTTTGTTTATACTCTCATCCTGCAAGCTTTGATTTTTCTTGTCTTCATGTCCTTGTCTATTTTTTTTTTCAATTAATGCCCAAGGTTATTTGTTTGAGTGTTCACTGGTTATTTCCAGTACTGTACAGTAATGTTAAATCATCACAGTTCAGCGGTAATGGATGTTGTTTCGTTCATGGTACAATTGCTGTAGGACACAGTGTGGAATTTGCAGACTGTTGTGAAACTGCCGACACGAACTGCAAATACATTGTTTCATACCAGCCGTGTGTGTGAAATAATGCTTACCTGTATGAGGAAGCAAGTGGGTGGGGGATTAATGCATTTAAAGGAAATCCACTTAGTTGTGTTATCCTCATTGAAGTTGGAGAGAATTTTTGACATTTTTTTTTTTCCCAGTGCAGATGTTCAAATGCTCATTATAAAAAGACATTTTTATGTCACATGGCATGGCTGGCTGAGAGAGCTTGACAATACTCTTCCAAAGAACTACATATCTTTTCTTTTCTATTCTTTTTGTTCATCTCTTGTGTATGCAGGATTATATTTATGTCGTTCATGGTCTGTCTTTTTTTGTACATGTTGCAAATTTATTGACATTAAGATTCACTATCAATTGTATACATGTGCCTTTGATCCAGTTGGGTGTGTTACCAAATTGAAGAATTTAAATTATGCATTATCTGTGATCACCAACTGGCGATCTTTTTCAGATTTCGTAGCCAATTCTTTCAACCAATGCATTGATTCTTTTTTTGTAATTGTCATTTATAAATTGAGTGCATGAACATAATTATTTTTTATAATCTCAATTTCTTTACTGTGTCTACATTGAAATCTGTATTTGATGTATTTGAACTGTTATAAAATTGTCTTCGGACATTTTTTGAAAACGAATAAAATGATGCATTCCTTTGTATATCCCCAGTGAAATGCTTGTGTTCATTACTGTGTATACATTTCTAGCATTCACACAAACATGCTATAGACATACAATGTACATGTATACAGTATAATAAATGAACATTATAAACTTATGTTATGTATGTCCATAACTGAAAGCATTGAAATTATGCACATGTTGGATTGAGAACTCAACTGGCATGGATGTATTAGCTGATTGTGTGTATTGGTGCACCCAATACACAGATGACTCTTGTGAAAGTACTGGAAAAAGGAAAATTATATGAGACGTCCAAGTTATGTAACATGTTGGATTTACGTTTCATGAAGAGTTAAACTCATAAGCTGTTTTAACAGTGCCGCAAATATAGGAAAAAGATGGAAGTACATGTTGATTATTAATTAATACAGTTGTATACATGTACTACTGTAGTACAAATCAACAAGAAATATGCTTTTACTCATAGGAAACTGTGAAATTTATGAGCTCATATGGGATGTTTTTCCAATTGTAATACACTGTTATAATCAATTACATGTATAGGGAGTCAGAAAAAGAAAGTGTAACATATCCATAAAAAGTGTGGGGGGGGGGGATTAAACAGTTCGACTGAGTAAAATTTTGGTGAGATTAATGAGTCATTCTCTCCCGACCGGTGACCGACCGGGCACTACTGATTTTTCGGGCATCGCTCGGTCGCCGCTGAAATTTTAACGCGGAGTTAAACATTTCAGCGGTAACCGACCAGTTTTCTCTCGCTGATTAAAATACGCTCGGTGTCCGAGCAGCAGCAGCCCGGGCACCGACTTAATAAGAGGGATCGTACAGTTTTGGTTGAGACCTAATTTCGGGTTTCTAACATTTTTTTGGTGAATAATGAGAAACCTCTTATGAAATATGAAAGAGCATGTAATTCTATGAGGAATTCAACGTTTATTTGATGAACATTGGTTTTGAAATGGCTGGGATATCCAAAAAAGAGCGATTCTAAAAAAGTGTGGTACCCGCACTTTATTACTTTGTTTCACTTTGTTTTACTTTGTTTTTGGATGTTTCAGTCATTCCAAACCCGATTTTCATCAAATAAATTTTGAATTCCTCTTAAAATGGTATGCTCTGTACTATATCATAAGTGTTTTCTTAGTATCTCGCAAAAAGAATTCTCATCTCCACCAATACTTTACCCTCCCCAGTACTGACCCTCCCTTTAATCGAGCGGTCGCCGTTGAGCGATTTAGGGAACAATATAGAGATAAAATGACAAAAACTCAGAAGGACCCCAACGGACTAGATGGGAAAGAGGAGAAAGGGTAATCTGGAAGAGGCAGGGGGAGGGACAGAGGCAAGCGACCAACTTCTCCCCCTGAAAAAAAAAAAAAAGAAAAAAAAAAAAGAAATGGGTATAGCTGCAGCTTCTATCTGACATTCTCAGATAGCCCACGCAGAAGAGAACTCGACTAGCAATATGGGGGACAGGAAAGACAGGGATAGGCATTTTTGGGTGGATGAGATGAACTGATATGTTGGGGTTACATGTATTATGTCGACATAGTAGTACAATGGTTTTGTTATTTTTTGTTCACCTATAGGCCTATTGAATGAAGAAGTAATGCAAGAAAAGAAATGGAGATAATGAAAATATAAAATTAAATAGGAAATAGAAAACTAGGGTAAAAATAGAGTAGCAAGCAAAGATAGTTTGGAACAGTCTAATCTAGGAGTGATATACATTTTTTTTTTTTTTTTTTCATCTTAGGTTCTCTTCCCTGTCTATTTGATTTCCTAATTTCTGGAGTTTTTTCACATAGCTGAGGTCGAATTTCAGAGACCGGCGGCGGGCTGCCTCGGGTACGCCTGTACAGGACACCAGTTGATGTCCCGCCGATCCCCGGTCGGCCTCCGGGCGATTTATTAAAAATCGGCCAGTGGCCGGTAGGAGATAGTCCAGCTTTGCCGGTAAAGGGCATTACTCAGTGACTGCTCGGGCTCTATTCCCCTATTTCGCCAAGTTTTTACCTAAACTCGACCTGTGGCAGACGGTAAATCGACATGGCATCGTTCGGCCATGGCTGGGGGTTTACAGCTCGATCGACTTCTCCAAAATTGTGTTGGGATGCCTAAATTCCAGCGGCGACCGAGCAGGCTACAAATCGGCCGGTCGCCGCCCTGAGATGTGACCGTATATTATAGACTAAACTTCGCTAAGGAATAAGAAAAGCAAGATCAATGTATACTATGACTGGATTGTGTATGATGCGTTACGATGTTCCTGTGATGGACTTGAGATGGCGCTCCACAATTTCTCATTGTCATTTTCGTTTATTTTCCTTTTCCAAAGTATGATTCAGTATAGTTCACTCTTTCACTATTTGTTATATAATATTATATTGAATAATAAACTTGTGTGTGCATTAGAGCTCACTTGTACGCGCAAACATACATACGAATATTACACATCAAGCGAATTATAACATCGTATTTATACTCTAAAGAAATCCTAGAAATTTGACTCAAAGGGTGCATACTGTAAAACCAGAAATTTTCGCGTGCATTTTAATTTCGCGACTTTCGCGAAGCTAAGATTCGAAATTTCTTGTCTACACTACAGTATCAAGCATTGGATGCTAGTGGCAATTCCCGAAAATTTGTGCCGCGAAAAAAAAAAAAAAAAAAAAAAAAAAAAAGGCCGTCGGCTTCATTCGCGAGGTTTCAGGCCGCGAACATTTTTCTTTATAGTAATGATTATGAATCAAGCTGGCCGTATTCTAATTAGAAACAAGAGGGAATGCAACAGAAACTAATGCCGCTGTTATATTTTTTCTTTACCATATAATTTTCATGATATGGCGCAATCAATAGGCGTAATTGGCAGGGGTTCCTAGCTTAGTGCCACACAGTTCTTCATCCGCTTTCTTGTTGTTGTTGTTGTTGTTGTTGTATACCACCATTCTTTATCTTTCTTCGTCTTCTTTTTTTTTTCTCTGTCTTCTTCTCTTCCTCTTCTTTGCTAACATTTTAAAAAGACATTTTTAAAGAAGAAAAAATATTTTTCTTCTTTCCACAAGAAGGAATATCCTTGATACATTACTTTCCCATAGTTAATTTTGAGTTTACAAAGAGAGACAGCGAAAGTGGGGGGGGGGGGGGGGTGGGAAGAGAAAAGAGGGGGAGGGAGAGAGCGAGAGAGAAATAGAAATTGTTACCATGCTTGCATTGTTTGGATGCCTGCTGTCTTTTTCGATTTGTCAGTACATTCAGTAAGCTAGGACAACTATTAGGAGACAGACACACACCACTCCAAGCTTACGGTCTGCTTTTAATTTAATCATTTTCCCGGGGGGGGGGGGGGGGGAGACCCTGCTACCACGGTAAAGGGAGATTCATCGTGTATCATGCCTTCCGCGACGGGCTTATCAGCTATGAATGATTATGTTGCACGTTTATCACCTTCCATCGTCATAAATCGGATAGCAGTCGGGTTTTACGACCGAGCTTCTCACGATTATGACCTGTACAGTGTCTTTAAAAAATGAAATAAAATAAAATAAAACACACACACACATAATTATACTAAGGGAAGCGGAAATGACGCTTTACAGCTCTGTAGTAACTATGATGAGTTTATTTATTCCGGTTGATGGCCTTCTCGCTCGTATGGGCTAACTCAACCAAGTGCAGTGTAGCAGCGGTAGGGATAGATCAGTGTTCTCTCCCGCTACACCTCCACTGCAATCATCTTAATTAGTCGTGCGGAGATCCTAAGCGATGAGACTGTAAAATAAATTAAACAGTGCCCACATCCGCGCATGCGCCCTGAGCACAAGACATACGCGTTGCCAAGGGGACGGTCTTGCCTGGCTGCGCGCCTAACAATAAAACTTTCCGGGCACAATAGCGGATTACCGCACAAGGCAGTCCTTAGCGCATCGGCAACAAGTGGAGTGTTTGGAACTTAAACAGAGCGTTCTTAACGTTATCTCTTAACTTCGGAGCGTGTACAAAGTCCAAGTCATTGCGCTTGACCACGTTAAGTCTGAAGGAAAATTCAACCTGTTGCATACCTCATCCTAAAATCTAAATCTTGCCAGCGTTGGCCACAAGAAAATTATTTAACTTGTCAAGAGAACTTGATCATTTCCGAGGAAAAGAAGATGCCGGCCGCACTCGAAGCTCCTTACTATGTGCCAAATTACCCCACGCTGAGGAGGGTCCAGCTAGCCGCTGCGAAGGAGGGTCTCTACCACCCCTCTCTCCCAACTTTCAGGCGGATGGACATGGACACAGCAGCCCACAGATTGCCTGATGAACACTGCCGAACAACCACTGTCATCGGACCACGTAAGTTATCTTAACCAACGTTTAATGAACACGTTGTATTGTATAATACACGAGTATTTCAGATAGGAGTATAAACACAGACCAGATATAATAATGTCATTTCAAACGTCAGTAGCACAGCGCAACGCCAGTAGAAACCACAAGTCAACAACAACAAACAGACAAAAATACAGTTTACTATAACTTTATAAATACATCTTTATATATATATATATATATATATATATATATATATATATATATATATATGTTTTACAAGGACAAAGATCAGACATGAGTTGCTAAAAACATATTACTTTTAAGTGTCATAGGGGCTTGGAAAAGAAAGTTTTATTCAGGCTTATTTTCGTTTTCAATACATCAAAACAGATAAAGATTGCGGGGAAAACATGTTTACGATGTGTTCATTATGATTGCACATTAAGTATTACTTTGTGTGGTTTAGTGGCCAAAATAAGAAAACCAACGTCTGGACTAATACTACAACATCTTTAGACACCTGATCAAACGATGTACCATTTCATGTAAAACCAGTGGCGTAGTCAAACTGTTGGTTTGTCTATTGCTTGGAAGTAGGCCCTATAGTAGATTTATCAAAATCATGAAAATTGTCTAGATGTGTATAACAAGCTTTGTAAATTTTTGTCACAGACCCAGTGCTTTCAAAGAAAAATATCAACATTCTGAAGATTTGGGGAACTTGTCATGTTCGTGTTACCTGTGATAGTCGGTTTATGCAGTGTGCGGAAAATAAAGGAATTGTACTGATATCACAAATGTCGCATACTCGCTTGAATACTTCACATTAGGTTGTTTTGTATATAGGCCTACAAGGAAGATCCAAGCATAAAAATTATAATCTTGGGAAATGAATAAATGTTTTGTATCACCATTGTCGATGCCTTCATTTTGTAGAAATCGATTTTTTTTTTTCATACCAATGTTGTTATCTTCTTTCTCTCGTATAATAGTCGACTTCCAGAACGCCACAGCAACATATTTCAAGCCATCAGCCAAGATCTACAACGGAGCGGTAAGTGTTTTGTGTGATTTTTTTTTAATGCAAAATTGCCAAAAGCTGCGTTAGTATGATATCTCCTGCTTACCCGGAACGCTTTTGTCTGCACCTAAAGAGAAAATGAGGGGACAATGGATGTATTCGACCTACAAATAGAAAAAGGGAAGAAGAAGATATTTCACTTATTTTGTTACAGTCAGCCAGCATTGCGGGAGACTAAATTGTGCATGTCGACTCCCAACAATATCAAAGCCGTAAATGCGGCAATTTGCATTATATATAAGCCATAGAACGACACTTTCCCGGATAAAACACACTCTGTATGAGTTGAAAAGAATCCCATTTGATTTTTATCCTCACTGTTGGCTTTGGGACATTTGAAGCGATTCAACTATAAATGGCACCCATAGAAAAGTGATGACAACGGAACCATGACATGCACGCAGAGTGATGAATTTGTGATGGGGCACTGTAAATTATATGATAACATGCACAGAATAAATACCCCCTGCAACGCATAGTCTCGACACTATACTCGGTTGTCATCCCGCTCGTCGGAGCACATGAGTGAAGGGTATAAAGAGATGTTGTTGCCTACGCGGAGTTGCATATCCGTGTATCAGTTTTTTTTTTTTTTTTTTTTTTGTTCATATCGATATGAATAATCTATCCCAAGAATGGCCGTGTCTTTAATAGGCCCCACGCAGGCATTGTTGATATTGAAGCAAAGCATATAAAGTACCTGTCTAACATAAACATAATCGAAAACAAAGTATCGCGGTCATTCTGTAAAGAATTTCTCAGAAAACCACCAAACGACACTTCTGTCAGAATGACACATTTGTTACCATAAGATCCTTAAAATCTTACTATAGACATCTAGATTAATGACAAAAATAATGAGATGTTTCATGTCATCATATCATTGCACCAGATATACAGCTGTAATTATATCCATCGAAAATATTCAAGAAAAACAGGAAAAATCATTCAAATGCCTAAATATAACTGCTGCTAACTTGCGCACACTATGACATCATGTTACTTCCCCCAATACTTGAACGACAACAATGGTTTTCATGAAGAATGACATTATTTATCTGTTGTAGACTAAAGTTATTGTTTAAAAAAAAATGTCGTCGAGTGTTTAGACTATGGACATAGATCATTCTCATTTCGTTCCATGCCAATGCAAAGAGCCGAGAGCGTTACCAAGGCAACCACATGTGTCAAGTGTGTGGCTGGCTTATCAGTGCAGAAACTGCAAAACCTGTCCTGTATTCTATTTCCGTCCGCTCGTAAGTGAGAAAAGCGGGCCAGAAGTAGCGCGTCTCGTAACCTTAGCAACGATCCCGCGAGTAGGCTGCAGCAGACGTTGACGCGTAGAGCGTGCTTTGAGAGGATTTGGGACTAAATCCATGGTACCGAGAATATACGACATGTTGATATGCTACTTTCCTCGGTGTGTACGTGGTAAATGGAAGTGTTGTTTGACGAGTTGTATAAAATAATTTAAATAGACTCTATAGTGAATGCACACTGTGGGTCTTGGTGTACACACCGGAGGAATGCAAATATCTGAACATTGTCAGCAAGTCCGTTCACTTGTGATACTTGGCGTAAATGAAACACATGATTATAATGCTTTATTTTGCTCTAAGTACGTGCATGTAAATAGTATAAAGTTATACACACAATATCGACGTAAGGGAAACATTAAGCATTCAATACTGATTTCAAAGCAATCAAGGACACTTCGCTAGTATAACGGTATAAACAGGGGGTACCCCGTGTCATAACAGCGTCAATATAGACATGAACACTCTATGATAGTCAGAAGCGCAACATGAAATGTAGACAAACGAATGATATGTAGACAGGATATGAGTATGTAAATAGCCTCTGGGGGGTATGTCTAGACATCCCCCACAAAGAGAAACTTCGCTCGACAGTCACAGTTAAAAGGATTACGTCAACCGAAGAGAACTCTGCCTGTTTCATCGAACGCGATATTTAATAAAAAGCAAATTATGCATGGAATTGCCAATTCTTGCAAGCAGTTATTCATGAATTTGTGATACCAGTCACCATCATATTTCTATGGATTAAAAAAAAATATGCTTGATTGATGAATTAGTGTTCCGCGGCTCGAGTGCCATGCTGGGAAGGCGCGCAGTCATTATTTTCTGTACTTTTCTGCACTCCTATATGTACCAATTCAATTTCAGTTACCGTATGTTTGCTGCGATGGGGGGGGGGGGGGGGGGTGAGGTACAAAAAGAATGTAAATAGAAACAGACGGTTAACTTCATTTTTTTTTTTTTATACACCAATCACAATCTCCGGGAATGGGACATACAGGATATGATAACACAAACGTGTTCTAGCTCGTTACCCGTAAATATCCCAGTCTCGCACTTTATCACTTTATCATCCATGACAAGAAAAAAAAAATCAACTTGTGCATTCCTGTTGTCAAAATAACAAAACTGATCTACACAGTGTATACACATTTTATGCGTTTCTCTGTAGACTGACTGTACAAAAATAGCTGGCTGTGTCCTGACAACACCAGCATTCAAATTCCGTGGTCGTGACAACCAATATCGAAATGCCGTGTGTGCAAAGCCAGTGACTATACAATGTGGACCTGCTCATCGCGTACATGCCATCAATTATTAAACGATTTTATGTGCCCACCAGAAATGCACCTGTTTGCTTATTTGACTTTTGCTTGAATGTGTTTGCATTATGTATGTGTAGAGAGGGAAGACATTTTGTCTATGCGCTGTCAATAATTGATTCGTGACCTTTCAGATCGTTGCTGATGTTATTTTTTTTTTCATACATCACCATGGTGACCTAAAATGTTCGCGTTAAATCTGACGTCCTGATGTGGAAGCAAAAGCCACATGAACTGTATAGGAGTCACCTGGCGCAGCAGAGAAAATAAAACGATAATTCCCCCCCCCCCCAAAAAAAAAAAAAAATAACCACCCACAAAACAACAACAACAACAACAACAACAACGACAACAAAAACAACAACAACAACAACACAAAGAACAACAACAACAACTTGTGCTGCCTTGCCAACGCAGTTAGAGAAGATATCATCCTTTCTTAACTTTCGCTAATATCTTTTTATCAACAGAATATCACAGATACAGGAAGGTCGTTGAGGGAGTCAATGAAGGATGAGATCAGGTAAGGTGTTTTGGTCAGTTTTATCAGTTTATAATTTTGTTCGCCTATCGTTTTCATGGAAAACACAAATGATCGACGTAAGTTTGGTTTTAAGAGATTGATACTTTTGAGAATTCAGAGACTTATGTTTGAATTTCTTACAGATAATATTATGATGTTTGATTTGATGTTTGAGAAAAAAAATTGGTGAAATTACAATTAGATGACATTCTGTTTCTTATCTTTCACAGGTCGATAAGAATAGACTGGGCCAAGGCAAAGGACATCAAGGAGCTCCCGAAAATAGAAAACGCAGGTAATTGATGACATTATGGTCTGGTTAATCGTTTAAAGTGAAGATATAAATTTGATTAGTGTATGTCTAAACTGTTTATGCAACCCGTTCTATACATCGTGTACATTTTTTTTTTCAATTGGAAAGTGCATGAAAAAGAAAATACAGATTTCGTGCAAGTTTATACTTGTGAAAACTTTACATACCTGTCCTCGAGGTCAAATATGTAATGTACATTATGTATTTAATGGGTACACAATATTGTTTGAGGATTTGATGACAATAAAGCGATGCTAGAGACCAAGAGAAGAAGACTGACAAGAAGGAAAATGTCGACATGTAAAAACTTATTTATTTATTTATTTATTGTTCGTAGGAAACATTTGTACATGTGAAATGATAATAAACTATCAATCGCTGTTATCTCGCCTGCTTCGAGAGCTTATTAAAGACAGGGAAAGCAACATTTATATTATTTTCATACGACAGCAATCTGATAGCGACTCGTTAAAAAAAAAGATTAAAAAATCGCTTTTTGTGATTTGAATTTAAAAACAGATAAATATATCAGAAAAGAATCATCATAGTTCTTGCTTGATGATTGATGATTTTTCCTACTTTTCTTTCTCCAGGTGAACTAAGATTCTCAGGTTACGCTGTGAGGTATCAGAAGCCCGCCATCAGCGGTTCGTGGAGGGTAAGTGTCAACTGTCGAGTGCTGTCTTTTGATGTACAGTTAACTGTCAGCTATATAGCTTACTTATAAACTGGACGACAAAAGAAAGTAACTAAAGACACACTATCAAATTCAATCACACTTAGCCAGCTGTGGAGTGCGTGCGGTGGTATGGGAATTGCCCCAGCAACTTTATAGTGTCTAAGCATATTCGAACGTGCCTGTAAAGGAATAATGTTGTAATTTCCTACAATGCCATAAAGATTGTATTCAATCTAAGGTACAGAAGTTAAACAGTAAACGCAGCAAATTATCCCTAAATCTTACACAGCTTCCTAACATTTTCAGCGTGCATGTGCACAATTTTTCATTCTCTAATGACTATCAACGCCTTTTCTGTTATTCTCTCCAGTATACATTCAAGCAGGAGCCCCGTCTCGATCAATACGGACAGCGACCAGTGCCAGCCAACATCTAGTAAGTGCGCCCTCTACAAAATGTTATTCCTACCCCTGCCCCCCCCCCCCCACCATCTACCACTAAACCATAGTACCGCTATTTCGTGTGTGCATGTCATTAATCATTACATAGCTGAAAATAAAAGTATTAATACGATAGATATTATTCCAGAATGTGGTATATGCTTTTATGGAAATGAAAAAGAGAAATCAAATTGCAACTGATTGACAAATTGCCCTACATCAAAAAATCAAATTAAATCAAACACACTTTATTATGTACAAGTTGGCAAACGCATGAACAAAAGTTCATTATATTAATTTAACATACTCAGCAAAGTCCCAGCAAGTCATTCAATGAAAGTGTTTATGACTGTATAGACCAAATGGAAATATTTTAGCTCCCGTCGTGTGCCCATTTAAAGAAAAAAAAGAAAGAAAAGTGCAGTAGACCATAAAGATTATCGGTTTAGATTGAATTCCTCTGCCCATACACAAGAAATCTGACGATGTAAAAACACATGTAGTGCATGCCTAAAATGATCAGTCTTGCTAATGATGGTCCCTTCTTTTTTCTCTCCCCCCCCCCTTGTGCTTTTCTCCTCCACTCAACTATTCGCTCCCGTTCTCGCCTCGACCGCACCACTCTGTTCCCATCGCCACCGCAATCGCCGCCGCCAATGAGCAGTAGCCGCTACCGAGACACCTTCCCGCAGTACAGTCGCAACATGTCGTCGGACTGTTTCCGCTAAGACGTGATGTGTAACATCGTAACCTATCTGTGTACCTGCCATCAGGGTGCTGCATGATTGATATTTGGTTTTATCATTAGTTTCATAAACCTGACCAGGGAATTTGAAATATATGCCTGGGTTCTTTTATTGTTCTCTAAGAACGATGTCAGCGAAAGACAAATATTATTGTTATCTTTTTGGCAGAGGTCCTTAAAACAAAAGCATTTTAGCAAAAGTCAAAATTTGAATTACATATCGATATTACCGTTTGGATATATATCTTAAGAATTGAAGCAACAAATAAATCAAACATTCCGCACAAGCGGCAATTCACAGATTGCAATTGGCGAACTGTAATGTGATATGTTTTATTTTTCCAAAGCCAACCATAACATAACATTTAACATCATATCGCAGTAGATTATCATTCTCCTGGTGTATGATCTAAGGAAATGTAATGTAAAGGTGAAGATGCATTATTGTGATTCTGTCTTATAAACAGGCCATTATGCAGGTATGCTGTGATCATAAAGATGAATACGATTCATATATATATATATTTTTTTTGCGTGTCACAGGGGAGAAATATCTTCAAGATGTAGCAATATTATGTCAGGAGGAGTAAAAAGAAGACGATGATAATGCCCAACTAACTTTTGTTGAGAGCAGTGTAGTATAAAAATTAAGGCTCACATCAGTTTGTTATGATTGCATTACGTAAGTTGAAATGCTGCGCATTCATTATGTGAACAATAGGCCAGGTGCCTTTTTTTTATATGCCGAAGGCGAAAGAATGTCGCCTTCACTCATGCTGTGATATTAAACAGGTGTTTAGATTCTTCGTCAACGCTTGTCAACAGGATATCTCGATGTAAGTTGCACTCGAGAATGCGCGACTACATGTTGTCTGTAAACATGTATCACAGGTGTTAAATGTCGATTTCGAGTGCGCATTGTGTGTTGGTTTGAGCTATGCAATAAGTGTTTTATGCATTTCCCCTCTACAATCCGTCCATCAGCTAAAATATGTAAATATATATAATTTATTGTGTATGTGTTTTGTGTATTGTAACAGTGACGTTCTTTCATCAACGAAGTTTTTCCCCATAAAGAAAACTAGAACAAAGCGACTTTTGGAGATTGTCTCGAGTTATTTGTGATATAATTTCGACTATTATTCATCGGCAAATGCATTGCTTTGAGTTTTATACCTGGTATTCGTTTAGTCACCCGGGGTTAATAGCATGGTAGGAAACATAATTATCGTGGTTTATACAATAGGGAAAATTATAGTGTATGAGCGTAAAATAAGATTGCTCGTGCGTGTGTGCTCAACAATCGGTAAATATTCTTGGTCTGTAAGAGTATTACAGATGAAGATGTGGGATACAATTTTGCATTCTTTGAGCACCACAGACGTTCGGAATATCAGTGATCAATTACTACAAATCCATCAATAAAGATTTGTACTTAACTCTATAAAATCTTGAAATGCAGTGGTGAAGGCAATCATTGTAAGCCTAGGTGATTCAGGAACAAGCTGATTAAAAAAAAAACATAAGGATTTAAGACTTAGAATGGCGGATATCGATCTGAAGATATGATCGGGTAACCATTGCACACTACTCACTACTTAAATCTGATGAAGAGATTTTAGTTATTCAATGATAAGTTTAAAATGCAGTGTCTATAATACGGTGATGTTACGTCACTTGTCTCGAAGAAAACCATATTATACCAACTTTTATATCTTCAATCTGCGAGCAGATATGTTCCTCTTTGTTATGTCTGTAAAAAAAAAGCGTCTTCCTGAAGTTTGTTGTTGATGACGGAGATGATGAAGATGAAAATGGTGAATTTAATATCACTGATAATCATAACCACTATTCGTCACCGTACATTCTTTGATTACGTCTTATTATCTAAGGTATATAATGATGCATATTAGGTTCTGGAGGAAGTTCTGCCAAATCCTTTTTTCTTTTTCTTTTTTTAATATGGGCATTTAGGTTTGTAATCTAGTTTTCTCTGACGCAGTTTCAAGAAATGTGTAAATCTTATTCTAGGTGACTTTAAGACATTCAGTTCAGATTGTACGTTTTTTAAGATAAGGCCAGGTCAGACTGATAAGAGATCGAGAAGTTTAAGATCGGTAAGATCTCGAAGTTTGCCCTTCTGTGCAAGCGCAAACTTCCCGCGAAACTTCTCGCGAAACTTCCCACTCCATCTGGGGATATTTCCCCTTGCCGAACTATGCCAAACTTCTCGATCTTTTGCCAGTGTGACCGGACGAAGGTATGTAGCCGTGGTCACACTGGCAAAAGATTGAGAAGTAAGTGAAGATCTTGATCTTTAAGATCTCGAAGTTTTGCCAGTGTGATCGTGAACTTCCCACTCAAACTAGGGATATTTGCACTCGCCAAACTTCTCGATCTTTTGCCAGTGTGAACGCTAGAAACTGAAACTGCGCGAAGTTTGTCACGTGACCAGTCCCACCACCTGTTTCTGGGCGTTGCCTCAGAAGGGCACGGCTAGCTATTGTGTTGTACAGGTGTTCATTGTTACGTCACAACCAACAAAGCAATCAGACGGCGCGCTCTTTCTCTTTCTTGCGCACGCGCACTATGACCCAAACTCCTTGATCCAGAGATTGAGAAGTTTGGCTGCCAGTGTGAACGGACGACAAAAGATCGCGAAAACTTCACGATCTTAAACTTCTCGATCTTTTGCGAGTCTGACCGCGCCTACAAATTTGTACCTTTTATACATGTTAATTTTACAACTGCAATGATGGAACAGTTGAATTTTTGTTCTCATACATTGTTATAACTTGCCTGTTTTAAATCTCAGTCTGCCTAATCTTTAATTATTACTCGGGTATTAGAGTTCATGGGTTTCACCCCATTACTGCAATCAAATACATACTAGGATATTTGCCTGTGGAGATGGATAATAAGTTAAGAGAGTTCATTGCACAAGGCTAGGTTTATTGCGTGTTTGTATTGTGCTTGTGGAAATGCTGTCCATGAAGTTAGCATTATTGTCCGTTGCAATAAAATATTTCACAAAAGCTGATTTCTAATTGTAATTTCTTCATTGATTCAATGATGCGTTAACTGCACTGCATACTAACTGCAGCATCGTTCGCAGTCATTACGCTCGGTTATTGCCAAAATCTAGTACAAATAAGCACACTACAATATGAATATTTGATATTTCTCGAAATCCTCCCACGCACTATGAATACTGGAGTGTGTATGTGTGTGTGTGTGCGTGTGTGTGTAATTTGTAGGTATAACAGGGTAGTCCAACTATTATCAGACATGTATACATGTGTGTGTGCGTAAGTGTGTGTGTTGACCTTAAAGTCAAAGAAAAAAAGTGTCATGAAAATGGGACCAAATAAAAAAAAACTCATGAAATCTCAAGCCATTACAAATTATTTCTTCGTAACTCTTGCGACATCAGTTTTCACGTGAATAATATTCTTCTATCAATTCTTGTCGATAATTTGACTTTGTCATAATCCCCTCCTTCAAACCATTACTATATATATTGGTCATTGCAAGCGTACAGTAATTCCATTTCATATCTTCTTCTGTTTTGTTGGCCTTACGTTAAAGGCATTGTTTACCATTTGCAGATGAAACAAAAACCCACCTTTGTATTTAGTGCTTCAAAATTGTTCTAAAATGTGAGTAAGGGATAAAAACAACCAATATAAAAGTTCGAACCACTATTGTCACTGCAGCAGTATGCAGTGAAGAGACATAAGAGTTCTCATTCTATTTCATCGCTATTTCTCGTGTATATATTGCTCAGATGTATTCTGAATGTAACTTGTGTATTGTGATATAACTCATGGTGACAATTTTGTACATAGCTGGTATACTGTTACATACACATATGTCTTACATACACCTGTAAACCTGCAACTCGATGTTTAATATGCAGCTCGCATCTACAGCACTGCCCCTAGAGTCCCTATTGTTAATTTCTTTGTCTCCAGCCTCTATTATGTACAGGAGTTGGTCCTATCTTAGTCATAAACTTAACCTTCCAAGCACACCAACAAAGGTCCCTGCTGGTAACCTTGGCGTGGGAACTAAGTTAGCCATTGCAATATCTTGGGCTTGGAAAGCCAGCCAGAAAGCCAAGCTGGTCAGTATACTCCTCGAACGCCAGCGTGATAGGATCACCAAGCTCGACCCTCGTACTTTTCGAAATTCGTCTTATCCAGTTAAGACAGTTTAAAGCCTCCAAAATATACAAAATGTGAACAATAGTCATAATAAAAACGTTTCTGGACTCAACCGTCACAGTTACGGTTTAGTGGGGGAAATTATGATATTACCTTATATTTTATGCTTTATCGTGAAATGTTTATATGGTGGGATTATTTGTGTGTGTGTGTGATACAACTGACCTACACAGATGCATCAGAATTAATGTAATATCTCAAACATTTTTTTTTTTCATTCACTGTTCCCGATGGTTAAACAGTACCTTAAAAAAAAAAAGAAAAAAAAAGTAATGAAGCATCAATAAATTTACGTTCAGGCACATGGGATTTTTTTTTTCGAGGCGATGATACTATAGGCAAGATTATTCACCTTATCATCTTTACACATGCATTTATGGCTGAAAGGTTCGAGAAAATAAAATTGAAACATGCCATGTAACTTTGGATATTGGAAGAGGAAGAAAAAATATTATTACTTTTTTTTTTTTTAGACTGTGATAAAACATTTCCTATACCGTGTAAGCCCTCGGTTCTACTACGCTGACAAAATAAAATCAAACACAGTGTGGAATTCTCAGCAGCATATATCATCTCCACAGTCGACAAATCAGACGGTTCTTTCGTTTCCAGGTCCACCAATGCTGTACGTGAGTCAATAATCATCGAGATAGCATTGTCATGATTGTGTTTGTACAGGTAGTCACCAAAGTGGGAGACCCTCGCGAGGGGGCGGTTTGTGGGAGGAGCCCGGGAGTGGCAGATAAGAGTAACCGTCCTCCCTCCACAGAACTCGAGTTCTGTGCCTCCCTCCCCAGGATGGAAGTTGGCCGTATATAATTTTATGCAGCTGAAACGCCAATTTGATAAATGGCATAATACTAAAGATTGCTGATTATTTTTGTTCAAAAAATAGAAAAATCAAAGGCTAAAGGAAGCCGAAAATTCTCAAAGTATTATAAAAACCAACCACCCACTCCATCTAACCGTCATTCGATAGAAGAGAGACACTTTCCTCCAACATAATATGACAAAAATAACAACACAGACAACCTTCTCAGAAATAGTATCTGCGGTGGAAAGTGAGCACCATGCTCGAACCCCAAAGGAGTCTGAATCTTTCTTTCCCTTAATTGTTTGTTAATTTCTTCGTTTTTAAGTTGTGATCCCGACCTTTTGGCAAAGATGATTTTATTTGAATCAAAATATGATAGAAATTATAATGGAGACATTATACTCTTCAGCCCCCCCCCCCCCTTTTTTTTTTGGGGGGGGGGGTGGATAATATAAATAGGAATACATAGGCCCCCACACATCCCCCCCCCCAAAAAAAAAAAAAAAAAAAAAAAAAAACTTGGTTATGCATTTTGTGCTTTTTTGCTTGTCAGCTGAAGAAACCCCGAAGTGGCAGCAGAAAGTTACACTAAGGGCCTTTATTTACTGTTCTATTGTCATCTCTTTTTTTTTTTTTTTTTTTTTTGCCCGTTAGCACGATGAAAAGCCGGAAGTGGCACCAGAAACTTATAAACTGCCCCCCCCCCGCTTGAAAAAAACAAAACAAAAAAACAAAACAAAAAAAAAAACGTGGCGCCAGCCGTGCTCTGACAATTTTAGTGGAAAGACTTTACAGTTTGGGTGGATCTCGTGGGAGATTTCAAAACCCCCCACTACCCCCCCCCCCAATTAATGTATAATACATATTTGTATATTCATCGAATACTATTATAGCATGTACAACATTATTCTACAAGCACAGTGGTAAAGACCGTATGCAAAGAACAACAACATTCCTCTTAAAGCTTTTGTTGTATTTGAAGATTTGAAAATAAGTTTTCACGTTTATTTTTCCTTCTTTTTGTGCGCGTATGTTCAGGGGGTGGGCTGATCATTCGAATATCCCCCTCCCCGTCATGGGGCTGAATACTGATGTACGATTTTAGCTTACGGCTGAATGTAGCCTGCATGTCTTTTTAGTTATTGTTGTTGTGGTGGTGGTGGTATTTACCACTGATCTCATGGGATTAAAAAAAAAAAGAATCCAAATTTAGAGGGTTACTATATCTCATAATTGTCAGCTATGGAGAGTGCAATGTCGGTCCCAAAGGGGAACTCTTCCTCTTTCCATTGATATCCATTTTGCTGACGAATGTCATGCGTGACTGAGCACATCAACTTTAAAGAGGAAATCCACCTCAAAATAAATAGACTTCAAAAGAAAGAGGAAAATATTCCCTACAGAAGCATCAACAAAAATAACAAAAACCGGATGAGAAATATGGAAGATATGACATTTTGAAATTTCACATTTTTTTCGGAAAACATTTCTTGAGCAGTCCTTATGAATATTCAATGGAGCTAGTTGGTGATGTCATACCCTCAAACTTTTCATGTATGCTTTAATTCGGAAAAATTGTTATTTTTAGCTAATACAAGTAAAAACATGTTCTCATACCAAGATATATCAGAATTAACATTTGTTTTTGTTTGTTTTTTTTATTTTGGGTGGTTTTAATGCAAGTTTATTTTTTCATTATTAATACAGCTGAAATATGAATTTTTTGTCATTTCTGTGTATGAATTGAATAAAAATTGTGAGAGCATGACATTGTCGACTTGCTCATTTGAATACTCATATAAAGACTGGTCAAGAAATGTTTTTTTTTTTCCCAACGACTGTCATATCTTTCTTATTTCTTATCCGATTTTTGTAATTTTCTTGTGTCGATGTGAGGGGAATATTTTTCTCTTTGTTTTGATGTTATTTATTTGGGGTGGATTTCCCAGTTCTTTAAAGACAACAATGACAAATTTCACTTTTTCCAAGGGATAGTTATCGTGTGTAGGTATGTGTTGAATATGAACAGAGAAAATGGACTGCGTGGGTTGGCCTTTGTGGGGGAGTGACCAGGTTATTGGACAGGCGGCCATTATTATAATAGGTTTTGGACCATAAAATGTTAGAAAAAAAACACACCCTAAACACAAACCCTAAACACAAACCTGCATTCGTACAGGTGGCCTATTTATTTGGCCACGTTCATTGACTGATCTCATCCATTTAGTGAGATTACTGTGCTACTCAAACTTGGAAATGTGCAGTTTGTCATTATGCGTGACATAATAATTTATTGTCAACATATCTAGGTATCAATGGAAAGAGGAAGAGCTCTTTTTCCCTCATAACAAATACTGCGCTCTCCGTAGCTGACAATTATGAAATAGTAGTCCTCCAAAGTTGGAATACCTTACTTCATTTTATTTTTTTATTATTATGATTTTTTTTTATATAAAGAGAGATTACTTACTAGTAGTGTTATTTCCACAATGTACGTATACTCTTTGGGTGCTAAATTGGCAATATAATTCGCGCTACTTCAGTTTTCAAAACGCGAAAGAGTCAAAAGCAACAAAAAAGGACAATACTGCCAGCTGCGTTCAGTCCAAGGCCGAGTTGTTTTGGTGTGTACGCGTAGTAGGCCTATACGTTTTCAACAATCTGCTAGCTAGGCAGTGATCTGGGACGGTCGAATAAAGGGACGAGTAGTGCACTGGTAAGTCTCATCATATTGTTCTGTTATTTTTCATGAAAACTAATGAATGAGATGTAGTGAGCCAGAAGTCAACCTATTCCCAGCTCTCACGTCTCTTATTATTCAATTTTGTACAATGGTTAACTAGCCAGTAGGCCTCGATCTGGAGCGGCTGTGCTGTGCGTTCCTCGCAAGGCCGCAAAAGCAGAAATGTGCCAGCGAAAGAGTATCGAGGCAAGCGCCCAGACTACCGGCTACGATGTCTGTTGTGTTTACGCAGATACGCCATGTCAATACATATGTATTAAAATGGTTGTCTTGCCTATTTCAATCCCGTAGGCCTAGTAGTAGGTTTGACTTCTTTAACGTTATCATTTTGTTAAAGCAGGGATATCATGCAACTATTTATTGTAGCAAAAAAAAGGTGCTGAAAACTGCTTATCCAATAAAGGCGAGCCAATGGAGTTGAATGGAGTCAAAAGGGGCCTGAGCTTTCGAGCTTTTGTTTGTCATTTTGCCTCTGACGAAGATTCTGCTAGGATCGAATGCTCAGGCCCCTTTTGACTCCATATAATTAAGTTATATTCTCTCCTTTCATCGTTTTCCTTTCTCTCGATGCTGGACTTCCATCTTCTTAACCAAAATGTTAACACAGGATAGCAAGTATTGGGATCAAATGATTTATAAATTTTTGTACCTTTTGGTCCGTTCATTAATGAGAATGAATGATTACACAATTTTTGGTTGTTGTTTTAATTATATAATGTATTAGGAACCAGATTCACATTCCATTGTAATTTTTTGAAAAATATTTTTAAAAGTTATTTAGTTTTAGCTTGTAAATATAGCAATGTGTATATGAATCAAGGTTTTTGTATAACGATTGAGAATGTTCAGTGTTTGATTTGACATTATTGTGAAGTAAACAGCAATTCAGCCCACTGGCTGCTATGTTTTGCAGGATAAATATTTGTTAAATCTATGAACCACTTCAATTCAGTTCAATTCAGTTGTGATATATGTGAAAGTGCAAGTGTGGGTGTTGTTATTTCCCAGTGCTCAACTTGAATGAAAACAAACTGTATGACTATTAGCAGCTTTAAATCAGGGATGCCAGTGAAAGGCATCACCTTTAAAGGCATAATTTACCATTTGCAGATGAAACAAAAACCCAGCATTAGTGCTTTAAAATAGTTCTAAAATGTGAGTTAGGGATAGAAACAACCACTGTCAAAATTTGAATTCGTGTAATCGATGTTAAGTGTTGTTAAATGCACAAAATGTGAACAATAGTTATAATAAAAATGTTTCCAGACTAAACCGTATACAGTTAGGGTTTATTGAGAAAAACCCTGATATCTCCTTATATTTTAGGTTTTATTGCAAATATTTCATATGTAGGATGTTTTATGACACAACAGACCTACACATATGCATCAAATGTGATATCTTGAACATTTTTGAAATCACTGCTCCCAAAGGTAAACTGGACCTTTAAGGGGGGATGGTGAAACAGATACACTGTATTTATTGATGATTAAACCTTATGTAGATCTCCCCCACACACCTTCAGGTGTTTTTTTTTTTTTTTTCTCTCTCTCTCTCTCTCCCTAGCCATGGAGGTTACTACATGTATCTCAGCAAAAAAAAAAAAAAAAATCAAACAAAATTGGAAGAAGCAAAATTGAACAAGCTGCTATATACTGTCTGTATCCCCACCTATACCTGCGATATACAGTAAGGGTACTGGTTTTCGACACTTTAGCACATTTCCTTGTTTACCATCAATACTGCACCTTTTTACCTCAGAATTTCAATATGAAGTTGAGCTACAAAGGCCAATAATAATATGCCTTAAACGAATTCCCATTTGAATGTACTCGCGTTCAATTTCTAAGCGATTTCCGTCACGTCGTCGCTGGCATCAGATTTCGAAACCCAGCATCATTTTTTGACACAATCACAGCGCGCATCACACAGAAATCACATGGCGCGTACAGTACGCGTACACTGCATTGTGGACGCAAACTAGCAATCATACTGGCGCAAGAACTTGTTGTTTCCTCTATAACGTGTCTTGATATGGGAATGTCGAAATCTGGTGCCACATTCTCAAAGCCAACTTTTTCTACAAGTTTGCTCATTTATCACGAATTCAGCCATGAAATTGCTAAAGACGATTATGAAATCAAACATCAAGATTTGGCAAACAAACTGATACTAAAGCAAGATAGCCGGCACGGGTGAATTTAATTTTACGGCGATGTATACAAAATGCGTCATATTGTTTTGAACCCCTAAAAATGGCTGACATTAACATTTCTGCTGACACTGTGTTGCTTTTCTCCTAAATATTCTACCGTCAGATTATGATGACAAGTGACAAACGGTGTTTATATAAGACTAGAAATGTGATTGATAACTTGGTTGATTGCTGAAGTCAGACGTGTGTATTGAGTATAAAATTTTATAAAAATTATCTGCTGGGTGTCGAAATCTGGGTCCTGTTGAAAACTGGTGCACTAACGGTACTAGATGTCTATTTACATCATATTGATAGAACTGTTTTCATCAATTTATCAATCTTTCTATCTCTCCGTCCTTCCTTCTGTTTGTCTACTGATACATTCGGCCTGATGGCAATAGCTGTAGACTGTATTGTTATCATTTTACCTTGTGATGTAGCAATTTGTCATTGAATCCATCTGCATTATACAGTACCATCTTCCTTTACATATATTGTACAGTGTATACTATATACAATGTCTGATACAATATCTGCTTTATGATTCATAGTGCAGTTCAAAATATTTAGCAAAGTCCACAGAATTACATATGTCAACCTTGAATTATATTAGTTGTCAGATGCGGTGATAAGTTTTTAGTGGCAGACTGTAAATCTCTCATGACACACTTGCAATAGGTGTGGCATGTTAAACGAGGTACAGATAAGTTCACACAGAGTTTCTAATCATGAAGATTAGCTCAAAGTTTTAAAGTTCGATGAATAGCCTGTAGTTTAGCACCATGTGGATGCACTGGAAGGTTAACAATCTTGAAGATTAGTCGAGGACTAGAACTAGTGGACATCTTGGGGCTTACCCGTTATACACGAGCAGCGTGGGTCCCCACTTATTGGTAAGACATGGTAATTAACCAACTCAAAAGTTAGCGTAATCTCATGTGACATCTCATTGGACCCTATTCCACTTAGCTTTCAGTCCACCTCCAGTTAGTCTGGCTTCCAGACCATCTGCTCATACTAATTTCCCTTCCCAGAATATTAATGCCCTCTAACGACAAAAGAAGTAGCAGGTTCAGCTGAATGTTATTTTTTTTTTTTTTATTTATTTATTTTTTTTTGCCTTTGGCAAAGGCTGCGACTTTGTAGCGGCGGAGGGTGCATTTTGTAAAAGGGAGTAGAGTTGGCAAAGGGTCTCTAAACCAGACTAATGTCAAGTGTGTGTTGCGCATTTCTATATATCGGGTTTATAAATCATGAGCACTGTAAGAGTATATTTCTTCCAGTTCTGTGGTCTAATCATTAAGTTGGACTCCTCTCAAAAGTTTATTCTTCAGAGATTAGATGCCGTGTGGATGCGCATCATAGTTAAAAACTGCAAGTTAATCATCAAAGTTTAAAACTTTGAGTTAATCTTTCAAGATAAGAATCATTACATGGACCTAACTTAGCAACTGTTGTTTGATGTCTCTGCCCTTAACCACTTTCATTTATCTGGTTCCATTTCAGCAGCTGTTCATTTGGCCCTCTTGTGCGCCTTGTCATAAGTCCTGTTCATCATGGCGGAGGAAACGATACGAGATGTGATTGTCATAGGTGCTGGTATAAGTGGTAAGTGGAATAGCATGAGAACATCACCTGAATTGCATTCACAATGACATGGTCATCTGGAGTGATAATAATATTAGGAGTTATGAATTTTGATGATACCACTGCTGCTTCTGCTACCAATGATGATAATACTAATTACAATGGTAATTCCAATAGTGAAAATAATAATGATTGTGATGATGATGATAATAATAATAATAATATTAACAATAAATACATCTATTAAAGTGGACCTTAGGGAACATGTCAAAAGAGCTTTAAAAGCAGGCCACAAAACTGCTGGGTTTACCATTGACCTTGATCCCCTCCCTGGTCCCATAGCAACCCCCCTTCCCACCCTGAAAAATATTCCGCGATCCCAGAAAAGAGAAATTTGCAGTACTGTAAAACTACCAGAAAACATGGACAAACAATTGTTTAACTTGTTGCTGGCAAAGTGTTCCTTTTGCTATTTGCTAAACACCCCAGATATTGCAAAACTGTATTGTGGCTGTTGACATGCATTGACTACACTTTTACATGTACAAGTCACTGTGTCTAGCTGTGCATGCTATTATTCTTGATGCTTGCAAGCTGCAATTCACTAAACCCTGCAGGCATAAACATAGACCTAAATCATGTGCAGGAAACAATACAAAATGGTGGGTGCTTGATGTTTGCAAAGGGAAGTTGGATTTGGGTTGGTAGGGGAAGAAGTATGATGGGGTTGTTGTGTATTAAAGGCACAGATAAACAACACGTCCCATTTGATAAATATCTACCAGATACTACAGCTAAGTGTTAATTATCATTAATTGTATCCTTAAATGAGCGGACTGCCTTCTCAGATTTCAGCTACATGTGAAAAAAAATCAACTTATGGAGAGGTTTATCCAAAACATTTGCGGAGTTAAACATTCAAGTTTAAATCATGGAAATACTGAGGCACTGCAGCTTTTAGGTTGGCATCCACCCAAGGCCACTCATAGCCACAATGTGTGTGACAGACATCAAAATTGTCCTCAAAACTAAACAGAAACAAACTAAACTCTGAATTCCTGTTAGAATTGTATGCTCTGTAACATTGAAACACAATATGGTTTCTGAGTATCTTGCAAAATGTTAAATGCTGAATCCTCACCTCACCTCGAGTAAGGTGAGTAAGTAAAGTCTTAAGTAAAGAATAACATTCATTTTCCAATGCTTCATTAGTTTGTTCTTATAACTGAAACTTCAGTCCTAGAGAAGATCAGTGCCTTACATGTAGGTCTATGTTGATAGAAGAAAGCTTCTTCTTACAGTGTGGATGTAATTAGGATGGTTGAAGAGCACAATATCAATGTCTCATCTGTTGCAGGACTGTCAGCCGCCAAGCTACTATCAGAAAGCGGGCAAGACGTTCTGGTACTGGAGGCAAATGCCAGGGTCGGAGGTCGTACGCTGAATCACTACGTGAGTGCAAAGAACTCCAGCTCAATTGTTCAAAGCCATTTAAAGGGACTGTTCGCTACTGGTTGTGGGGAGGATTCAGGTTTATAACATTCTTGGTGAGATAATGAGAAGCCTCTTATGAAATATGAAAGAGCATGTAATTCCAAGAAGGATTCAACGTTTATTTGATGAAAATTGGTCTTGAAATGGCTGAGATATCATAAAAAGCGATCCTGATAAAATTGACAGGC
Organism: Diadema setosum; assembly: GCF_964275005.1. Lineage (NCBI taxonomy): Eukaryota > Metazoa > Echinodermata > Echinoidea > Diadematoida > Diadematidae > Diadema > Diadema setosum. Next base: position 8,878,661 of record NC_092693.1, on the reverse strand, counting down.
CACGACTTTTATTAGGATCTCTTTGTTTTACCTTGTTTTTAGATATCTTAGTCATTTCAAAACCAATTTTCATCGAATAAACTTTTGATTGCCCTTGGAATTGTATGCTCTTTAACATTTCATATAGTTGTTTCTGAATATCTCGCAAAACGTTACAAGCTGAATCTTCACCTCAACCAGTACTGTACAGTCCCTTTAAGTACTGTTAACTTAATAGTAAAAGTCACAATTGAACTACTGGTGTGTGTTTACCATCCAGTCATACCTTGGGATTCTTTTGAATGTTATGTCATGCGTGGAAATTCTATTAACACAGATTGTTATGGGAGGAGATTCTTCTGTTACACAAGACATGAGTCTTTGTGTAACCAAGTTATTATTTCTAAAGAATTGCCAATAAAATTTTTTGTTAGTCCAATGTTCCACAGGAGTATTCCTGAATCTATTGAAAAATTGAATCGGTCCAGAGATCACTGTTATCTCTGCTAATGGATGCCCTTGCCGTCTGAGCACACACAAGCGGCTGCATTGTTGCTTGAATTAATGAATAGAATGATAAGGTGCCAGTACCCCACAGTGCATGAAAAACAAAAAAACCAATACAACAACTGATGTCTGTTCAGGGAATAGTTTCTCATCTCTTGAACAATTGCTGTCAATGTTTGATATTGTGTCACAATGCCACTTGTTATCATAATTACACACCCCTACTTCTTTTTTCTTTTTTTTTTTTTTTGCTGAGCGTGCTACATTTGTGAACCCATTACAAATGAATCTGTATCATTTGGAGAGAAATATGTTATTTCTCGGATACCTCGCATGTATAGTTAGGTTCAGACGGGAGACCTTAACCTCGAGGTTAGGAAACTTCGAGGTTAGAGCTTGTAGTTAGGGACCGTGAAGACGCACTCGTAGTTAGCAAACCTCGAGGTTTGCTCGATGTTTCAAGCCACGAGAAATCTTATGGTTAGCACTCTAACCACGAGCCGCGGGTGGTCCCCACTCGTAGTTAAGCACCATGTGGACACAAAAAACAACGAACTCGAAGTTAAGAGTGACCTCGCCGTGAACTCCAGCCCCCACAATTTCCCTCTGCTTCCAGGTCAACCTCCCAAACGTACAGTACACCACAAATACACTACATGTGCGCCCGAGGTGAAAAACTACAACATCATCTTTTCTTCCCATGCGCTTGATTTCTGAAACTGAACACGTCGAACTCGCTACTGTATTCTATATTCTTCTCCGACGCTAAAAAAAAATGTTTTCGATGAATATCTTCATAAAGCATAAAGTCATCAGTGCAGTGCTATCTCTGCATACCATGACAGAGGAATCTGGTGCCGCCGGTGGGAAAAAGAGTTCCGGTAAGCGAGTCCGACAGGGTTGGACTAAGAAATAGATGCCTTGTTAGCAGTGTGGGCTGAAACTTCCGGTTTTGTGGGTTTAACATCGAGTGGGACCCACTCGTAGTTACGGGGGGCAGAAGCTTAACCTCTAGGTTTCGTAACCTCGAGGTTAAGATTCGTCGTGTGGACACACGTCATAGTTTGAGAGCAAGAGCTAAACCTCGAGGTTTCCTAACCTCGAGGTTAGGGCCTGCCGTCTGAACGTAACTTTTGACACACCCCATCCGCATGCACTATTTGCCTCATGTAGTAATGAAAAATGTATTATACATGTGAAAACAGTTTCGTTGAGGATGGATTTCACTTAAAAGTTAAAATAATGTTCATAGAAAGAAGTAATGTACCAGAGAGAGAGAGAGGGAGAGAGAGATAGACTGATTTAGAGTGGACTTCAGAACCTAAATGCATACTTTGCTATATAAACTGTACTTTCTGCTAGATGGATGAAAATAAAAGCTCAACTGAATTGACTTGAATTAGATTGAATTGAAATGTCTAATCTCATCACAGATTTTGCTAAAGTCCTCTACACCCTGAGATGATAGTTCTTGCAAAATGTTGATTCAGGAATATTAATATTTTATTCAATCTCTGTATCTCCTGTCTTTGCGACCAAGAATTCGCTGAGCGAGAAACATTGCTGCCATGACATACCACATACACCATTAAAACACCTTCCACCCTGGTTTATCTCACAAGCATAAATTTGGAAGTGGTTAGAGTTACATGAGAAGTTAAAACGGTCTCCAGAATACTGTGTAACAGAATGACTGTAGTTTTGCACCAAAAATTATGCATGTATGCACAAGTTATTGTTGTAAAGACAATGGTATGCGCAAGCAAAGGGGCACCTGATAAGACAAAGATAGAACAGAAGTTGCAACAGGAGTTACAACAGATCAGGTAGAGTTCAAACGGGCTCAGAATATCACCCCAGAAGTTTATGGAAGCACTGCTTCAGAAAAGTTGTTGAAACTGCATTAATTTCTTTGTGCTTACATTCACAGGGAGTTTGGTATTGTATTTGATATAATACAATACAGTCTATCGTGACAAAACCTTGGCTTAAATTGTAGTTTGTTTGTTTGCTTTCAAAAACAGGGAGTTGATATTTCTCATTAGAATGCCTAAATAGATCCTTGTCATTTGATTGGTTGTTTGACATTGATCATTTAGCTCATTTCACTATGACGTCATCATCTGTGCAATTGTGGCTCCATTTACCATGCAATCTTGGATCCATACGATTTGCTCCATTGCACGCACGCCAAGAGCCCAGCATACTACGCATGTAAAACGCTTGCGGTTGCAGTGTATAAGATTATGCGACAGCGCGCTAGTGTAAATCACTCAGTGAGCACTCTCTCTATCTCAGATTCTCTCTTATTTCTAAATCAATAAAACATCAAATGACAAGGATCTATTTTAGGCATTAAATATAAAACAAATATAGTAGATGTTTTTCATTTGTGCAATGGACAGAATATTTCATTCGGTGAAAGATGAAATCTTTGATCCATTCAACTCAGCTGCGCCTCATTGAATGGATCATTTCATCTTTCACCTCATAAAATATTCTGTCCATTGCACTCATAAACATTCATTATTTGTATACTATTTCACATACGTATACATGATAAGACTGCAATTAGTGGAAACAGGTCAGTTAGTGGCATACAGACCTGGGATTCAAGAGTGCACTGTTGGATGTTGTGATGATTGCTTCTATTTCCAAGATGGAGGTTGACATTAGTATAAAGCTTGTTAACTGTCAATCAAAGTAGATAACAGGCTCGTATTAGGTGCTTTCTCTTTTGTACAGGAATACGTGTAGTCTGTCACGATTTGCTGTACATTGCATATATGCAGGGGCGGATCCAGGAATTCTGTAAGGGGAGGCGCCTTAACAAAATCAAAGGGGGTGCGCGTCTTGTGTGCTCCCCTCTGGATCTGCCAATGATATTTACACGTATTGGTATATGTGCATGTTGGACTGGACCGATCATACTGATCTTGTGTACGTTGAGATCTTGGATCACTTTGCTGGTTTTGCATCATTCATGGCTAAAAATATTTCATGATGCAGAATTAAAACTTCTCTTTCATACTTTTGTCTGTTTTGGTTGATTATCAGTGGCCTGGATAGATCACAAAATTTGGACTTGATTCATAAATTGGCAATACCATTTGGAATTGAGATACCATGCTTGAACTGTCTCAGAGTGGTGATTTAGATATATTTTTTACATTTTTGCGCACAGTTCAGTCTAATTTTTCTCCAATATATAGAAATATGCAATAAAATTCAGAGTTGCCAATATTATGAGTACTGAGTTTAGGAAAATTGCCCCAGGACTTGACGGGTTTACCAATGAGAATAAAGACGTAGACGACAAACAGTTGGAAAGAATAAATTTAGTTTTAATATTGAAAGGTGAGAATTGAATGGCTTCATACATGTGCATAGAGAAATGCATCCAGGGAAGCTTAATGCTATGTCTGATGCTTCAATGCAGATCACATGACTATGTGATAAATGATCAGGAAGTTAAATATTAAAGCAAAAAGTGGACTGTGCCCATACAAATACTTAAATTACAGCAGAATTGTCATCTCTCTTTGCAGTTTATCACAGCTGGGTGATCATAATGTAATATCATAAAATGGTACCATGTGAGCATGTGCTTGATTTCAGTAATAAGTCTTCTAGGGGTAGATTACATACATACATAGATAAGATTACATCAGTGCCATTCATTACACTGAGCTTAAATCAGCAAATTCACAGTCCATATGTACCTTTGCTCATAAAAGTTACATGTAAATGGGAGGACAGGATCATTTAGTACATAGTGGCTTTAAAAATGAAACTTGTGCCACTACAGAGAAATACTCACCTTGGCCAGATGGCTTGGCACTACAATCAAGATTAAATTTCCTCTCACAGTCAGGCTGTGAAATACTTAGCATCAGAAGAACCAGGAACTTGACTGCTAAGGATTTCTTTTTCCCTTCTCAGAAAGCAATTGTTTTTGCATTAATCTCATGCTTTGTGGGGGGGGGGGGGGGGTGGTGTAGCATGTGACGTTTACCACAGGAAGTATAGAGCTTATCATTTTATTCTTGAAGCACGGTCAGTCGGAACTGGTCTGTTGTTTCAATAGTTGTACTGATCCCAAAACCAGGGACAGCTGGTCAGATCTAAAATATTCTTGTATAGGGATGAAACAGCTGTCTGTATCAAAATTGTGTGGTGAAGTCTTCATTTCCCTCCCGCCAGGGAGGTTACCACCTCCCTGCTCCCGCTCTCTATGATGAGTAGAATTATATGTGTGTGAGCAGTATAGCAACGAATGAATGCTTTACCACAATTCTATTGCCTTGAAATTTTCTCCTATGATATCTCTTCAAGTACCACGAAATTATCATTTTTTTAGGTCTATGATGTACATTCCTAATTACTCGATTTGAAGAAAATCTACACTGCAGTCATTATTCTTCATCCAAACAACAGATAGTGTTTATTATTGCAGTGTACCTGATGCTGCAAGGATGAACTGACATTTTGATTTTGGCAAGCAACTTTTTAGGGGCTCACAAAAGCCTAACACTAGACAACTGAAAAAACATAAGTTGACTGTTAGAAAGGATATTTTTTTTTCGCAAAATGGTAAAAAAACAAACAAACAGTCCCACAACCATGAGACAAATTAAATCTACCAGCTTATTAGACTCCAAGTGGGCTTATGGGCAATACTGGACTCTATATATTTATGAGCTGTACTGCAGATTGAAGGCAATCACACTGATGATGGTAGTTTAGGCCACTTATGTCACACAACCGTTGGAAATCAACAGTGTCCTGTCAGTCAGTGGTCAGCCAATGACCAGCCCATGATCCGTCGATGACTAGCCAGTGACCAGCAAAAACCCACCCATAGTGACAGCAGTCTCATCAAAATTTTTGTTGTGTTGTTTTCACCCTTTTGTTGTATACATGGAAGTAATTGATGATTGAATTTTAGAAAAAAAAATCAGGTGGACTTGCAAATTTTTTGTCAGTGCTCATGAGAAGCTACACAAAGATAATAATAATAATAATAATAATAATAATAATAATAATAATAATGGTAATAATAATAATAATAATAATAATAATGGTAATAATAATAATAATAATGGTAATAATAATAATGATAATAATAATAATGTAATAATAATAATGATAATAATAATAAAATGTATAGTGTGTATGTGTGTGTGCACGCGCACCTATATGCGTGTGCGTGCCAGCATAAATGTCAGTTCCAAGAAGAAGAGAAAGATTGTATTCTAAACAAACAGGACATATGATATCATGTGATCAGTTATTATTATCAGAGGCAGCATTTTGACAAACATCACCACCCTTAATATTTGAATGGAAATTGAACAAAAATATACAACTGAAATATGCTAAAACATTCCTCAGGATACATAACTGCATTTGACTGCCTTTCTACCATAACCCAAAGAGAAATGTTGACTGAATGAAAGCAGCAACATTAGTAGAAAACATCAGTGAAAGTTTGAGTAAAATTGGACAATTGATGCAAAAGGTATGAATTTTTAAAGTTTTGGTGTTGGAACTGCTGGATGAGCAGACTACTAGAGGTTATGATGTCATGTGTGGACAACAATATAAAGAAAATATAAAGGGAATTTGACAAAAATTCATTTTTCATTAAAATTACACATTCCATCAACTTGATACTGACATAGCAATTATTCCCCCTGCTTTCTGAAAGCGGTTAGTCTAGTGCTCTTTCATAAATGCGAGAAAGTGAATTTTTGTGGAAGTGAATTTTTGTTAGTAGGCCCTATTTGTACCCATTATGTAGCTGCTTTCACTCAATCCACATTTCTCTTTGGGTTTTGGGTTCATTAATTAAGTTTTCCAATCCTGAAGCACTCTTTTATTTGTAAAGGTATAAGGGGCTCCAAAACTTCTAGTGGGGGAAGTCATAATGAGGTAATGCACCAACCTTAAATCTGATATTCCCTCCCAAATCAATCGTAATGCTTGGGTTTGTTTTGATCAGAATAATAGGAATAGAACAAGTGACATTGATTTCTTTGACGCGTGTACATTGAGTGTAATCAGGAAGCATCAAGAATTATAAATCCCAATCAATTAAGTCCCAACCTTGGTGACGCTCCAGGCAAGTGTTCCTTCTTCTACCATGAACGGATAGATAGGTGACATTATTTGACCAAACGTATTTGCTTGTTACGAGTGGCCTGGATATATCAGGGACTGTCAAAACAATTCCAGGGCCGGTCCCTTTCAGCCGATGAGCAACCCTGAGACCTTCAGCTGTATGAGGTTCCATTGATTGATGCAATCCGATTATTTCATATAATTCCAGACATTTTATGAATCCAGTTCTCTTTCTGTGTGGTATCTTGTCCGTCGTGAGCCACAAGGTGTGAAATCAATTTGAGGAGTGTTGAATTTGTCTTTGACAAGATCCATCATGTTCATGTGAGTCAGTGCATAATATACAGCCTCACTGTCTCATCACACAGGACATTTCATCAATCAAGACAAAAGTCTGTCTATGAGCTGTGCAACACAACACTGTTGTAATCATTTGTATGCTTCTAAAATTAGGTTTTAGAATTTTATGGTGTATAGTCAGACATTGAAAAGAATCTCCCTCCCAAAGCTTTAATTAGGAGCTACATTGCATATAAAGGCTAAATGTCTTTAAAGACCTATGGCTTGTGTTCTTCAGCACTTGATCAAATCATGGTCAAAGAGACTCTGTTATTTGTTTATCAGTTTATTGTATAGCTATTCCATCTTTGCTGTTATACTAAATAGAAACAAAGGAGCTGCAGATCCAACTAAGGTAAGGTAGACTTCAGACTTAGGAAATCTGAAAAGTTTTGCCAACCTCAGGCAAGGAAAATCAAAAATATTTTACACTATCAGAAATAATGCATTATTTACCAGTGCACTAGCTATTGTTAGGTTTTTCTGCAGTGTGACACCAAAATGGTGCAAAAATGGCATGATCATAGAATCCAAATCCCACAAGAGCCCTCATTAGAGTGTAAATGATTACTTTCACCAAAGATAATCATTCACAGCTCATTGCTCTGTATAGCAGTCAGTAGCGGGGAGAAGCTATTAAGGGCGAATACTCCAACAAGCTGACCTCAATTTTTCTTATTCGCTTTAGTAGATCTGGGATCCAATCATTTCCCAAATCTTATGGGTATTGAGTTGCAAAAAAGAGAGTGGCTATTGTTTTTGTATCTTGTGGTGTGACATTGGCCTTGGCGCCCATTGATGCTTCTAGATCCATGTAGCAAAATATTGCCCTAAAAGCAATGAAATTAAAGATGTGTGCCATACACAGTACAGAGTGAGCAGTTTACCAGCAGAAATGAGTGAAGGACAGGCCAAGTGGTGCACCTCCTGCTCTTCAAATATATTTTTAACAGAGGTCAGACTGATCAGATTATTGTCGCACATATCCAGAACTGAGTAAAACTGACCTGGAATATAAATATACTGTACCTCTGGACATGGATTGGCCAGTCATTGTTCGGTAAACCATATTTGTGAATCATGTTTGCTTTCAGACTTACAAATATTACTTGACTGCCATGAAATGTGCTAGTAAACACATGTGTATTCAAACAAGCTGTTTCCCCTCCTGAAAGGGCTCAAAGTAATTGGAATATTTAAATGTTAAAAGTACATGATATTGATGTGATATTGACAAAGTATCGCTAGCTTGCATTGTCTGATTTGATTTTCAGCAAAGTTCATGGATGTGTTCTCCCTCTAGTTCTGCCTTCACTGACACAGCATTCCCCTATGCCTTCACTTTGTTTTAATATTAACACTAGCCAAACTCCTCTTGCCTATTAATACTCTCTATGAGAGGGTAATTACGCAGTCTCTGTTAATGGTGCACATATTGTTTCACATTTTGTTTAAACACTATGTAAAACAATTGGGACAAGTAGTTTTGCAACTGAAAGCAAGAGATAAAGGGTGAAGGTCGAGGTGTGAGTTTTCTTCAATTTGTAGAGGGGGACAAATTGTAGTTTTGCAGCTGTTTTGATAAAGCTCTATTGAAACTTAACATCATATGTATGCATGCATAACTAGTTACTTTTAAGCACTGTTTGAATGTATTTTTTGTGAGGATGTTTTCATCCCACCATTGTGCACAGTGTATAAAAATGTCAAACTGTGAGATCTAGTGGAAGGGGATATTGTTGTGAACTGGTGAGAGTGAATTTGGATATCCTGATTTCACCTTTGACCTCTCCCAACTGTTGTTCCCCTGCATCTATTCATGCAGGACAAAGCCATCGACTATGTGGACTGTGGAGGGGCGTACATGGGTCCCACTCAAGACCGCATCTACCGGCTGTCCAAGGAGATGGGGGTGGAGAACTATCTCTGCTATGATGATGGCATCCCCATCGATTTCCACAGAGTGAGTGAAATCAACATACATACACATTCTAAGGAAAAGGTTTAAATTGATGCTTGAATGCAGTATCATCCCGTAAAGCATCTCACAAACAAAGCCTTATTATGGTGTCAGAATGTTGAATGTTGGTGGAGGGGGTGTGTGAGGTGTAGGATTTTTTTATTTTTTTTTTTTGTGCCAACAAAAAGCAAAGGCAAAAAAGTGGGATATTTCTTAGTAGTGCCATGCTTTGATAGTTGATTCATCAGAAAGGTACCATAGTATTTGCATTATTATCAAATGTTGAAAGTATCAGACTCAGAGTTCAAAGAATTTGCAGGTGAAGAAAACTCACCAAAATACAATAAGTATATAACCACACACACTCACAAAGATAAATGCCAAAGAATTAACTAAGCTTTGGTGATCTTTTAGAGTGTATTCATATGACCAAAAAGTGACAGCAAATTATGTTCTCTGTAGCAAAGTTAGAAGATTCCAGGAAATAAATGTGAGGTGTAAATTGGTCAACTTTGCCAGAGCTTCATGTCACTGACTGGATTGCATTGGGTGTCGACGTAAATTGCCTGCTCTAGGAGTTCTGTGATGTATGTTATCCATTCTATCGCCTAGCACTTCAAGAGGCTGTGACAAGGAATGGTCTGGTCTGTGGCCTCCTGATATCCTTGCTGGGTAGGATTAGTGGAGATTAACAGCATATTGATGTGGAACATCTAGGAGCAAAGTCCCAGCTAGTTTAAACAGTGTGATGCTACCAGGAGCATACCAAGTGTATAAAGTTATCACACCAGTTCCATCATGTTGGCTTATGGATGTTTGATTAACCCTGCCATGCTATGTTTAACCCCCTCCACCCCCCCCCCCCCCCAGGCTGAACCACCTATTTACAACAGCACTGCATCAATTTGCTATCCATCTTGAAATGCCACTTGTATGCAATTGTGGTTTGACCATTATTATCGAATTACAGGATGCATTGCTTGCATTTTAGATGTGTGAGGGTAAAGGCTTGTAGAGTTTCATCTGTTATTTTTTTCACTACATTTTGCCTGTGAAAGAGAACATATATCTACTGAGGAAATAGAAGCAGGACTTTCAGGCAAAGCTAATGCAAAAATGTTGTTTAACTGGGCTTTTGCATCTATGTAGTGCAGGTGATAGAGCAAGTACATGTAAATGCAAAGAAAAACATGAAATATTGTATTTTTTCAATTTATAGGTAGGAAGTGATCCTTACAGGAAGAGTATTTATTTCAGGACAGTACAGTCGCATCTGTCTATTTTGTGTGTATCTGTTTCTAAATGATGGAATGCTTAATCACCATTGAAGATATTCGTTGTTTAAATATATGCAGTGAAGTGTGAATGGTTGAAAGAGCTTAATAAAAGGAACACTTGTAATAGTATGATAATTGAGCTTCTTCATGAACAAGTGATAAGATGCAATGACATTTTAATATATGTGGAATTCATGCTGTTCATCTGTTGCAGTGTAAGCATTTAATTAAAACTGTGCTAATTGTTACAAGTATGTCAGACAAACCTTAGAACTGCATTTTGTTGCTTTGAAAATGCTTGAAGTACCCAACCATCTGAGAGAGAAAAAATGGGGCATTTAATACCCATGAGCACATGAGCTATACTTCGAACTGGCTTATTCTACATTATTTATTGAGAAGTTTGCCTTCACAGGTTGAAGTGCAGTGTACACATGATCAGTGTAAGCCTCTGTGTGATTGTTTCCTTGTGGCAATAGGGCAAGTGGAGGACAATGTATGGTATGTTTCCGGACTCATGGAATCCGTTCCAAGTGATGGATCTCTACCACATGTATCATGCAATTGATGACATGGGAAAGAAGGTTAGGTTCTTTAATTTTTTTGAGTTTGTTTCAATATGTGTTAAGTCTGTTTGTATTATGTGTTTGTGTGTATGTGTGTATTTTATTGAATTATTTGTTTGCATTGTCTAGTATTTTTTGTTTTCTTTGTTGTATGCATGGGCAGAGGTCTCTCGTGAGTATGTTTCATTATCATACATAAATGCATCAAAATTAAAAAATAAAACAACCGCATGTTTTTGAAGGAAATTGATATTAGTTTTCATGAGATCTGATATAGCATTATGTCGCATAAAATGAGCAGTTGTCCCATTCTCGAACCAGGACATGATTCTGTCTTCAAACTATGTTTGTAATTGTGCACAGGGTAAAGTATGTGTTTGTATTATTAAAGTGTGTGTGTATGTGAGATATATGATATTTTATCTGCAGAGATAGGCAGCCCTGCTCTTGTGATATGTTGTGTTGCTTTGCATTTATTTATCAGAAGCTTATCTGTGACACCAAGATAAACTTCAGTTGTGCATTTCCTCTTTTTGCTTCCGATTTGCAGAGGTTACGAGTCGAGTTGTGGTGTATTGCAAAAGCAAATATGAAACTGACAGGCAGTGATTGATGTACATGTATGCATGTGTGTACGTGTTCATAAGATCACTGTTAGCAATGTGAAATTACCCTGGGATCATTTTTGCAGCTGATAGATGTCATATTGTATTCTTCTCATCATTGAATTGTCACCTCTGAATCTCTCTGCAGTTCATATTTTGGAGAGCGATTAGAGAAAACTGGTTAGCTTCACTAAATTTGCACAAAATCAGTCAGAAATTCATTTTCTACATTTGCCAATTTGAGAGAGTAGGATAAATTCTGATCTTTAGAAGTGTCTTGCCAATTTAAGAATCACCCAGCAATATAAGAACAAACTAGTTTCAAGAATTCTGCAATCAAAGTACACAAGTATATACATGCACATAGGGCTGAAATGGGGGAAAAAAGACTTTTTTTTTTTTGGTTATCCTACCTTGTGAAACATCTGCAATGAATATTCAAAATTATGATAAGAAGCTACAAATGCAAACCAGAGAAATTTGTATTCTGGAATTTGAAGGGTATAAAGCAAGTGATGAGCTGGTAACAGTAGTTTCCATGAAAAATGAGACAATTGTTACCTAGTTTTCCCTGGATCAACTTTGATCTTGCTAGAAAAAAAAAAGTAAAATAAAACTATGAAAAAATGGTGCAGATGGAGTGAAATGAGTAGCTTAGACACTCAAACCTGGCAGGATACAGTGTATGTGCTTTTTAAAATGGACATTATAGTAGAGTGTAAAGGCTTTTGTGTGTCTTCTTTGTACTGCATCATGTGTGATGTTTGATAAATTGCTGAGATGATTCCACACAACTTTTTGTACTTTTCATTATGATTCACCATTACTCTTGAGTATGGACAGTCATAACCAGTGATCTATTTTTCAAAGAGTTACTTTAAAAGTGGATATTTTCGCAAGACTAATTTTTCATGCTCGGCCGGGTAAGAGTTTCGCGTGTTTTTAATTCCGCGGAATCAAGACATCAACTACCGGTACTGGAACACATGGCAAGCAAAAATACAGGCAGTATTCGCATGCTTTTATTTTCGCGCTAGTTTCTGGTTGCGTGAAATGCGTGAAAATTTCCACATTTACAGTAGTTTAGTTAGAGAAAGAGAAAGCTCAGCAGGAGCAACAAAATAAAATCATCTCAGCGATTGGCCTCTATGTCCAGATCAACATGACGGCGCCGTGGGACTTTCCGGAGGCAGAGGAGTGGGACAGCATGACGGTCAAGGAGTGGGCGGAGAAGACCTTCTGGTTCCAACTAACCAAGGATGTGATCAAGTCGCAGTGCCAGCTGGGGTTCTGCTGTGAAGACACCGAGCTCTCTCTCCTCTACTTTCTCTGGTACATCAAGGGAGGATGTGGTAAATACACCATTTTCCAAAATGTTCAATTCATTATACCCCCGCCAAACGAAGTTTGAAGGGGGTATATAGGAATCAGCGGACGGTCGGGCGGTCGGGCGGTCGGTCGGGCGGTCGGTCGGTCGGGCGGTCGGTCCGTTGCACATCTTGCGTCGCGAACTACTTCCTCAGTTTTCAACCGATTCCCATAAAACTTGGCACAGATGTGTGCCTTGGGTTGTAGATGTGCAAGACGTATTTTTTGACAGTACCCAAAAGTACGTTGCCATGGTAAAGGCATATTATGGGCAAAAATGGGTACAAATCTTGCGTCGCGAACTCCTCCCACAGTTTTTGATCAATTTTTATGAAATTAGGTACAGATGTTCATCTGAATATGTTAATGTGCAAGACACATATTTCCGCAGTGGCAAAAAGTGCGTTGCCATGGTAACGGCATGTTATTGGTAAAATATAGGGCAAAATGCTTCATGGCAAAACTGCTTCATCAGTGTTCTTCCAATTCTCATGGAATTCATATTGAATGTTTGTCTTAGGATATAGGTCAGCATGACACATTTCTTGACAGTTACAAAAAGTATGTTGCCATGGTAACACGCTCACATATTATTAGCCAAAATGATGGAAAATTTTGTGTTGCAAACTACTTCCTCAGTTTTTGCCCAATTTCCATGAAACTTGATACAGATGTGTGCCTTTGGTTGTAGATGTGCAAGACGCATTTTTCGACAGTACCCGAAAGTATGTTGCCATGGTAACGGCATATTAATGGCAGAAGATCAAGGAAAGATCTTGCGGATTTAACTACTTCCTCAGTTTTTTGACCAAAGCGTATGAAATGTTGTTTTGACCAAAGCTTATGAAATGTTGTTTGGCGGGGGTATAACCAGTCGCTACAGCGACATTTCTAGTTACATCTTTGTTTGTTACTTCCGCCGAGGAAGGAGGAGATTATGTTTTCATTGGCTTTGGTTTGTCTGTTTGCAAAATAACTCAAAAAGCTGTTTATGGATTTGAATGAAACTTGCAGGAAAGGTTATGAATGACACAAGGAACAGATGATTACACTTTGGTAGTGATCCAGGAATTTTTATGGATTTGATGAAGGATTTTTGATATTTTGGCAAGTAGGGTCAATGAACTTGGGAGTTCAAACTGCACATATTTGAGATATGCATACATGCATTCTTAAGTGTGTGCTTTGCTCCGGGGAGGTGCCACGTAGCTGGAAGCTGATGACGTAAGCAGGTTTCTGTATTAGAAAATTGGGCAACTTTAGCATGCTTGCATAATGGGTGTAAATGAGCTGCTTGGAGGTCTGCGCTCCATGAGTGCTTTTCTATTTTGCTTGCTTGTTCATCTGTTACTGTAAGAACTGCTTTTTAAGTACAGATGAGGTGTTGTATTCATGATTTGACACGGAGGCTATAGTAATAGTGCACTAGTGCCTGTCCAGTTACTCCACTAGGACATCATCAGGTGGCGATGTTTTTTGTGTGTTGGTAAATTTGAGGCTCAACAGTGATTCCTCAAATTTGCAAATTATATCAAACCCTCATGAAAATAAGAGCTTTTACAGTATTTAGGCTACCAGCACCTGTTGAGTACCAGATGTTCTTTACAGTGAAATACCACTCTTTGTAGAAGGCGTACTCGTCATCGGATTATGTCCTACTATATAAGCCATTACTGTCATTGCCTTTGTTACAAATGTGTGTCTTCTTTGTACTGCACCATTTACGATGTTTGATAAATTGCTGAGATGATTCCACACAACTTTTTGTACTTTTCATTATGATTCACCATTACTCTTTGAGTATGGACAGTCATAACCAGTGATCTATTTTTCAAAGAGTTACTATTGTTATTAGTCATATATTGATTGTAATGATTTTATTTATGCATTTTATATTTCTTGGTCTCCTCTCTTTGTGCTGTCCGGATTGACAGGATTCCTCCGATTCACATCAACTGAAAATGGAGCTCAGGTGAGTGTGTCAAGTGTTCAGTGCTATGTGTATTGGCCAGTCTTCATTGTATGTGACCCTGCATCAACACCAACAAAGTTGCCAGACATGAATTTTTAGTTAAGGATAGATTCTGGAAAGGCAGACTCTGAGTTTCAAAATGATATATAACTCAATACAACTGGACCTCCCTAACCTGTAAAATAATGGAAAGAAAGTATGCACCCTAGAAAAGTCTTTTACTGAGAAAAGAGGCTATTAGGGTCTAATCAAGTGCTCAATCTCACACAGTTGCATGCTGTATAATGAATGGACAAAAAAAAACAAAAAAAAAAAAACAGAATGTAAAACTCAGTGATAACCACAATGAAAGATTGAAAGGAAACTGCTTAAACACACAATTTTCCATTAATATTGTAAACCCAGTTTATTTAAATACATAGAAGACATAAAAGAAGAATTGTTATTTCAGAAAAATATAAAAAACTAAAGATTGACTAGGTTCACCCATTTCACCTATTTCAGTCCTCACACAAAGTCAGTCCATGCGACTTTGTTGGTGTTGTGATGCATGGTCACATGCACCCTGCGATGTACATTAGTTTTATCTTGTTCATTCATTCTTTTTTTCAATTAAAAACCAGCATAGAGATTGGAAGGTACAAGCAAAGTCAGTAGTAATTGCAGAGTATGCAGACTGTTATAGAGCATGCCCTTTTGGATCCATAAAGGAATATGTGCAAGGAGAAATGTGGAGAAAAAGAAATACTCAGTTCAGTCTCTTTATATGAGTGCATAAGAGACAGATAAGCCGGCACTGAGAGGCTCTAGTTAAAATCATGAATTGTAAGGTGGCAGGAATATCACTATTTCCTATTAGCGGCACAGTCCCAAAGGAAATAGTGCTGTTTCTTTCATTGAGAAATCCATTGCCTGGTATTTTTCTAGAGGCTCAAAACACTACATGAAGGATATATATCACTCTTACAAATCCTAAAGAAATTGATAAGTATTTGAGCCTGTTTTGGTCTGATGCCATTGTCAATTTCTGTTGCAGATGTATAAAAATCCTTTAATAGCTAATTTTTTAGCTGAACCTTAAATTGGCAACACTTTGTATGTTCCCCTGATTTTAGTGTAGGTTTGATTAAATTCAACCAGTTCCACCCATCAAACATTTCTCAAATACAAATTACACACTAAAATTTAGAGTTGCCAATTTGATGAAGGCAAGAAGGTAGATTGTGCAGCAAAATTATCCCAGGACTTGATGGCATGGATCTCTGATATTTACTTATTTTTTTGTTGCCACCTCAGACTTACTCTTTCTTTACCCCTTTTCCAGGAGAGGAAATTTGTTGGTGGTAGTCAGACGATAAGTCTCAACATGGCAGCAAGACTCGGTGAAGGTGAGTGCCTCTACAGTAATGATAGTGTTGCTGATAAGTTATGATGTTTGTGATGATGATGGTTATGAAAATGATAATGATAACGGTAATTCTCTTTGTGTGTTTTTTTGTTGTTGCATTGTTCCACTTTGGTTACCTCAAACATTTTTGTAGCCTCGTTATCCAGTGATGAATGCACACGGATTTACTCATAACTTTGAATACAGTGCACTCCCGTTATAACGAACACGTTTATAACAAAATTCTGGTTATAACGGAGTAAAATTTAGGGCCAAAACATTGTCGACTCTATGTATTTTTATTGTTTATTCATTCAGTTATAACGAAATTTCAATATAATGAAAGAAAATTGCCAGTCCGAGGACTTCGTCATAGCGGGAGTCCACTTCATATGCATGTAACATTTGAAGATGATGATCACATTTTCTTGAAATGTTATTGCTACTACTGTCCTTATGATTTTTCTGTGTACACTGAATTCACATGCATGTTCGAGGCAAGTTCTCCTTTAGCCCTTTGCGTGCCCAGGCACTTAGTTTAACTCACCAAGCTTTCTCATCGGCATTCAGTATAAAGCAATTCAAACGTGACTGAGTTGTAGATTTAGATTAGAAAGCTCACTCAGGTGTAGCATTGTACTTCAGGAAAACAAGAAGACCATTATTATACAAGAGGGAGTCTGGGAGGGGTAGATCTTTATTCATTTCCTACAATTACTTCCCACACATCTGTGCCTGTCCATGAGCAGTTAAAGGGACTGTGCGGTACTGGTTGAGGTGAGGATTCAGCTTGTAATGTTTTGCGAGATATTTAGAAACCACTCTTTGAAATGTTAAAGAGCATACAATTCTAAGGGGAATCAAAAGTCTATTTGATAAAAATTGGTTTTGAAATGACTGACATATCTAAAAACGAGGAAAAACAAAGAGATCCTAATAAAAGCTGTGTCCTGTCAATTTTATTAGGATCGCTTTTTTGGATATCTCAGCCATTTCAAGGCCAATTTTCATCAAATAGATATTGAATCCTTCTTGAAATCACATGCTCTTTCATAAGAGGTTTCTCATTATCTCACCAAAAAATTTTATAAACCTGAATAATCATTTCAACCAGTACTGTACAGTCCCTTTAAAGGGACTGTATAGTTCTGGTTGAGGTGAGGATTTAGCTTTTAACGTTTTGTGAGATATTCAGAAACCACTCTATGAGATGTCAAAGAGCATGCAATTCTAAGGGGTATCAATAGTTTATTTGATGAAAATCGGTTTTGAAATGGCTGAGATATCCAAAAACAAGGTGAAACAAAGAGATCCAAATAAAAGGCGTGGCCTGTCGCCTTTTATTATTATCACTTTTTGGGATATTTCAGCCATTTGAGAACCAATTTTCATCAAATAAACGTTGCTCTTTCATATTTCATAAGAGGTTTCTCATTATCTCACTTTAATAGGAATGTTATAAACCTGAATCCCCACCTCAACCAGTACTGTACAGTCCCTTTAAGGGTTGATACCCTGCTGGATGTTATACCCTACTATTTGTCTGTCTGTCTGCCTGTGGGTCTGTCTGTCTGTCTGTCAGTCAGTCTGTTTCTTTGCCAGTCTCCCAGTCAGTAAATGCTCCTCATTGTCTGTATGCCGTACACAGATCGAGTCTTACTCAGCCACCCAGTCACCACAATAAGCCAAGAAAATGACACAGTCACCGTGACTACGCTGAATGGGAAGTCATTTAAGGTAGTGTCAAAATGATTCTACTAGCAATAGTGATAGTATCGCTAGCAGTAATAGTAGTGTAGTAGTTGTTGAGTTTAAAGAATTATAACAGTGATGATGATGGTAATAATGATATTGATTATGGTTATTATTACAATGATGAAAATCATCAAAAATCACTTTTGACTGTCATGAGAGCCAATATTTAAAATCTAGATTAGTCCATACAAAGATGCTATGTAATTCTGCTTAATTTATTTTTTAACAGTTCATTTCTTTTCTTCAATAAGTAAATACTAAAGCTTTTTTTTTTTCTGCAACAGGCCCCTCCAGAGGAAATGAATACTCTTGTATCATTTTGTCCCTCACCCCCCTTCCTCTTGCAGAGTAGATACGTAATCATTGCTCTTCCACCAGCTATGCAGAACAAGATTGCCTTCACACCGGCTCTTCCACCCCTCAGAAATCAGGTTAGTGCTGCTTTCAGGCAAGATGAAGAGTTTCGGCGTCTCAAAACAGTTTCTCACTATGGCTGCAGTAACTGTTAACCCATCGAGGACGGACTAATTTTGCTACAACACGCATTTCCCATAGACACCTGCCCGAGTTTGCTCGGGACTCGTCCTCAATGGGTTAATGGTGGTGGAAACTGTGGTTAGGAGATGAAGCTTGATAAAGCTTCCAATTATTGTATCAAAGACTCTGTAGTATGGGGATACCATTGAGTGGGAAGGCTTGCCCGGCTTGGATATATTCGAGAATCCTGTGACATTGCACTCAGCTCCATCATTGATCTCTTTGTAAGTACACACACCCACACACACACAAACACAGCCGAAGAATCTTGACTGGAGTCGACCGTTACCCATGAGTGAAGGCTTTTATACACATTGCTGATGGACACTATTCGTGGCTTTTTAAGGTACCCTGGTGGGCAGCAAATGGAGATAGATTCAATTAGACCACCTGTGTTTCCCCATGCTACCGGATCTCTATTATGTACTGTTGTTTTCCTGATTGCCCCTTTGTCTTTTTTGTCATTATTGCAAAAGTGGATATTTTCACGCGACCAATTTTTTGTGTTTGGTCGGGTAAGCTGAGTTCTGGGTGTTTTTAATTCCGCGGAATCAAGACATCAACTACTGGAACATGTGGCAAACCAAAATAATCGTGTGCTTTTATTTTCGCGCTAGTTTTGGATTGTGTGAAATGCGTGAAAATTTCAAGTTTTACAGTATTTTAGCATAATTGATATCAATGCTTTTAAGTTGTGCCCAAAACAAAATGGTGTTTACAGATAATAGTATGGTAAAGTGGTAAACAAAGTGGTGACTATAGATGATATTATGGAAAAGTAGTTAAAGGACAAGTTCACCTTCATTAGCATAAGGATTGAAAGAATGTAGCAATATTAGTAGAACACATCATTGAAAGTTTCAGGAAAATCGGACAATCCGTTCAAAAGTTATGAATTTTTGAAGTTTTTGTGCAGTCACCGCTGGATGAGAAGACTACTTCAGTGTATGATGTCACATGCGTACAACAATATAAGGAAAATATAAAGAGAATTTCGCAAAGTTTCATCTTTTGAAAAAAGTACACATTCCCTTGACTCTTTACTGACATATGTTATGGGTAATATTATTCCCATTGCCTTTAGAAAGAGGCAAGTCAAGTGCTCTTTTATTATTCGAAGTAAGTGAAAATATGTTGAATTTTCTTTACATTTTCTTTATACTGTTGTACTCAAATGACATCACGAGCCTTAGTAGTCTCGTCATCCAGCGGTTCCAACACAAAATTTTTAAAAATTCATAACTTTTGCATCGATTGTCCAATTTTCCTCAAACTTGCACTGATGTGTTCTACTAACATTGCTGCATTCTCTCAATCCTTATGTTTATGAAGGTGAACTTGTCCTTTAAAAAAGAGGTGTCTATAGTTAATAGCATTGTATTCAAGAAAGAAGGCAATGGTTAACTGTAATTATATTATGTACTAGGGTACTTTATACATGTGTGTGTATATTCAGGTAGTGCAAGCATGTGACATTTTTTATGGCTTTACAAGTATTGAATCTTATCATTAAAATAAAACAAAAGAAACTATTAAAGAACACTATTTGGTTCTACATGTATGTCCATGTAATCTGTAGTACTTAGGCTTACATTCACATTAGTTTCTGGTTGGATTCCAGGCTTTGTATCAATGTTGCCTGCTGCACATTATGAAACCCTCCCTCATCCTTAATTTTATAGCTACCACCAGTGAGCAGTCATGACGTTTTCAATATGTCTATGTGTACATGGCTGCCTGTTCTCCATAAGTTGCATTTGAGAAATCCTTTGGAGGGTATTTATTGTAAAAGCAGTGTCAAGACTAACAATCTTTGAAATATTAATGATGAGCCAAGGTCTATCATATGAAGACAACAAGATTTTAGATCTTGGTTGCAAGCTTCCAGATGAGTAATCAGATCGTCAAAGCTTTATGACTCTCTCTTTCTGTCACACATATTCTGACTTCTTGTTTAATCTAATCCAATTCATCCATTCTATATTCACAGCTGAACCAGAGGTATCCAATGGGCTCCGTGATCAAGACCCAGGTGTATTACAGTCGTCCTTTCTGGAGAGATTCAAGTAAGTGTGGCAGATTGTTTATTCTCTGGCCGTTACACACATCATTTTGCTCAAATATTTTTGTCATTTTCAACAGTAATTTCCATGTCCATAACTGTGTATGCCGTATACTCTCTGAGTTTTATTATTTTCGCTGTGCATGCAAAAATATTTACTCTGATCCCGACATGAATGTGACGTGCACACATATCTTTCCCCTTTTGATCACTTTATCACCCCATGATCAATCACGAATTTTGGCACTCACAAACTTAACAGGAAGTCCCCATTCGCAAAAAAAAATGATAATAATAATAAAGTAATAATAATAATCAGTCTTGCTAAGGGTTAGTGGATTCCCATTATAATGAAGTCTTCGGGACTGTCAGTTTTCTTTCGTTATATCAAAATTTCGTTACAACTGAACAAATAAAACAGTTTAAATACATACAGTGGATAATGTTATGGCCTGATTCTTTACTTCGTTGTAACCGGAATTTCGTTACAGCCCTGTTCGTTATAATGGAGGTGCATTGTATATGGTATTATACAGTATTTTTGCATTTTGTTTGCTCTGGTGTTACCACTTTACCGTACACTAAGAAATGGGCAATGTATTATTCAAATTTTCGAATGATAGTTGTGGTGCCAAACAGAGAGGAGCTGTTTAGGATTGCTGGGGATACCAAGAGTCTCTATATTGGTGTCCTTGGTTATGCACTGGTATTTTCCCAGTGGTAGTACCCCTGGGCAAGAGGATCTAAAACTGTTAGCCACGTACTTGCACGCCTGTAGGCATTAACATTTGTAGTTGTTGCTTTGGTAATGTCCCCTGTATCATTTGTGAGCGACCCGTTTGTCTATTATGAATAATTCATGTGCAGCTACACCGTTCGTCTGACAATTTTAATGCACAGTGAGTGATGTGGTGTGATATAAAGTGACAACTCTGCAAACACAGGTTCGTCAGTACACATAGACATCTATCAAATGACACCAGGGTGTTGTGTGGGCAGCCTCAATCATGTAGACCCATGTTCGTTTGACAGTGTTTTCAAATTTTTAATGTATGGTGTCCTCAAATGTTTTTCTTAGATTACTCCGGGCTGATAGTCGCTGATGGCATCGTCTGTGGGACTCAGGATGACTGCAAACCTAACGCACAGTACCCTGCCATCATCGGGTTAGGCATGCAAAATGTGTGTGTGTGTGGGGGGGGGGGGAGGGGAGGGTACATAAAAGGCTGCATATGGGACTACCCACACAATTTTTTGTTTTAATTCTTTACTTGTTTTGCCTCGTCCTGCATTGAGGGTATACTATACAAGCGTTAAAGGGATCGTACAGTTTTGGTTGAGACCTAATTTCAGGTTTATAACATTTTTTTGGTGAGATAATAAGAAACCTCTAATGAAATGTGAAAGAGCATGTAATTCCATGAGGAATTCAACATTATTGTTTGATGAAAATTGGTTTTGAAATGGCTGAGATATCCAAAAAAGTATGATTCTGATAAAGTGTGGGACCCACACTTCATGACAATCACTTTGTTTTACATTGTTTTTGGATGTCTCAGTCATTCCAAACCCGATTCTCATCAAATAAACTTTGAATTCCTCTTAAAATGGTATGCTCTGTACTATTTCATAAGTGTTTTCTTGGTATCTCACAGAAAGTTAAAAGCCCAATCCTCATCTCCACCGATACTGTACTATCCCTTTAATTTTCATGATGTTTTTATATTTGCGAATTTCACATATTGCCTTTGAACTGCAAATTTCTTTATAAAAATCACGCCATACCAGCACAGCTAGCTGAATTGCATGCAACTAGTATCTACTGCAGGTCCATGCCTAGTCTGTAGCGTGGGCCATGAAGTGGCAGTATCCATGAAATATCAGCATGCCAGTTCAGTTCTTTGAATGCAGAGTAACATACTTGTGTTTGTACAAGGAATCACTGATTGAAATCATTCAGAAGTAGTAGGTATTGTCGCTTGTTCCTCATTCTTATTTTGTGAAAGGCAGAGTAACGATATCTAGACCGCGACCGCAACCGCGAAATTAACAACATGCAAAAATGTCCGACATATGCCAATTTGAAAAAATACCTGGATGCAAAAGTTTCAGGTTGTACAGTATACGTATTCTTCAATTACCTTCTGCTTTCTACAAGAAAGAACACCTTCTCCCTAAAGAAAGAAAGGAAATCAAGAAACAAATGAATAATGGAGATTATTTGATGACATTTTCCATTCACACCTCCGTTCTACTGCAGGTTCGTTGCTGGAGATGCGGCCAGAGAATACTGCGAAGTTTCTAAAGAAGAGCGGTAAGAAGTTGTCAGATTTTCCTGCTTCTCTTTTTTTTTTTTTTGGCAGGCTAAGCAATGAAATATTTTCAATCTCAACAAAAGTTTGACAGTGGTAAACATATGTCTTCTCTTTTTAAGATAAGTTTTGTGTCTTGTAAAACAAGTTTTTCTGTTTGATGAGAAGAATGTTTAACAAGCCAAGGGATATGGTGTGTTTCTTGGTTTGTGAGCTGGAATGATTTGCACAGAATTGCTTAATTAAGGTGAGTTGAATATTCATGACATAGTAACATTATATGCACCTTAAATGTCTATGAAATACTCACCCCCACACTGAAGGTGTATAACTGCCAGTATATGGATAGTGTGCAGCCTTCTTATTCACTCAATTTCATTCTTTGTTGTTTTTCCTTCTTGGACTGTTTCCTAATCTGCAGCCATTAGTTACCATGTTGGTGATAATTTTGTGGAAATTTGTTAGTTGCATTGATCTATCTCTGGAGTCTTGCAATAAATAAGTTTATGTCTCTTGATATAAGGATTAACTGCTGTGTCCTTTTTTTTTTCTTCCTTGACTATTCTTGCTACATCATTCCTGCCTTCAGAAAACAGATGATCTGTCAACATTATGCCAAGATACTGAAGAGTGATGAGGCCCTGAAGGTAATTTACTTGCTATTGCAGAGCTGCCAAGTCTCCCTGATTCTGCAGGAGTCTCCCTGAAAATGTCAAAATCTGCCCCTGTCTGAATAAGAGAATATTAAAATCTCTCTGATTTGGTAATTATTTTTACCCATTGAAATGCACGTAACACACAGATATCTCCCTGATTGCTGTGTTGAATCTCCCTGATTTGGATGTGGGAATGTTGGCAGACCTGCAGTTATAAAATTCATTCAGTTGTGATGATAAAGTCGTCAAAGGGACACCGTTATGGTTGAAATAAGGACAAGAATGTGCCATGCCTTTGCTCCGCAAATCAGATACCAAAGAATGAGTGTACTTTGTGCATGAATGGGCAGGAAAGGCAATGTGTACCTTTAAAGGGGATGGCTAGTAACTGATCAGTGGGAATCAGTGGGAATGCTGGGGGATGATTGTACCAATTCTTGTGGGATTCATTTAAGAGTGCATTATATATCTACTGTTGTGTGAAAATTGTTTGCTTCAGAATGGTCTCATATTCAAGTAATGTGCAGTTTAATGGTTCCAGGCTAGCATGCCTGTACAGTGATGGGGCATTAAACTGCACATTACTTGAATATGAGACTGTTCTGAAGCAAATTATTATCACACATCAATAGATATATAATGCACTCTTAAATGAATCCCACAAGAATTGGTACAATCATCCCCCAGCATTTCCACTGATTCCCACTGATCAGTTACTAGCCATCCTCTTTAAGTGAAACATTATAAAAATGCAATTCCAGTCCGTGTTCACTTTGACTTCACAGTACAATCAAACAGACAGAATCATAGCAGTTTTATCAAATTCAGGCACAAAATAAATAACAGTCTGACTCTATGTTGTTGTTTTTTTTTTGTTTTTTTTATACGAGAAAGCAATATATGTTGCTACCACAAATGGACATTATATGAGGTGATGTCATTGCCTAAGAATTCTCATAGTAAGTTTTTTTTTTTTTTTTTTTTTTTTTTTTAACATGAAATGAAAGAGAAGAACCTGTATATGTTGGATCAAAGTATTTCTTTTTTGATAACCCAGCAATGTTGACTCACAGGGGTATGGTGTTGAAGTTGCTAGATCATTAACCAAAAATGTGATTTGAATGATGTTCATGTGTGCACACCGACGGGAGAGTTGTGAGGTGATCACCATTTATTTAGCTTTTGTGCACATAATTTTGTTGGCAACCAGTAGTGCTTCTTCATAGAAAGCATGTGCAACTTTGAAATTCCATAACTCCAGCACTGTATGTATGATTTGGAAAAAGCCTTTACCATTCCGTTGGTCTGATTCTATTCTGTTTGTGAAGATAAAGTTAAACATACACTTAAATGTTGAAGTCACTAAATCTGGGAAAAGTAATTTCTTTTAGTGAAAGTTTGTCTCAGTTCATTCAGATGATAACTTGTTCATCGTGAGATTAAGCTAGAAGTATTTCTTTCCAAAAATAGAAATGAAAAAATCTTGCTGTAACTTCTCAGTAACTTTCAGACTGTTCACAATAACAAGATAGCAGTACCTGTTCGTATAAACCAAGTCTGTATTTTTCTGTTGTCATTTATAAAGATGCATGGTCAGTACCAAAGGACTGCACCCTTTCAAAAGCACAGTCTTGACAGATATTTACTGCTCAGGCATGTCCCTTTCAAACTCACCTTTCCCATAATCCTTTAAATCTTCTGGGTCAAATGTCATACATATTCTTTGTGTTGATTTCAACGATGCCATGATTTTTTTTTTAAACAAATGTCATAAAAATTGCATGGCATGTGTTTTCATTGTGAAAACAAAGGCAAAGAACTGTCTACCCAGGCCTTGTGTGGACCCGTATACATTGTGTAGATACAGGGGCTTTGTGTACAACATACAGCAATTTTTTTTTCCTGGGAAGTTGGGAGATAGGATATGGGTTTGATGTTGATTTTTGTTTGGTTTATCACCGTGTATTTCCTTATTTTTATTTGTGTGTGTTGGTGTTGGTTCCTGTTCCCTGGTCCATGTCATTTCAAGCCGGTGATGTATATTGAAAAGAATTGGATGGAGGAGCCATACATTGGTGGAGGTTACGTGGGCTACACCGTGCCAGGCATCATCACAAAATACTGGAAGTGAGTTTCATCGTCACTGTGGTGCCCAGTTTAAATATTGTTGGAATTCATGGGAAACAGACAATAAAGTCATAGATTTTAAAAACTGTAGGTTCAAAGGTACAGTCATTTTGGGAGATCATCAAAACGGTACAGTGAAGTCAACCTCACTTAAGTCAACCTCGCATAAGTTGAATAATTGCCTAAGTGGAAGATCTTTTCAAGTCCTCTTCACTTAATATTCTTTTGATTTTAATCCCTCATTGGTCTAATTTTCTCGTAAGTTGAAGCTATTTCTTCAGTCAAAATAGATTGGCCTTAGGCGAGGTTGACTGCATTTGTTTTTTGGAAACATTAGTAATAACTCAAAAAAAATTATCTTTTTTTTTTAAAATTAGTTATAAAGAAGACCTTTTTGTCTTTAAAAAAAAATGTAGAAATGTCAATTGTCTGTCTCATGATTGGATGATGGAAAGCAGAACTGTAAAACCAGAAATGTTTGTGTGCATTTTGATTTTTTCGAATTTCACTAGAGTCAACAATGATGCAGGTAATCAAAATGCACATGAAAGTTCTCATCTGCACTATAATGCGTTGGATGCCAGTGGCAATTCGCAGAATGTTCATGCAGCGAGAAAGGTCGTCAACTCCAATTCGCGAATATTCCTTTTGCTTTATGGTATATAGCTAATATGTACGCAAGTGAGTTTATCTCTATCACAGCCAAAAGCAAGATTCCTAGCATGATGTACAGTGTAGCTGTAAAATTTCATGACGGTGAGGTAGAGAGGATTAAGACAAAAAAGTTGCTGAATAACCAAGTTCCTGATAATTGAATTGTCAGAATTAAGTCTCTGTTTGTGACTAATCATTGTATTGATCCTTATTGTGCACATCTAGGTTGGTTTGGGCATGGTATGCATGATCTTGGCGTGTTTTTGTCAGCTTTCCGTGAATCACGTAGTCATTAATATCATAGATGAGTGTGAGGAAATTTGAAATAATCAACTGTTTAAAACTCAACTGTTTCAAACAAACTATTACTGGTTTCTGTCATGCTGGATTTTGTATTGACAACAACAACATTTCTTGAGACTGCCATTGTAGTGCAGGAGAATTGAGTGGTAAATGGAAAAGAAATGTCCGTCATTAATGAGTTATTACAGCTTCCATGTATTCTTGTGTACAGTCTGACGTTAAATCACCTCCTCTTTCTGCAGTGGAAAATTGAAATGTCTCATCCCAGAATTTCTTTACTTTCTGTGAATGTGACTACTTTAGACGTTATCCTCTATCACAAAAATGATTTTTATTATTAAGCAGTTTTAATGTTTGAGATTATGCAAAGTGATTTGCATGCCACAGACTTTGTTGGTTTTAAAAGGTAAACTTTCTAGAATTCTTTTCAAAGAACTTGTTAATGTGATATTGCCACAACAAGATGCACAAGAAATACTGGAAATATTTTTCTGGAACTTGCTCCCATTTTTTACTTCTGTTTGGCAGGGCCCTGCGAGAACCTATCGGTCGGCTGTACTTTGCTGGTACAGAGACAGCCACTAAATGGTCTGGATATATGGATGGGGCAGTTCAGGCTGGAGAAAGGGCTGCCAGGGAGGTTGGTAGTCGTCCTTTTCTTCTTCTTTAAAAAAAAAATAAAAATTTTAAGGTAGTTTAGATAAATGGCATTATTCACAGTGATTGAGTTTCTGTTTGACGAGCCTTTATAGGTTGTGCTGTGGTAGACTTTGTGTAGGTCTATCATTGTTCTTTACACATACATCTGTAAATGAGAGGGAGAGAGAGAAGAAAATTCAATAATAGGACATAATAACATTAATCTCACGCAAGTGAATTATAAATACTCACAAGATGAAGAAGACTAGATATTGATGAAGTGTAGATGTTGAAGAGTGTGTGAACAGAAATTGTATGTGTTGATCACCATGGCAAGATGAAGAAGACTACAGTTAAACTCGCATAAGTCGGTCTTCTCGGGACTGAGCAAAACACATCGACTTAGGCGAGTTTCGACTTGTACGTAAGTCGAAAAAAATCGACTTAAAGTTACACCACGCGTACAATATGTACATGTTGTTGTCTACTCTGGAGCCGAGAGCTGGAGCGGTGTGCCCGATATTTGCCCTTCAGCAAGACACTTTATCCACATTGATGCAGGCCAGGGCTCCACACTAACTTTTATTTTGGTGGCCCCCAAATGATTGATTTTTATTTTTTGGTGGCCCGAAAAAAACCCCAAAAAACAAAACAAAAAAGAAGCAAAACTAAATCGGTCCTACATTCGGTCCGAAAGTTACCGTTATTTATTTCTGATTGTAAAAGCAATCATCCACCATTTACAAGTATCTTAACACCTTCCGGAGCCGAATGTTGCCGTTAATCATTTTCAAATGTAAAAACAAGCAACCGACATTCATTCTAGGATCTTACGGAGCTGAATATCATCCTTATTCATTTCCGAACGTAAAAGCAAACATCTGCTTTTTATTTCATCATCTAAATGAGCCGATTGATATCGTTAATCATTTCCAAATGTAAAAGAAACAATCTGTTACTTATTTTAGCATCGTACGGAGCAGAATATTACCGTTATTCGATCTCCAAATTCAAAAGCAAACACCCGACATTTATTTTATGATCGTAAGGAGCCGAATGTTACTGCTGTCCACTTCCGAAAGTGAAATGAATCATCTGACATTTATTTTGGCATCTTCAGGAGTCGAATGTTACATGCTATTTACTTTCGAACGTAAAAGCGAACTTTCGGCAATTATTTCATCATCGTACTGAGTTGAATACTATAGTTATTCATTTCCGAACGCCAAAGCAAACATTCAACATTTATTTTAGCATCTTCCGGAGCTGAATGTTATTGCTATTTACTTTCGAACATAAAAGCAAACATAAGACATTCATTTTATCATCGGACGGAGTTGAATACTATTGTTATTCATTTCCGAACGTTAAAGCAAATATCAAACATTAACTTTACCATCAAACGCAGCTAAATGGTACTGTTATTCATTTCGAAATTTAAAAGCAAACATCCGACAGTTATTTAGCATCGTATGGAGAAGAATATTACTGCTATTCACTTCCGAACGTAAAAACAATCATCTGACATTTATTTTAGCATCTTCTGGAGCCGAATGTTATTGCTATTTACTTTCGAAAGTAAAAGCAAACACCCGACATTTATCTCATCGTCGTACGAAGTTGATTATTATTGTTATTCATTTCTGAACGTCAAAGGGATAATTCGACATTTACTTTAGCATCTTCCGGAGCTGAATGTTAATGTTATTTACTTTCGAACGTAAAAGTAAACATCCGACATTTATTTCATCATCATACGAAGTTGATTATTATTGTTATTCATTTCCGAACGTCAAAGGGATAATTCTACATTTACTTTAGCATCTTCCGGAGCTGAATGTAATTGTTATTTACTTTCGAACGTAAAAGTAAACATCCGGCATTTATTTTATCATCGTATGGAGTTGAATATCATTATTTTTCATATCCGAACGTCAAAGCAAACATTCGACATTTATTTCAGCATCTTCCGGATACTTTTTTTATCCTTATTCATTTCCGAACGCAAAATCAAATCCCTGACATTCCAAAAGTATAAGCAAACATCCGACATTTATTTTAGTATTATACGGAATCGAATATTACCGTTATTCATTTCCAAAATTAAAAGAGCAAACATCTGACATTTATTCAGCATCTTATGGAACCGATTGTTACCGCTTCATTTCCAAAACTGAAGGCAAACATTCGGCTTTTTTGGTGGCCCGGCGTGCGTTTTTGGTGACCCCGGTCGCAAATTAACCATTCGCGAAATCGTGATTCGATTCGCGAAAAGACTCCGCTAAATATAAGGCATAGATCGCTACACTCGGCAGGGGCTACGTCGTCCTTTCACCAGGTCTCGTTACAAAACCAAAATCTCGCGTGAGTTCTTGCGTTACCTATCGTTAATGTTAACGAAACATCGTTAATTTGCGCTAGGGATCGTTACTCATCGTTGCTACAAACGTTAATTTTCCCGATCGTTAGTTTGCGTTACTAACGATTCAGGTGAAACCGCTTGCGTTAATGAAACGTTAATGTTTATTTACGCAGTTTCTTTTGGTATATACACTGTACTGTATGTAAACAAAAACTGGCGTCTCGTAATTTTGACAGTGATTTATTACACAATAAAATCTTATTCGACTTAGGCACAGTGAATTCAATGGTTTTTCCGTGAAAGTGTTCTTGGGATTTCATCGACTTAAGCGAGTATTCGACTTAAAAAATTCGACTTATGAGTGAATTAATACACGTAAGTCAATGGGGAAAAATCGGGACTTTTTAAAATTATCGACTTGCGCGATTATTCGACATATGCGACGTCGACTTAGGCGAGTTTAACTGTAGATATTGATGAAGTGTAGATGTTGAAGAGTGTGTGAACAGAAATTGTATGTGTTGATCACCATGGCAACCGAGAAAAGAAAGAGAAATAGGGTGTAGGTGTGACATAATGATGATGATTGTGATCCACAGCATTAGTATGATGCCATATATCTGTTATAAAATCATTCAAAGGATGTGCAAATGGTAGCATCATGCCTTTGGGTACTTTTCTATTGGCCTTCATCTTGCATGCAGTCTTCATTATGAAAGACTCGATTCACAGATATGAAGGTTTAAAACTGTGTGGGTGTTATAGTAATTTATAGACTCTGCTGCGGTTATCAGTGGACTAGAGATAATGCCAGGTACATTGTATGCCAACTATTCCTTCATTTTTTTTTTCAGTATCTTGTATGTCTTTTAACTGAAAAATAGTACAAGTTTCATGGACAAAACTGTTTTTCTCAAATTATATTACTACATATGTGCATTGCAAGAAAGATGAAAATATTGTTTTTCCACCAAGTATGCACCTATTCGGGCCTCAGGATACTGCACTGCAGGATTGGTATCCCTGTATTAAATAGGGAACATGGAAGTTGGGAAAATATAAACATCAGGAAGCTATAGAAGATGTGGTGGAGGAGGGTGATTAAGGTCGAGAATGATAATAATGATAATAATAAAGGACATTTATATTGCACAGCTACTATAATAATATACTCTACTGCGCATTACAAAATAACATACATACAAGAAATTCAAATATAAAATTCATTACTTCAAGAGATGACTTTTTAACCTGACCTTAAACTCATTAATCGTAACTGCTTGTCTTACAAACAGAGGGAGATTATTCCATAGTTTTGGTGCAGCATACAAAAATGCCCTGTCACGAAGAGTAACTTGTGATTTCCCTGATGGATATTTCAATAATGTTTGGTCCCGTGAACTTTGGAGGTGATAAGATGTTTGAAATGATGTTTTTAACAGTTCCTGTATGTACACTGGTGCTGTACCATGAATAGCTCTATATACAATCAACAGAGTTTTAAATATGATTCTCTGCTTTACAGGCAACCAATGTAATGCACATAGTAATGGACTACAATGAGAAAAACGAGGAGAATTGCAAACTAATCTAGCACATGCATTTTGCACCCTTTGTAGTTTACCTAATTGATTATCAGGTAAGCCATAAAATAAACTGTTACAATAATCCAATCTACTTGTGACAAACACATGGATGATTTTTTCAGTACTTTTTCTGTGTCAAGAAAGTAATATCATTTAAAAAAAAAAGGTGGAAAGGGGAAGGAGGAAGGGTAGAGAGGATGGAGTTGCTTTTGATTACTTCTGTGTCATTACATGTATTATCATTTGAGGATCACCTTTCACATGACTGCAGTCAATGATTTTGCATGTCTCTTGAACAGATTTTGCACAACATGGGGAAGATATCCAGGGATGAGGTATGGCAGGAAGAACCAGAAGCACAGGTGAGACTGGTAATATGAATGCTTTTGAAGCAACGGCTGCTCGACTGATCATTTTTATTTATTCATTTATGTATTTATGTATTTATGTATTTATGTATTTATTTATATATTTATTTATTCATTTATTTATTTTTTGCAGCATTGTCATAATTTTCAGCAATTTCTTTTTTACCAGTCATCAGCCTACTTCACATCTGTATTTTTATATCATTATCATTATACTCTTAGTTACTGGTATCAAAGCATAACATAATACATGCATTTATATAGCGCCTTTTAATCACCAGGATGAAAAACACTCTCTTAACACATCAATCAAGTGTGTACAAACTTAACATTGATTTATTGAAAATTCAAAGACAGATAGAGTTGGATAGAGTCTGCATTCATCATCATCATTATCACCAATACCATCCTCATTTTTTATCCTTCTATTCAAGTAAATTAATTAATGATGCAACAGATCTGTGTGAAAGATTACAGGTCATTCAGTGTGTCGGTGGTAGATAGTCACGATCGTTTTATATCAGCCCTCCAACAAACGCATCATGCCATCGCCATCTCAAAATGGCTGTCTTGAATGTGAGTCTTACCAGGAAACACGGGCATCATCAGTCAACACATTATTTCTTGATTTATTTTTTAATTATTATCATTTTTTATACAGACAAATAAATACCCTCTGTTTCCATGCTTCTCAACCCTTTTTTAACCCGAGGCTCAATTGGGCTCCTACAATTTTTTTGTTTTGTTTTTTGTTTTGTTTTTGCGAGGCTCAGTTGTATTGAATGAGAACCTTTTTTTTTTTTTTCCATTTTTGGCCAACATCGTAGGCCACCCGAGAGAGCCCACTGGTTGAGAAGCACTGCTCTGTTGGGTATGCACATTATGTTATCTATGGTGTGATATATTTTTGTACCTATCATAGAGACAGGAGTTGAATGGCAAATTTAAAAAAAAAAGGGGGGGCGAGAAAAAGCATAGCTACAAATACTTCATGGTGAGAAAAGAGAGAAGAAAATTAAAGGGCAAGCCTGAACAGAAAGAGAGAAAGTGCGATGAGGTGGATTTAGACAATGAACATGTGGACAGGATGAGAGGTTTCATGGTAAAATGCATGCAAGCACACATATGCAAACCAATCCGCTGTATAACATTATAACTTTGTTGTGCGCCCCACTCCTCACACAGGACATGCCCGCCCTGCCGTTCGCCGTGTCGTGGAAGGAGAAATTCATTCCGTCAGTCTCTGGCTTTCTCCGTTTCGTTGGGACCTGCGCCGTTCTGGCGGGTGCAGGGGGTGCTGCCTGGGTGTACAAGGACAAGCTTCAGAAGGTCTTTGCCAAGTAAAGCGCGTGGGTTGAAGTGTTCTCGCCACCAATCAGGAGGGGGTCCACTGAGTTCTAGAGGTGTTCCAAACGTGTGAGATACCAGCACATCATGACGGAGAGATTTAATGAAATGAGATTCGAATCGGCCTTGTTATTGAGATTGAGTGCAGAAAGCTGAACATCCTTTACTGTTCAGCACTTTTTTTCTTAAAACCACAGTTGGAGTGCATCTGTATTAACCTTGCATGGAGGCAAAATGCTCGGTGCTTGTGGAGGCATGTCACATCATAACCAATAAGGGTTGCCGCAACACATGTCCCTGTGTGATCTCTATGTGTGTACGATGTCAAAGTGGGATTCGTTCTTTAACCCATGTCCTGCTCTGTACCTGTACTTGCCAAGGAATGTCCGGTTGACTGGGAGTTTCTGCATGATCATTTGCTCTAAAATTGATGTAAAGTTTCTTGAGTTTGAGGTTGGTGTGTAAAGTTGTGCAATTTCAAATCAAAAATTTCAGCACATACTCAAGGTACTTATGGTTATGGCCAGATTATGTGTTATGTATTTTTTGTTTTATATTCTGTGACATCAGTATGAAGGGAAATGATTCATATGTGAGCAACAATTTTTTTTTTTTTTTTTTTACTTGAAAAGTTCTTAAGTGTGTGTGTGGGCAAACTAGTTATGCAACTAAATTTATGTGATATATCAAAATGGTACTGCATGTTTGTTATGCAAATTGTATATATTTTTGTGATATAATATCAGCTATCTAGAGTATGTTCTACACAACATGGAGCTCAGGCTACTTTTTACTTATGTAATTCTTATTCTATTATGGGGAATATTAATGCAGTGTTCTTACGTGTATACGTTTGATGAAATTATCGTGTAAATCTCATATTTCACAGAGCTATTGAGTGAATAACCTGCATATGTTTTGCTGATGTGGATGAGGTCACACAATATATCAAGGAAATAACTTTCATGTGTTTTGATCAATGTTACAAGAGTCATGAAATAGTCAACAGTGAATGGGGAAATCCACCTTGAAATTTAGTCTGTGCGAAGAGAAGCAGAAACATTAGAGGATTAGGACGGTGAAAGCTTGATCAAATTCTGATGAACACTGAGAACGTTATGATTTCTTGTAGGTGAGATCATCCAAACACAAACTGGCAATTCTGTAATATCACAATGCGAGCTCATCCCCCATTTGCTCTCGTGCTATGAAATAATTGTCATTTTCAAGTCCAGGAAATTTCTAATCATTTATGAACTCTTAGTATAATAATTGCAAATATTTTTTTTTTCTACACAACCCCTTTAAAAAAATATTATCAGTCCCTTTAAAAGAATATTCTAACATTGATGACCAAAAAAAAGGTTTTCATGGAATTTTATGCAGAGGGAAAAATGTATCGTGAGCTCTCGTGCTACGTCATGGAGTTGCCAATTCGTGCCTGATTGATCACAACTTCAAACATACCTATCTTCATTCTAATCAGAATATCCTCAAACTTTCACTGTCCTCTTCCTTTAACACTTCCGCCTCTATTCACAAACACTGTTTTTCAGGATGGGCTTTTCACAAAATAACTCTTCTAGAGGTTATATATTCTGTGTATGTAGATTTAAAGGTGTGGTGTAGCTTTGGGTGATATAGGGCTTTAGGTTTTTAACTTTTTTGTAAGATATTGAGAAACCACTTATGAAATATGAGAGAGCATACAATTCTAAGAGGTCCCACCTTTTTGTGGGATATTATTTTGGATTATTCTTTTGGATATCTCGGCCATTTTAAAACTGATTTTCATGAAATAAACTTTGATTTCCTGTTAGAACTGTATACTTTTTCATGATTTATAAGTATTTCCTCATTATCTCACAAAATAAGAATGAAAATAAAAAGAATCTAAATGTAAACTAAAACTAAATGTCAACCTATTGATGACCAATCTTTTTAAAGGTCAGCAAATAGCCAGAGTCATATATGTAGAGCATTTATTTTTCGTATGATTACATTCTTTCCCTGACCATTTGCAAAATTTCTCAAGAAAGGATGGAGATTTAGTAAACACTGGACTCGCAGGCACAAAGTATTCCTTTGTTTTCCACATGACATAGTCTTTCCTACTCTAGATAATATGCCATGAGAAAGGATGAAACAATTTTGGCCGAGGTAGAGAAATTCAACGAGTAGTACAATGTTCATCAGTGTGAGGAGACCACTAGTCTTGGTGCAGGGGTCATAGGTTGAAGTAGTATTCATATCATTGGTCAAGGATATTGAATGTTTCAGAACCAGAGGGGCCTTATTGCAAATCTTAGTGTACTGACATAGTTGCATGTGAACACACCATGTATGAACACCCTTCTAGCATTAAAAAAAGGGAAATCTGCCTTTTTATGTGATGTGCAAATAGACCAGGTTTTCAGAAGATGTTCGAATTCTATGCACACTTTTGAAACAAGGGTTATGC
Organism: Diadema setosum; assembly: GCF_964275005.1. Taxonomy (NCBI): domain Eukaryota; kingdom Metazoa; phylum Echinodermata; class Echinoidea; order Diadematoida; family Diadematidae; genus Diadema; species Diadema setosum. The sequence continues at coordinate 8,843,409 of NC_092693.1, read as the reverse complement.
TTGATAATAATGTAATAAAATGTGCCTGCAGAGCATTGCCTGACAAAGCAACAAATGATGGGATGAAAACCAGGGGTCACATATTGAGATGTATTCAAAAGCAATGGATGATTAGCTCTTGACTATGTCATTGAGGAAAATGTATCCGTAAATTTGAATGCAGATTGCAGAATGCAAATTTGAATATTTGTTATCCCCCCCCCCCCCCCCCTTGACAGCTCACATTGTGTGTATTAGCCTCTTTCTTGCTCAAACCAAAGCAGGTCAAAATTATTGAGAGTGCCTTTTTTTCTGTGTGAAACTTCATCATAATCATTCATTCAGGGATAATGTAGGAATGATGCAAACTTGAATCAATTCCCTTCTGGTTCATGAGTGAGAAGATCAAAGTTAGCTGTCATTTTCAGGGACTTGTTATCTTTTCCAGTTGTACCAAGAATTCCCAAGACATTCCAAATACCGTGTCTGTTTGTGCCCACTTACGTTGAAAAAACGAAGATGAAAAAAGTGAATGATCTTGTAAAAATATGTTTTATAAACAAATCTTGCCTGTTCAGGTCACAATGATAAGGTGTCAGATGTTGCAAATGACAGCCCGTATTTGTACAGACGTGTAATAGAAAATCATGTAGGATGATAAAAGATGTGTAGAAGAAAATTATGTAGAGTGATGAAGTACAGTAACATTTGATGCAGGACAGGACCGTAAACATTCTTTCCTCTATGAAATGGTGAATACTGAAATACATGTATGACTACATTGTATCACTTCAAACATGATACAGTATTGTATTTATGATGCACTCGTTGTTGATGCATGGCTAGATTTACCATGTGATTCTTATTGTGTGTAGTGACAAACTCAACTTTTTTTTTCAGATTCACTTTTTCATATAATTTCATGCTATGTCAAGAAGTATCCATTCCAACTACCTTCTCTCTCATAATTCCAGAGGGAATTATTTCCTTCACAACAAAAGTGAAAAGGTAAGAAATTACTTTTATAATATAAAAAAAACAAAAACAAAGATGGTTGTCTGCAAATTATTGAGTATTTGAATACTGCCCTCTTGAGTCTACTAGTGAAACAAAGCTGTAATTTCCATTTTCTTTGTTCATTATTGTTTGATTTATCACAAATTTATTTAGACTTTTTAAAGCTGTACATGAAAAGTGTCTTTACAAGAGTGTCTGGGTGCTGTTTTTATGCAAGGAAATTTAGTGCATATTACCTTCAAATTAAAAACAAACAGTTTCACCATCTTAAAATAGTTATAGCAAGTATCAACTTCTCTTTTGCTGCAAATGAAAAATGAATATGCTTCATATTGTTGCATTTTCTTGTGGGAAATCCTGCTCCTAGTGAGTGATTAGTAGTGTTATTAGTGAAAGAGTATAGAAATAATCTTGTCTTTGCCGTTTGATAAAATGGTTCCTCTGAAAGCAGAATTCATTTAACCAAGTGATTATGTTTGTATGTTCATTACTTTCCAATATCTTCAGGAAATGCTTTTTACGTTTTTATTTCTGTGGATTTTGACTTTTTCATGACTACAGGCAAAACACTCATTTCAAGGACATTGGTAAAGTACTATGTAGTAATTAGACACAAAGACTATCGGGTATTAATTTTTACTCAAAGATTTTACTTTATATCTATCCTTTGCATGCCGTTTATACATGACGTATATGTACTTGTATTTGTCATTTAATGTTTTCACATAATCTATTTTTTTTTATACTACAGAAGAATATATCACACAACTTATTCATGAAATAATGTCAATTATGAAATTATGTATTTTATACAAATAAAGACTATTAGTCTAAATAAGAGAATGTGCACCTGTAGTCTAGCAGATGTACTATTGTAAGGTGGATATACCAAAGTGCATGTCTAATCGTTGACACTATGAGACAGTGAATAAAGCAAGGCTAATACTATGAAATGTTTTCATATCAGCTACATTCAGTTTGCTGTGTTTCAGTTTATTCCTTTTTTATGAGTCTAGCAATGAATCAGTGCACTTTATCCTGTGTATGCACCAGTCATCCATGAGAAACAAATGGCATGCATCAACCCTCTAATGCAAACACCCACACACACACACACACACACACACACACACACACACACACACACACGACACATACTAGTACCTAGTAGATTTTTACTCACGTTGATTTGCATGGGAATTATATTGTGTCCTCTTTTTGGTTCGGATACCCATCAAGTATTCTATTGTTTTATACAGTATATGGTATGCCTACAAGCAGAAGGGAATAAAATTGATCATTTGTACTCTTTTTGTTCATTGTTTTTCACTTATGAAACTTGTCCTCTATGACAAACTAAACAAATCAAACTACTGTAGAGCCAACGACAAAATTAAATTAACTCCAAAACAAGAAACATAACGGCAAACGAAGGGTCAAACACGCAGATATTCAAACACAAGGTAATTCGGAAAGAATCTCGAAAGTGACAAGAACACGAGATATTTTGTAACAAGGAAGATGAAAGGGTGAAATATAAACAAGTGCCAGTAGAGTGGACGAGTTGCTGGAATTCGACAAGTCGACTCGCTCAATACTTTAGACATGAAAGTACCATGCAGTTAATAAAAATGTTGACTTGTCGAGGACAAAAACACGATGGGTCGAAGAGAAAGAGCTCCTTTTTCGCAAGCTGCTCCCCAATACACACACGCTTTCCTGACGAGGATTAGTATAGACAAATAAGATAGATGGATGGATTACTATTACAGTGATGATATCATTAAAGTTATTCCTATCATCATCGTCATCACTGAGAGACGTAGTAATGGATAGTATCACTATAGACTATAAGATTATACGGTGTAGGCCTTTATGCCTATGTAAACATGGTAAGGGAAATCTTATATTAATTGTAGAAAGAAGAGATAATTTTAAGATAAGGCAATAAATTCCTGCATCATGTTACTGACGAGAACTGAAGGTGACGTGAAAGACTAAATGTCAGATGAAAATGGGCACCCTCCTTCAAGATGCGATTTTGTGAATTTAATATTCAGTCTACATGATTTTCCAGTAATCATAAGTTGAAATCGCTACCTATGGAAAACGGCAAGAAGTTATTCGGTTGTTTGATGACGGCTCCATCGGCGCCTATGAAACGGTTCGGATCGAACCGATCCGGGTCAGGCCAAAAATCTGGATTTCGATGAATGGCCCTGCAGTGCAAACAAACAAACAAACAAACAAACAAACAAAATACTGATAAAGATGACATTTCGTGGGGGGGGGACGAATATGACGAAATATCGCCATTATGCAAGGGGCAGCTTTATAAGCTCGAGTCGCATTGCGTCCACACCATGCATTGCGGAATTATATGTCTTTTTAGGAGTAAGTTGGCGTTTAAGGTGATACTTAGGAAAAAGCAAGAAATGTGAAAAAATTCTAGCTTGATAAATTCGCATGATAATCTGGAGATGTGGTCTAGACTATGCCAAGATCAAGATAGGGAATACAACACAAAAATCTCTAAACTCGGAATAAACGAGAATCAACAGTCTAAAAATTGTAGACATCAAACAGAATTGGCAGAGTACCAAAATGTGATGCCATAGCCATTCATCGCCATGGAAACTGGTTCTTTAAAAAAAAAAAAAAAAAAAACACCTGGCCCGAGTGTTTATGCGCGCACCTGTTATGCAAATTGTATATATTTTTGTGATATAATATCAGCTATCTAGAGTATGTTCTACACAACATGGAGCTCAGGCTACTTTCTACTTATGTAATTCTTATTCTATTATGGGGAATATTAATGCAGTGTTCTTACGTGTATACGTTTGATGAAATTATCGTGTAAATCTCATGTTTCACAGAGCTATTGAGTGAATAACCTGCATATGTTTTGCTGATGTGGATGAGGTCACACAAGTAATATTATCAAGGAAATAACTTTCATGTGTTTCGATCAATGTTACAAGAGTCATGAAATAGTCAACAGTGAATGGGGAAATCCACCTTGAAATTTAGTCTGTGCGAAGAGAAGCAGAAACATTAGAGGATTAGGACGGTGAAAGCTTGATCAAATTCTGACGAACACTGAGAAAGTTATGATTTCTTGTAGGTGAGATCATCCAAACACAAACTGGCAATTCTGTAATGTCACAATGCGAGCTCATCCCCCATTTGCTTTCGTGCTATGAAATAATTGTCATTTTCAAGTCCAGGAAATTTCTAATCATTTATGAACTCTTAGTATAATAATTGCAAATATTTTTTTTTTCTACACAACCCCTTTAAAAGAATATTATCAGTCCCTTTAAATGAATATTTTAACATTGATGACCAAAAAAAAAGGTTTTCATGGAATTTTATGCAGAGGGAAAAATGTATCGTGAGCTCTCGTGCTACGTCATGGAGTTGCCAATTCGTGCCTGATTGATCACAACTTCAAACATACCTATCTTCATTCTAATCAGAATATCCTCAAACTTTCACTGTCCTCTTCCTTTAACACTTCCGCCTCTATTCACAAACACTGTTTTTTAGGATGGGCTTTTCACAAAATAACTCTTCTAGAGGTTTTATATTCTGTGTATGTAGATTTAAAGGTGTGGTGTAGCTTTGGGTGATATAGGGCTTTAGGTTTTTAACTTTTTTGTAAGATATTGAGAAACCACTTACGAAATATGAGAGAGCATACAATTCTAAGAGGTCCCACCTTTTTGTGGGATATTATTTTGGATTATTCTTTTGGATATCTCGGTCATTTTAAAACTGATTTTCATGAAATAAACTTTGATTTCCTGTTAGAACTGTATACTTTTTCATAATTTATAAGTATTTCCTCATTATCTCACAAAATAAGAATGAAAATAAAAAGAATCTAAATGTAAACTAAAACTAAATGTCAACCTATTGATGACCAATCTTTTTAAAGGTCAGCAAATAGCCAGAGTCATATATGTAGAGCATTTATTTTTCGTATGATTACATTCTTTCCCTGACCATTTGCAAAATTTCTCAAGAAAGGATGGAGATTTAGTAAACACTGGACTCGCAGGCACAAAGTATTCCTTTGTTTTCCACATGACATAGTCTTTCCTACTCTAGATAATATGCCATGAGAAAGGATGAAACAATTTTGGCTGAGGTAGAGAAATTCAACGAGTAGTACAATGTTCATCAGTGTGAGGAGACCACTAGTCTTGGTGCAGGGGTCATAGGTTGAAGTAGTATTCATATCATTGGTCAAGGATATTGAATGTTTCAGAACCAGAGGGGCCTTATTGCAAATCTTAGTGTACTGACATAGTTGCATGTGAACACACCATGTATGAACACCCTTCTAGCATTAAAAAAAGGGAAATCTGCCTTTTTATGTGATGTGCAAATAGACCAGGTTTTCAGAAGATGTTCGAATTCTATGCACACTTTTGAAACAAGGGTTATGCTTGATAATAATGTAATAAAATGTGCCTGCAGAGCATTGCCTGACAAAGCAACAAATGATGGGATGAAAACCAGGGGTCACATATTGAGATGTATTCAAAAGCAATGGATGATTAGCTCTTGACTATGTCATTGAGGAAAATGTATCCGTAAATTTGAATGCAGATTGCAGAATGCAAATTTGAATATTTGTAAAAAAATTTGAATATTTGTAAAAAAAAAAAAACACCTGGCCCGAGTGTTTATGCGCGCACCTGTTTTCAACCCAAGCGATAACAAAAGACCATGACATCATCACTTCGGCATTCTATTGACAAAATGAGCTAAACGCAAACATATAAAAACGTTTGTCACGTTTCTGCAAGTATCATCACCTGTTACAACATTCTTGTAGACAAAGACGTAGTATGCAACACATTGAAAGTAGGGTCCCTGCAAAGTCTACCTGTCAATACATCTCGCCGTTCGGATTACAAAGGTTGGAAGAACCACCGTGGGATTTGTAACATGATATTGATGATCTTGCCATGATTGTTAACATTTGCTACATCTGGCTGTTTGATATCACATTAACATTATTTTATTCAAGATATGTCGATTCAAGATATGTTTAATTCAAATCTTGTATCTAATTCAACAACTAATAATCTATGTCTTTATATGCCAATCAATGCAGACTCAATTGCGGGCTTCAGATCTGCGACGCGAACGCTAAAACAACCACGACAACGCTGTCTCCCGGGCTGGACAATGGAAACGGCCGTCTTGCGCGTGTAAAGAACCAATGGGTTATAACTCCTTTAAAGAACACCATTTTTTTTTTTTTTACTTAATTAACGTCGTCTTAGCGTTCGCGTCGCAGACCTAAAGCTGGTTGATGTCTGTCAACATTATTTTTCCTCATTCGGTATTCCGGAATACATACCTATCGAATTCTATCCAGCCCAGAAATTCAATATTGTGTCTTAAGCTGTCAAGAGAAGCATATAAATGCAATGATTTGCGGTGTTTAAGATGTAAAAGCATGATCCTGTGTGATTTTCTCCTTTTTTTTTTTTTTTTTTGGGGGGGGGGATGTTTGTTTTGTTTATCTATTCATATTCATTCTCCGAAAGGACTTACCACACGTTGAGATACACGTTCCAGTCCTTAGATATGTGAAAACCGCACAATTCGGTGTCGGTCAGGGCTTTGTGAGGTACCATCGGGGCGACGCAGGCAAGCCGCTGAACCTCCATGACAGCCGCCTCGGTGTGCTGTAGCTGCGCCCGGTGTGACCAGAGAACAGGTCCTTGTGGAACCACCTGGGAGTTAATAAGAGGCCATTGTTGGTGTTTTGAAAATTAATGTTACTTGATATCAAATCAGTTTTATCAGTTCTTTCTATTGATTATCATCGTCCGTCATGGAGGTTATTCTTTTTACATCGTTTGTTTGCTTGTTTCTTTGTCTGCTCTTAATATCTGTCGAAATTTAACGAACTGATTTTCTTGAATGTCGTAAAAAAGGAAGGGAACACCCGGAGGGAATACAGTATTACATTTTCGTACTCTCTTCGGATCATTATCCCGGTCCAGTATCTTTTTCTTTTTTTTTTTTCTTTTTTTTTTTTTACTGGAAGATGCGTGCACAGTAATTAAGACGTTATTCACCCTACAGTGGCTTAGTGGAGGTTTGTGCTCTGCGATTGCTTCAAATGAGTTTCTGAATACTTTATGATGTAACGTGCGTTAAGAAACGTGCGTCAAGTAACATATATTGCCTAAAATACCCAGAGTGAGGGAGAAAAAAAAAAAGGCTCGTCTTAATATCTTAGAAATAAATTTGTAAAACACTTTGCTTGGGCTATGTTTGATACTGTGTTGCTTGTACTAAGCTGAATATTCCATAACTTTCATTCAGCATTCCAGGATCATTATTCCTTTTCATTCATATTATAATTAGTGAAGGGGTTAAACAAAAATGAGGAGCGTCATTTATGCATGGTACATTTTAAAAATTCATCAGAAATCCTACCGGCTTTACCAATATAATCACATTAAAATCTATCACAAAATACCTTGCCTATCTACGATAGCTGTTTGTGGCGCAACGTCTAGTAGGGCCTAATAAGCTGCGCCTGCCTGTTTTGATTGCAATCGAACTTTGTAACACGTATTTTGAAAACATCATTTTACTTATTTTTCAAGAGTTTTAATGTCATTTATGCGTCAATCCAACGAGATATCTTCAATTTTATTCTTCTATGCATCCAATTCTCCCCCCCCCCCCCCCCAAAAAAGAGAAGAAAATCATCATTTTCAGGTTCTAGGAACGATAAAAATGAAAGAAAAAGGTGTAATTTTCGATGACATGTAACAAAGACAAGCTTGTTAAGTAAAAGAATTTCATATACTTGGTTAATCTCGTCGTGAATTCGTTTCTGGTATTGAGGATGCGTGATCAAGTAGAGCAGAATCCAAGATAAGGTGGCGGAGATCGTGTCCGTTCCGCCGACGATTAGGTCCACCAGGACTAACTCAAGGAGCCCGTGGTTGAAATTCGCGGGGTCTTTCTTCTCCTGTACGAGATAGGCATCGATGAAGTCATTCACTTGCGAATCATCTGCATTAATAAATCGTATGTTATTTTGTTTTTTTTTTTTTTTTCGTCGGTGAAAGATCAGCCATACACAGATAAAAGAAAGAACAAGAGGAGAATATGATGATATTAACAGCTGGGTTAATTTATTCAAATCAACTCATGAAGACAAAAATTTCAGGTCTAAAGTGAGACCGTTGCGAAATAAAAGACGATGCCTATCACATGAACACTTCATGCATATCCTAGTTCAACTGCGTCTATAATAAAAATACACGAGTAACTACTACACAACAATCAAAATATTTATAATGTTTATGATACTACTACTACTATACTACTACTAATGATAATGAATAAATAAATAACACTTATATAGCTCTGCGCTTAGGTTTTCAGATAATCCCTTTAATGCCGTGTTTATTGAAAATCATCGAGAGTTTGAACCAGCTGTGCAAGGGACCATGCTTTGCCTATAGCCCTCAGACAAGTCTGCGGGATCGAGCGTTCAAAGAAACGACTCTTGATTTAAACATTTTCTAGCGTATAAGCCATCTCAAGTCTTTACCTAGATTCAGTCGTCCCTCACGCTCTTTAACCTCCCGCCGCAGAAAGTCCATGACTTTGTCCCACGACTGACGGACCGTCCTCCACCTCGTAGAGTGCTTGACAACGTGCCACATCAGTGGGAAAAACATGACGAGAGGGTCGTCGCGGAAGAACATTAGGTGCCTGATGTTGCCCATGAGTTCGTCGTCGAGCTCAGAGTCGAACTGCAGACGACGTCCGAACAGGAGCTGATTGCCAATGTTGGCTGCGGAGATGTAAAGGCAGGATTGAGGATCGAATGAACGGCCATTTTTTGACTGCGAAAAATGAAAAAATGGAAATTACATTCCCTGATGTTAGAATGATTATCATTCTTTTAAATTTCATAACTTTTTACGACGATTGAATAGAAAAAGCTTGTCAGAACTTCAGTGATGACCTGCTAAAAGTCGTGGTTATTCTTTATCAAAGTGCACTGGTGCAATACCTGGCAATCTCGCTATCCTCTAAGAGGAAGGGGTCCTTTTCAAAACAACAGCGAATGGCTCCCCAAGTATCTCGTGCCTATTCAAGGGGATCACTGTATCGTATCGTATAAAAATTATCTTCACAAAAAATGTCATTGTCGACATAATGTCCATGTAACGTTATAAAACAAAGAAAATTGCTCGGTCAGAGAAAATGATTGCAACAATTCAAATCATCAAATCCGCTAATATAACCTTTGGACAATGTTGATAGCACGTGATTGTAGTGTAAATTGATGTGATATCATCCGAGCGTTTCTTCTTATTTATTTATTCATTTATTTATTTATCATTAATTCATTCATTCGTTTTATCACATGAAAATAATGTTCTGGATCTGTTGTATCGAGGTCCTTTGGACATGTAATGTGATAATTTCAAGTTGTCGTGAATAGAATTCTTTTGTAAGGTCTGGCTGATATTTATAATGCCGATGATATGCTCACCGATTGATGTTTTCCATTGCGTATTATCATACACGTGGTTTTCGAGTGTTCTGTGTAATCTTGATAACAATTAAAACGCTGCATGTTTAACAAAGGTCGTGTGACAACTTTGGTAAGTTGCATTTCCCTACAGACGCCGTAAAATCCTTAAAAAAAATCCTAAAGGGTTTACCAACATTAACACAGTAAATTTTCCAATCTGAGCATGATGTCTCAGTTTTGCACAAATTCAAAATCTGAACATAGACGTCTGTATTCGATGCGTTCATTTTGCCAAACCTTCTCTTGTGATAAGCTTTCCATTTAATAATCAGCTGCAGGTGGAAATTACCATGAAGTGTGAGAGCAGCTCGTTTGCTTCATCCAGGATGATGGTTTCCAGGGAAACGGATCCGAAACCCACGCCGCGAAAGGATGCATGCGCGAACTTTCTCTGAGTTTGCCAAGACCGACTTACGGGGGCGCTAAATATCCCTGCAAGTGAGAATATCCCGTTGCAATGTGCACTGTGATGTCAACTGAAGTCGAATAGGTGCAGATGTTTTAGTTATGTTGATGAGAACTTCTATACAAGTGATATTTTTATTGACCCGAGTTTTGCGTTTACACTTTCTTGCAAGCCAGATGGAAGGGAAATTATTTGATTTATATACATGTATTTTAAACAGGACTTATACACTAGCCAACAAACACGTTATGATGAGCCTAAAATAGTGTGCAGTACAAACACGTTATCAAACATGGATATAATTAAATACTGTAAGCTTGCACGTATATATAATGTTACATTGTTAAATGTATTCTTCTGGGCCCCATTTCATAAAAAAAAAGAAAAGAAAAAGATTTTAGGATGACAACCGTCCGATGCTGCAATGGCAACTTCCCATAGCAACAGTCAATCGATGCTGGATTAGTGTCATTACCATGGCAATTGCCATTCCACCAGCATGGTGTTGCTATCATATCAACTTTTTATGAAAATGGCGCCGTGATTTTTGTTGGAAGGTATACAAAAAAAAAAAAATACAGGAATTATACATGCAGTTCTTTCTTTGCTGATGACCATCTTACCGAAACGCTTTGGATTCAGTTCGAAGAGCTGCCTGGCGACGGGTCGGTCGCCGATCTCGATTGCTCGCTTGACGGCGGCCTCCCTTACAGCCACCATCCCATCGACGAAGACCGTAGTCGTGAGCCCGACGAGCAGTGAAAACACCGCGCCATATTTGCCGTGCCATGCCTGTGTTTGCACCAAGAATTCGTCGTTCGGCTTCAGCGACAATGCGTTGCCGAACAGCGAAACAGCACCGGAAACCTCAGGGGGAACTGTGCGGTGACCATTGCCGCTGGCCTTGCCCTTGGATCGTTTCGCTAAGACATACAAGGCCAATAGGAATGTGACGCTGAAAACTAAAAGAGTAGGCAGGTCATGTCTCATAATATCATACCACGGATCCATCGTGACATTCAGGAGACTCACCACAGGGATCTATGACACTAACAGGATAAAACAACCTCAATCAACCTGGGTTCAGCAGATACACGAAGGTTTCGATGTAAAACTGAAATAAATATGATAATCATTGGTCCGCTGTGTGTTGCGTTGTGGGCAGCGGCACGTGACTCATGCCATTGTTGAACCCCCCCCCCCCCCCCAAAAAAAAAAAAAAAAACAAGCCCAAGGCGCAGTATGACCATTTTTTTCTTTTTATGATACAATGTACCTGTAAAACAATTTGTGTTCATTGTGTCAATGCCATTCAATTCAATTCAATTCAATTCAATTCAATTCAATTCAATTCAAATTCAATTCAAATGAGATTTTATTTCCAATATCACCTTTTTTGTTAATACAAGTTCAAGAGAAAAAAAGTACAATGTATACAACAATACTAGGTATACGTATATACATATATGAAACTAATGTTCCAAATAATTGTGTTATTTTGAACCAAAATGATTGCGTTAGCCATTAGCTAAAATCCTAAGGGTGAGCAAATGAAGCCGATGATATGTGAACTGACAACGTATAAGAAGAGATTGCGAGCACAATGTCGGTAGAAATTTGTATAGTCTCTGTGCATAAAGTGTACATGAATTAATGAGTTCATTATACGCACACACGTACCCGTCACACAATCATATACATGTTTCGCACATGTAGCCCAATATTGCAGGCGGGCCTCGGATCGTGTGTGTGTGTGGGGGGGGGGGGGGAGGGGGTAGTATTAAATAGTTGATTTAGGCAAGGGTCAAATATTGTCCCTTCACTCTCCCCCTTTCCCCCCTGTCTTTCAAAAGAGTGTGGGAGAGTGGGGTTAGGGGTTGTGAGGGGGCTGCACACCCCCCCCCCCCCCCCACCAACGCCGGTTCGGTGGTCCCTTTGTAGGTCATTCAACATGGATTCATACGTCCGATCTAAGTGTGAGCAGATAATTATGAATAAAAACCTAATTCAATATGCATCGAACAAAGTTCATGTTTTTCATTTCATTTATTTCATTTATTTCATTCCTTCTTTCTTTTTCGTCAAACATAACACGAAATGTATCAGAAGATATAACATAGGCATGTATTCGACTTTACATGGTAGATTATGCATACCGGCAAAATACAAAGTTATGTTTGGAGGAAAAAAAAAGAACTGAGAGGTTCACTGAAAAGCATGCTTGTAAATTGTGAACCACTCAAAGGATTCTTGTGAATACATTAAACTTTTTTTTTTTTTAAACAAAGACAGGAGAGAACAAGACAGTAGAAACACAAGGACATTACATGACTTTACAGTAGGGTATACCATGGAGCTACTGTAGCTCCATGGGTATACCATGACAGTAATAAAACACAAAAGAATAATGGGAAGAAAGGAGAGAAAGAAAAAGGAAACGAAAGGAAAAGCCAACACGCTGAACATCGGGATCAGAAGAGGGAATTGAGGTGCTGAACAGGCGGTATTTATGTTTCACAGGCGGTATTTATGTTTGCTAATCCCGACGTTCGTCTGATTATAGGGAGGTGAGACTCACTCACCTCTCTGGTGTGATTTTGAATTTCTCATCACGAGAAGCGGGTTACTGTGCAAACGCTCTCTGTATTAAATGCAAACGCGGTCTATAGAGTATTGGGAAAAGATATAGGCTTACACACTGTCTGGCAACATGCATGAATGAGTGTTGAACGTGTCATTTTATACATATCCGGATACACGTCACAGGTGCTTGAGAGCCCCCCTTCGATGACAACATTGCGTGCACGTCATGAACAGGCTAAATAATATTACCGAAATGTCAACATGGAGCTATAGACTCCATTATTGCATATCTATCATTATCATTCTCTCTCTCTCTCTCCTCTCCCCCCCCCCTCTCTCTCTGTTTGATAAGCCAAGGTTTAGCGGACACTTGCAATAAAGATTAATGGTTTTATGGTGCTTGCAGTGAATAAAGAAGGAATAACTCATAGACAAAATACAAACAATAAATACAATAATTTTCTTATTATTATGTGGGAAAATGAAAGCTGACATCACGCTATATGATATACAAGGAGTTTAAGCCTATTACCCAATGTCGTTGCCTTCAATATGGAGTTATAGTATCCCAGATAATGGTGATGATCATATGTATTGGTATTTGTATTCATTCACATTCCAAGAAACATTAAAGTACATGTGTCATAGTAATAGTATAGAGAATATAGAAAGAGAATACACGGATCATCATCTATAACATACAGTAATTATACCGATAAAACAAAGTGGAGAGGTCTACTGGGAATCTTAACTTGCAAGACGTAGACCCTCTGGATTTATCAACACACGCACTCTGATTAAAACCAGCAAGTCAGCGAATTTCATGAAGAAATGGAAACAAACGCTAGAACATATGTTTTTGTATGTATATTTTTTTACAAATACATACAGTGTATCTGCAATTTTGTTCTGACTGTAATTTTAGACAAAATTAATTACTGCAGTCAATATGATTAAAAAAAAAAAAACCACGCAATGAGGTATCTGATGAAATCTTTAAGAATCAAGCATACTTCTTTTTTTAAACAAGTGATTTAAATCGATTAGGAGTAGCTGCCGTTTTTTATTATTTTTATCTAGATAATTCTAGTCTTTTGGTTCTGCGAAAATGCATTTTTTTTCTCTAGAAAATGGTGATCAAATCATATGTATGATGATGTCATCCCAGATATAGCAGTAACCGCAAAAGAGAACATCTTTCAAAACAATTCGGTCATCCGTGAGCTGTTGTGGTTATACTCGACCTTCATCACGTGAATGCGGGCAGATGTATAATTACGTCTATGGACAAATTGTCGCGTGACACTGAATCTCGAGCGTTGATCAAATACAATGATCACGTCGATGGAGTTACACAATGCATAGAGTCGTCGTGAATTGAGTGTGCGTAAAATTTGATGACACGGTAAGGGGAGATCGAAGTGAAATCTATACAGGAAGGGCCCCGCACAGACTTCTTAAATTACTTACTGTCAAAGGAAAGTTTAGGTCATACAAACTGTACTCTATCACACGCACACATCATAAAATACCCATGCAAACACAATAATACTGTAATACATGTATGCTCATATTTTTATATCTAGTGTTGAATCGTATACGATGAAGGTGGCGTTGATGATTAAAACATATCAAACTTTATCAGTCATTAATTTGTTTATCCTGTTACTAATATTAGTTACACAGATTTGATAAGGATAGTACGTATATATGATTATCATTACTTCTTGTTGTTGTTGTTGATATGGTTATCGGTTCCTTCAGCTGATTCTATCCCCATTTTACCTATTGTAAGATGTCCATTTCATGTTATTCATTATCAATCTGCTTCTCTGGTTATGCGCAGTTATGACAAAATTCCTATCGAAATTGCGCAATATAATGCACAATCATTATCATACTATTATTACATCACTATCGGCCATCAACGTCATCGGACGTCACAATTGCATATTGAAGAGGGAAAATGGATTTCTGAGACAAACATCAAAAACTCGTCAATATGGTTAAAGGTTTCTCTGCCTGCTTTCAAATAAGGTATCCTTTCAGCAACTCCAATGCCTGTATCCATTCTATAATCCGTTCGATCGCTCGAAATTTTCCTCTACAATGGAAGAGAGCAATATAATGGAAAGCTGCAAACGCATTTTATTTGAACAAATGCACTGGGCCGTGTAGTCTCCATGGTACGACCAGGGAGGTGGGAAGCCATTGAGCTAACTGGCTCCGTGAGAAGGCATGCGCATGAAAGATCAACATACCTTGGCCTAGTCTGGCTTCCAGACCCTCTGCCCATACTATTTCGCTATCCATGATATTGACGCCCTCAACGTCGAAAACTAGTATAGTTTAAGTTGATTTTTCGGCAAAGGCGGCGACTTCGTCGCGGGGCGGCGACTTCGTCGCCGCGGAGTCCAGTTGGCAAAGGGTCTGGCAACCAGACTAACCTTGGCCCTGCTTTATACCGAGTACTTATAGTTGCCCACCGACCCGCCGGAGCGTCATTTCGGACGAGCCGCCTGTGATAGCGCAACAGATATACCAGCCAAAGGTCGTCTCACTTATACACGCAACATGGATACCCTAAGCTTCCTCGAGTCAAACTGGACAACGTTATGTCTGTTCAGCCTCACTCTAGTGATCTTTTGGACCATCTTAAAGCCCAGGGCAAGAGGTCGACTACCGAAAGGTCCTCGACCCCTGCCTTTCTTTGGAACCTGTTGTCGTTTCCAGAAAACGACGCCTTTCCTCAATATGCTGAATGAGCTTGGGAAAGAGTACGGCCCCGTCTTCACGCTCTAACTCGGAAGCAGACCGGCTGTCATCGTCAATGGATGGGAAGAGATCAAAGAGGTGACGGTGAGAGCGGGAAACGATTTCGGTGACCGAGCGGAGTCTGTCATCTTCAAGTCAATCACACGAAGCGACTTGGTAGGTGACTCCACGAAGATAGAAGTATAAAGCAGCTAGGTATGTTTGGTAAATGATAATCATAGTGGTGAGTATAGTATGTTCACTACTCGATCGACACCATGCACCATTCCTGTACTGTATCTAGATGTAAGTAATGATTATGTTTATAGTGCACTATGTATGTTAGTGGCAAGAGTCGTGCATCGACCTTGGTAGTAAGTAGTAGTAGTAGTAGTAGTAGTAGTAGTAGTAGTAGTAGTAGTAGTAGTAGTGGTAGTAGTAGTAGTAGTAGGAGTAGTAGTAGTACGGGTAGTAGTAGTTTGCAACTGTACTAAAAAGGCTGTTTAGTTAACTGCATTAAGTGATCATAGTTGTTGTAGTAAAATTTCAGGAGCCTATCAGGCGGTGTTTATGACGACCATAGTGTATCGGTACCTATATACACACAGCAATGCTCAACATCAGCGGTGGCAATTTAGAGGCCTCCAGAACAACGGCGTAAATCCGTACTGAGGAGTGGGGGGGATGGTCACCATCACCACGATCACAGCCCATAACCGGACCGGCGCAGCCTTGGTGGGGGGGGGGGGGGGGGGAAGCTTTGTGCCCCCTCCCCCCCCCCCCCCACACACACACACACTTTACAGGGATCGGATGTCCCACTCTTTTCAAGAAATATAAAGTGGGAGGAGAATGGCAGCAAAAATATGAAGACTTTTGTTCTTGTTGTTGCTTTTTTTTTTTGCTTGTCAGATGACTTGCGGCGGAAAATCAGTTTGTTTTTGAAATATCTGTGAGAGGGAGCGGAGCGACCGAACGGGGGAGGGTGTGTATGGGGAGGGGGTGTATCCCTCTCCCACACGAGGAAGATTTTGCATTTTAAGACCTGAAATTCAGCGATCTGGTGCACACGTTTGGTGAAATTTTTGTGTTTTTTTTTTCTTTAAAAAACCCAATAGAAAATGAAATATTCACAATATATTATTGAATGACTAAATGTGGTATTTCAGCTCTTGCTGTGCGACATCACTGCGAAGGCCTACTAAATAGTGGGGCCTATCACCGGCGTAGACAGGATTTGATCTTATCAAGGGGGAGCGGTTATGAGATCGTGAGGGAGCGAAGTAAGCAAGGGGGAGGGTATGGTAGGGGGTTTCCCCCTCCCACTGTGAAATCTGTTTACATTGAAAATTTTGACATTTTACTGTCCAAAAACTGCCGTTTGTAGCTATATTCTTCGCTTTGGAAACTAAGGGGGGGGGGGGCACACCGGCGCAACTGCTGTCAATCACTGGCAGCAACATCAGGAGAATGGCATAGCGATTATGCGAGCGAGCGGAGCGAGCGAGCTTGAAAATTTTGACATAATACTTTTACAGTCTAAAACTGCCGTTTGTAGATATACTTCTTCGCTTTGGGAATTAAGGGTGCCGCACCGGGCGCCGCACCGGGCGCAACCGGGCGTCAATCATTGGCAGCAACATCAGGAGAATGGTGTAGCGATTAAATGCGAGCGAGTTTGAAAATTTTGGCATTTTACAGTCCAAAAACTGCCGTTTTTGGCTGTATTTTTTCGCTTTGGAAATTAAGGGGGGGGGGGGGGGCGCACCGGGCGCAACTGCTGGCAGTTACTGGCAGCAACATCAGGGGAATGGCATAACGATTAAATGCGAGCGAGTGAAGCGAGTGAGCTTGAATATGTTGACTTTTTACAGTCCCAAAACTGTCGTTTGTAGCTATATTCTTCGCTTTGAAATTAAGGGGGGGGGGGGGCGCACCGGGCACAACTGCTGGCAATTACTGGCAGCATGCAACATCAGGAGAATGGCATAACGATTGAATGCGAGCAAGCGAAGCGAGCGAGTTTGAAAATTTTGACATTTTACAGTCCCCAAAGTGCCGTTTGTGGCTGTATTTTTTCGCTTTGAAAATTAAGGGGGGGGGGGCACACCGGGCCAACTGCCGGCAATTACTGGCAGCAACATCAGGGGAATGGCATAACGATTAAATGCGAGCGAGCGAAGCGAGTGAGCTTGAAAATTTTGACTTTTTACAGTCCCGAAACTGTCGTTTATAGCTATATTTTTCGCTTTGGAAATTAAGGGGGGGGGGGGGGGGCGCACCGGGCACAAGTGCTGGCAATTACTGGCAGTATGCAACATCAGGAGAATGGCATAACGATTGAATGCGAGCAAGCGAAGCGAGCGAGTTTGAAAATTTGACATTTTACAGTCCCCAAAGTGCCGTTTGTGGCTGTATTTTTTCGCTTTGGAAATTAGGGGGGGGGGGGGGGGCACGCCGGGCCAACTGCCGGCAATTATTGGCAGCAACATCAGGAGAATGGCATAACGATTAAATGGGAGCGAGCGAAGCGAGTGAGCTTGAAAATTTTGATATTTTACAGTCCCAAAAACTGTCCTTTGTGGCTGTATTATTTCGCTTTGGAAATCAAGGTGGGCGCACCAGGTGAAAACTGCTGGCAGTTACTGGCAGCAACATCAGGAGAATGGCATAATGATTAAATGCGAGTGAGCTTGAACATTTTGACATTTTACAGTCCCCAAAACTGTCGTTTGTGGCTGTATTTTTTCGCTTTGGAAATTAAGGAGGCGCACCGGGCGAAAACTACTGGCAATTACTAGCAGCAACATCAGGAGAATGGCATGATTAAATGCGAGCGAGCGAAGCGAGCGAGCTTCAAAATTTTGACATTTTACAGTCCAAAAACTGCCGTTTGTAGCTATATTTTTTCGCTTGGGAAATTAAGGGGGGCGTATCGGGCGAAAACTGCTGGCAATTACTGGCTGCAACATCAGGAGAATGGTATAATGATTAAATGCGAGCGAGCAAAGCGAGCGAGCTTCAAAATTTTGACATTTTACAGTCCAAAAACTGTCGTTTGTAGCTATATATTTCGCTTCGGAAATTAAGGGGGCGCACCGGGCACAACTGCTGTCAGTCACTGGCAGCAACATCAGGAGAATGGCATAGCGATTAAATGCGAGCGAGCGGAGCGAGCGAGCTTTAAAATTTTGACATTTTACACTCCAAAAACTGCCGTTTGTGGCTATATTTTTCGCTTTTGTTTGTCCCACTTTTATGGGGGAACCATTCCCCCCCCCCCCATCGACGCCTCTGCGTATGAGGGTGCTTTTTTTAAGTGAAAGATCTGCTGCACACTCTTTGATAAATTAGGGAAATATACGTCAATCTCAAAAGTGTACAAAGTCTATCGAAAGGGATCCTGTATAGCGGAGCTTTTGCATGTTTAAGATTGCAATACAACTATCTGGTGCATAGTTCTGGCGCTATTTGGACAATTTTCCATTAAGAAGGTTCGAGATTTGTCCTCATCTCGGGAATTGCTTGGGGGATAAATGATTTGTCTGCCTAAACACTTTCGTAGGGGCGGGCAGATGCCCCTTTGTCCCCCCCCCCCCCCCCCCGAGATAGATTCGACGCCCCTGATCTTCCCTGGGTATGCCCATAGATGTATCCTGACTGAGTCACCAGTCACTGTCGTTTCTCAGGAATGATTCAGGAAATGGAGGGGGTTCAATTATGGCGATATAGTTTTTTTTTATTGCTTGTTTGTTTGTTTGTTTGTTTTCGTACATATTTTGCAGATGGTCCCAAGTTACTCGCGTCATTGCATGTTTACATGTAGGCCTATACTATGTGACGTTGTCAACGTCTGAGCCATACCTTACATTGTACACTCTTAAAAATCCCGGGTCAGAATTGACCCTTTCCGGGTCAATTCTGACCCGGAAACTGGGTCTGTTGGGGTCATACACCGTCCAGGTCAGCCTGACCCGGAGAAAAGAGTCGGCACTACATTGACCCCTTTCCGGGTCACCTTTCTATTCAGTGACCCGGAAATCTGTTGACCCGGAATTGACCCGGAAATGACCCGGAAATCTGTTGACCCGGAATTGTGTTGACCCGGAATTGACCCGGAAACTGGGTCTGTTGGGGTCATACACCATCCGGGTCAGCGTGACCCGGAGAAAAGAGTTGGTAATATATTAACCCCTTTCTGGGTTACGTTTCTATACAGCGACCCGGAAATCTGTGTCACTGGTTTGTACCCTTTCCGGGTCAGTTTGATCCAGAATTCGAATCCGTTGGGGTCAAAATCGCCCCGGCGACATTATGCTGCATGACTCTCGATACATCTTCACATGACACTGCAAAGTATTTGAAATTATTTCATCATAAAATTGTATTTAATACAATTCACTAATCTAATTTAAGTTATACACATATCTGGCGGCCTGTTTTGTATAAAAAAAAACAAACAATATTCATAAACAGTGAGGATTTACTAACTTTCCCATTACACGTGATGAATAGGCAACTGACATGCCCTTGGTTGATATACTATTATTTGCAGTATTTTGTCAATGTTTGTGAAATTATTTAGTAAAGTACATTTCTAAAAAGCTCAAAGCTTATACCAACACTGCTGCGATCATATTTCAAGTAACTATATGAATTTTTCCGGTAGTTGTCACGATGACTTGTATACATGTACATCGAAAAAAATGAAAAACACACATTAATATTCACAACAAAGAAAATACTTATCGTAAAGCCTAAAATAGGGATATTTATATGATTATGAAGTCAAATCATTGATGAATCTTCCTTTGAGTTCTGTGCAGTGGAGTGTGAGGATCCGCTCAGTGAACTTGCTGGTGCTAAGTCTGATGTCACACCTGGTGTAAAATGGACTGGTATGTCTTTAAGACCGCAATACCTGTACAGAGAGAGAGAGAGAGAGAGAGAAGGGGGGGGGGGGGGCGGGAGAGAAGACAAACTGGCATTACATGTAACATGTAATTCCCAATCCAATGCCCTGCCTTATGCTGCCCCGCCCTACCCTGCCCAAAGCCGTTCCTAACAAAGTTTACTGCAATTCGTGATCTCTGAGCAAATTGCAAAAAATCATGCAAAATCTTTACAATAACATTCATGCGTAGCAGAGATCAAAAAGAATGCAGTAATAAGAAAATGAATTTTGTCATTTATTGAGTGGTTTTTTGTTTTGTTTTTTGTTTTGTTTTTTTGTTGCATATTCGTATCAAATATTGCATTGCTTGGTCCCACATAAATATAGTCCCATAGTTGGTCCGACTTAATGCATGTCATGTTTCCATAAAATTATGTTCAAACTCACATTGCCAAAGGTTTAACAGGTGCTACTTTGACTTCGCTGGGTCACACCTGACTCAAAGATATAATGCTAATAATTCAATAATCAAATATTCCTGCATGTCATTCACAAATTTCCTCACCAGAGAACGTGAGAGACATTTTCCTCAAATGCTAAAATTATAGGAATACTGCAGACATACACTATACAAGTACAGTGCTTTCTCATCCAGTAGTACGAGAAACTTTCTTCCCCTCTTTTCTTTGTTCTTTAAAAACACATTTTCAGCTGACGGTTCAGAGAAATTGAAACATGTTTGAACACTCTTTCAATAGGCCTACACCGCATCAGGACCATGAATGGAGAACCTCACAATAGGCTTGACAGAAATTTTGATGCAAATATCAGATATAGAACTACAGTGAAATAACGTAATAACAATTATAATAGTGTAGGGCCTAGTCTTTGTTTTAGTGACCATTTTTTTTTTGTCTTGGTAAGGGAATGATTCTAAGTGCCCTACAATAAAAGAACAAATACAAACTATGAGTAAATGGACAACAGTACGCAGCCTGCCAATATAATCTCGTACAAAGTAATAGGTCTATACCTTTGATGACCATTCCCTTTGGTGAGTGGACAACAGTAAGATGGCTAAGTGCTATTGATCAAGGATGGCCCGAGGAATCGTCAGCAGCTCCCAAGAGGCTTCAGGCTGTTCTTGCTCAGCAAACTGCAGGAGTTCAGCTTGTGGGTCAGCAGGGCGGGGGCATCTTCGCCGGTCATTTCTCGTTACTCTATTTCTTTTGTTTTTTTAATACAAACAAACAGAAAATGATTATTGCCAATTTTTCATCTCACGCTGCAAATCCGCCGTGCATCTCATGTTCTCTCCCTGTCCATATGATGAGTTTGATCATGAGAATTAGTCGTGATTCTCTCCTCAAACAAGATACGACCATCCACATGTCTTTCTAAAAGTGCGCTATTGTAACTGATTTGAGCGTAGCCAGTCACAATAGCATCAAAACAGACAGGCAGTTATATATGGATTGTAGATCTGAGATAAAATGATTTAATGGCATAAAAACACTGACAAAAGCGGCATATGTGAGGAATCATTTCATCTCGGTACAATGTATATTACTATTGTAACTGTTGTCATCGACATTGTCATCATAATGATCATTTACTCCAATATTATACAAGAAGTGAATGGACACGAGTGCGATGGTACAAAATTTCGCACGCAGAAAGATAAAGTGAATCGTGAGCTTTTCATATCTTTCAAGTGGAAATTACACTCGGAATAAATCATTGATGCAGAGTGATCGTGCTTTATCCGATCCGTTATATGGAACCAAAATTGTGGAACCAGTTACCTATTCAGTAAGAGCAACTGTCATCTACAGAGACATTCAAATCTTACAATGTACTGTTCCTATCACACTGAGGACCGAAATTGCTCTCATTAATGTTCGGAAAAATATTCTTTATTTGGTATATGCTGTATTCTTTTATTATTATGTTTGTTTGTTGTACTGGGTATGTCATTGTCTTCTTTGTTGTCTTGTTTGAACATAGATCTATCAAGACAAATGTAAAGATCTAGTTCTATATCTTTTAATTCTTGAAGCACCATGAGCACTGAAACTAAGCTGGACCTGTGCGCTATAATCATCATCATTATCATTATTATTGCTATTATTATTCTTATTATTATCATTACTACTACTACTACTACTACTACTACTACTACTTTTACTACTACTATAGTACTATATTAGACCACAGACTTGTAGAGATAGGCCTACTGGCAGCCAGTCATGGATAGATAGGCCTACCGTACGCTTGACAGACAGCAACCACGTTAGATAGACTCTACTGTTGAGTGGACTAAGCTGGGGGAATTAATTTGCACCTTACTGACGAAACAAATTTGATCGAGCAAACTATAGCCAATAAGTCTCTGCACGAGAGTTTCTACTGACATTAGGGGTGCCTGCATCCTCATCCTTAGCTATCCCTCCTACCAATACCTCTAAATTTACGGCTTTAGCTTAAAAAAAAAGACTTATATTTAAAACTGTAGGGCCTACTTTGTTCTTATAGTCTGAAACCAACCAGATAGATCTAATTTTAAAGTTAGAGCTCTATATAGCTAGAGACTAGGTCTTTATAGCTACCCGACCGGTAGGACCTAGCTAATACTAATAGATTCTATGTTAAATTATGTTATATTGTCTAACAGTTAACTTAGGCCTATAGGCTACTTGGTACTAACTAAGATCCTACTGTATTCCTAGGCCAATTAAAGCCCAAGCCAAGGCGATAATTAACAGAAATAGATCTAGCCTTATCCTCTAAAACTTTAGGCCCTCTTGGCCTACTATTTACGGTAAGAAAATACAACTTTTGAATAGGCCTAGGCCTACGAAGGACGCTAGGTCCTACCTAGAATCTACCATGCTTTCGATACTTATCCAGGCTGAAGATCTCCTGCCGTACACGCGCGTAGTTTAGTCGGCGCTCGTGAAATGAGACGTAACAGTAGAGTAGTAGCTGCTGCATAACAGTGCGTACACTGCTGTTTACACAGTGGATTGGGCAACAACACAACAGCCAGGCGCAGGGTAGGTTCTATAAGATAGTGTCTTTCTTGAGAGATTAGAATCGAAGTCGAGCCATCAGGCATATTTGGGGGCATATCTCTGTTATTTTCATCTTCTTATGAGCGTGAGAATTTTGTGAAATATGTGAGAGTGGCAGCCCAATCCCAAAAAGATAATAACCATAAGACCCATGACTTTTCGGTTCGTCCCGATTTGATCCAGTGCACTGCCGCTGGTGATCCATCCCGGGTGTACAGACTGCATTGTACACATAGTCTACACTGTTTGCCCCAATCGCATTGATCTTCGCATGATGAATAACATGTTAAGTTTACCGCAGAAAACCAAAGCTCAATCTAGTTCTATGATTAGTCAAATCAGAACATGAATATAGAGTATCAAATTGTCAGATCATAGCTACGTACCTTCGAAATTTGAGGCAAATCTCTCCAAACCCCAGGTTTCAAGCAGCCTCCTGACACACGGCATTATCGTGCAGCGTCGCCATGATGAATGTTGATGGGATTTAGGCCAATGAACGAAAGGACCAATCAGGCTCGCGCTTTACTAAGATTCCTCCAATCAAATTGCATCTCCTGAACGTCTGCAAAGCGTTGACCACGAACGGGGTCACAAGCATTTATTCAAGTGCTGGAGCTCCAGAGCTTGTGTCCAGTCGACTC
This sequence comes from Diadema setosum, assembly GCF_964275005.1. Classification (NCBI taxonomy): domain Eukaryota; kingdom Metazoa; phylum Echinodermata; class Echinoidea; order Diadematoida; family Diadematidae; genus Diadema; species Diadema setosum. The sequence goes on along the minus strand of NC_092693.1, from coordinate 8,819,459 downwards.
CTTTCCGGGTCACATTGACCCGGAAAGGGTGAGATATTTTTGACTGGGAAAAATGGTTAGAATTCTGACCCGGGGTTTTTAAGAGTGTACAGTATCGTCGGCCTCATGCCAAAAGGGCACTAATAGTGTACAAAGTCTATGATGTTAAGGCCCTTTTGGCATAAGGCCGACGGTTATGTCGATGTTACTTTCTTCGCGAGCGAGCGAAGCGAGCGAGCGCTTGAGAAAATTATGTATACATTTTCCTACAAGATAGAATACTGTTCAGCTCTGTTACCTGTCTGAAGGCCGGTGTACAAACGTCACGCAATATGCCAAAATTGATACTATCACATTTCTGCTTCCTCCATTTTTTCCCCCAAAATTCAGGGGGGGATGTTTGTACAGGCCATCCCCCCCTCCTCCATTTCAGGGGGGGATATATCCCCCCCATCCCCCCCGGGATTTACGCCCTCCAGAAATGCCACGAGAAAGAGATGTCGAGCCGCCAAAAACTGCGGATTTGTAGGCCTAGTCATTGTTTTCATGAATTTTTCTCATCCAGAAATTACATAAGGGGAAACTTAAGTCGCTGCTCAGTTGCAATTCTTGATAGACGCATTAGCTGCTAGCTGCCGCGACAATTGGGACTGTAAAATTACGGCTAGTCCTTATACTATTACCGAAGTCAGTAAATGCGGAAATATTAGTGCCTACACATGTAAATATTCGTATGTATGTATATATTATATATAATTATATAGATTCTGAATTGGTATTTTCCAGGTATTTTTGACACCCGAGCTGACGAGATGTGGAAACAGCACCGTAAGTTCGCTCACACCACCCTGAGAGGTATGGGATTTGGAAAGGTGTCCCTTGAACCACTCATCCTGGAAGAAGTCAACCACCTCGTCAAGTACTTCAAGGTTGTAGTTCATTCCCCTTTATTTGGAGTAGGGATGGGTATATTACTTTGCTTGGCATATTCATCATCGCTTCCGTTATTCGTGCAGACTTTCTAGTCGTTCGCTCCTCAATATCAACTCCAATTTATTTTTACGATTTCTTTATTTTTCAAGAATGCGGTGTATAAATGGAATACAGCAATATGTGGGACGAAATGGTATGAAGGTTAACGAACAAATTGAATCTATCAGGTAGAAACAAAATGCAGTAGATTGCAGTGGTATTTTCTGTTCCGTGACATGGTCACGGAACAGAAAATACCAGCAATCTTCGTGGGCGTGGGACCATAATGCTGTTCTTTTTTTTAACAGAAGTGAGAGGGGTTACTATGGTTACTATGCATTTTAAACGTTGTCTGAAATCTTGACAGTAAAGCACACGGCAGTCACTATAAGCACGAGTAATGATGCTTGATGAAATGACAGCCCTTTCATCATGACAAAGCGACTAAAAACTAGCTATCCTCAAGGATTACACACAAAAGAGGGGGAAATGCAAGTGCAGGGTGAGGGGAGAAAAGAATCACGAATGGCTTCTTTTGATTTTATTTTACATGATAAAGATTATATGCTTTTTAAAGTGATATACCGTCATGTACTAAGTAACTTTCTACGCGTTTCTGATATAGATGAAAGTACCACAGTATGCATCATTCGATACTACAGACGCCAAATGATGTATATAATCATACGTGTATATACATATACATGTATATATATCGTGTATCACGTATTATGAATATGATTATTCATCTAAAAGCAGCACTTATCTATCGCCATGAGATTTTAATTTTCTCTAAAAATGCTATTGTAAAAGGTGTAAGAAGAATGTGAATTGGTTCCGATGGTCAAATTGACCATTCTATACATCAAGTCCATAGTGCCTTGAGGACATTTTAAGTCCACAAGATATTTCTTTGGTAATAAAATGCATGTTATTGCGGGTTCGTGTTGGATATGAATGAATGATTTTGTTGTATGATGAAAAATAAAAGCTTGAGGAAATTCTATTCAATTTGCATTTACTACAATTTCCCCCATACATGTGATTGCAGGGTGATAGGGACGGTAACAGAAGAGTGTTTTATGATGATTTTCTATTCCATGGGCAATAAGTAAATAACGTTAAAAATGAAATACATGTACGGGGGGATTTTTCTAGCAAGAGATGTTTCACTCTATAAAGTATACTCCTATAGTCCTTTCGCGAATTGTGAATATTAACTACATGAGGATAGCAGCTTCAAATATTTTTGTTGTTACTCTTAAAACTTGAATATTACCCTTTTTGTCCAATAATGAACCATCAATCCTTAAATCGTTATCAATTTGCAGATTAACATTGGATTTTTGTAGTTTACTAATGAATGAAACTCGCTTTAACTATTCAGAGATAATTCAATACTTTAGAAACAAGATGATATTTTCTGCCATTCTGCCATTCTGAATTTTGTATCCGATAAGGGTAAGTCATCCATTTTTAGATACATTCGATACGGCTTTGCTCAGTCATGGTGGAAGTCCATTTCTTTCATTCCCCTTTACACTAGCTCCCTTTGGATAATCAAGAATCTACAAGTAAGGCTGTTATCTTTTATTTTAGTTGATAAATTATAATAATGATATCAATTCCTGTGGACATAGATATCATTATCATGAAATAATATATCATTATCCTTCTTCTTGTTGTTGACTTCTCACTTAGCACCACAGATAGCAAGAGTGGTACTTCAAGTACCAGCGAGTATCGTTTGTAAGATTTGTAGAAATTAAATGGAGTTTTCATATAACACCATCGTTACAGTGTAATTAACTCCCACCCTCCCCCCCCCCCCCCCCAATCTCTTCCACAGAGCACCGGAGGTTCAGTGATAGATCCTCGGACAGCTCTTGGGGTGACTTCTTCCAACGTCATTTGCACCCTTGTCATGAAGAGGCGAGAAGAACATGGGTCAGACTCGGCCAGCGAGCTTATGGAAAACGTCCGCCACCTCATGGTTGGCAGCGAGGGAGCCTTGTTGACGGTCGTGCCGTCCGCCTGGCCGATCATGCAATTCTCCAAGAAATGGCGGGATTTGCTCTCGTCATGGGAGGTAGTGAAGAAGTTCTTCAACGAACAGATCGAGAGTCACCAGGCGAGGTTGGACGCGGCGACGGGTGAGTACGTGACTCCGAGTATCCAAGCGGTCTGCTGGATAAATAATTTTGTAATTCCTTCCTCATAGTGCAGATAGGATATCCTGGAACCAGAGGTAGTGTTATATATCACAATGCTGTCTCCGTGATTGGAATTAAGCTAGAACATTCTATCCCTCTAACGGAAAATAGAACCGAGGCCTCCCATGTAAGGGAGTGGCTGCGTTCCACCTCACTTCTCGCGAAGCGTACGGTGGAAACAAGATAAAACAGTCCGTTGCAAGCGGGTCATTGCAAACACGGCGGCGCATTTACGATCCCTTTCTTTCGCCTCAATTGACTCTTGAATACCAAACATAGTCAGTCAACCACATCAACCAGGCTCTCTTGAGAGGAGCTAGACCATTGAAGGAGAGGCTATCTCAATAGAAAGGGAGAAAGGGAGGCTGGTTTCAGTGATTGCTGTGAAATGAAGCAACATTCTTTGGCCCAAGCAGGGAGGTGGAAATCTCTTCCCACCTCCCTGAGCCAAGCTATCACGAAACAAGACAGGACGCCTCCTTCGAGACACATATTGAAACAAGGCCATCGCATTGTCTGCTGGATAATGACGTCACAATATTCTTTCGTTTACCTTGTCAATTTACTGGTTAAATATTCTTAATCTTTTGATGAATCACGTCAAACCTTTTTTTTTTTTTTCCATGAAGAAGGTATTCCGCTAATGAGCGCATTAATCGCCTGTTTCTTGCAATAAACCTTTAAAAGCGGTTGACTTATACCTCATGACGTAAACTCTTTAAACGTCTTCGTAGAATATAAATGTATAACTGTTCATTGTCACTGTATATTCATCCATTAGAATTATGTATAAACATTTTCTCTATCTAGAGATCATCGTAGATGATTGGCAATTATTCGTATTAAAATGATTGAAATTAGTGTAACGATTAAAGCAGTAGTAATATTACTTATAATCATAAAGTTGACAATAACGACACTAAAGGTCATTGAAATGATGTTATAGATAATCATGATTAATCGTTTTATGTTTATGATTATGAACTACCATTGTTGCGGGAATGAATGGTATCATCATCATCACTGTTATCATCATTCATTCATGGCATCATACCTAATTTTTCGTTTATGTTATGATCATGATTAGATCATTATTGCTCTCATAGTTATGATTTTCCTGTTATTATATTCAACTATTCAGGCGAACCTGAAATTCATGATTTCCTCGATGCCTACCTAGTGCACCGGAAGTCGGACCCTGATACGTTTACCATCGAGGCGCTCCACTACGACCTACTGGACCTGTTCTTGGCGGGCACGGACACCATCTCCCTCACTCTCTCCTGGGCCATCAAGTATCTTGCCGTCCACACCGACATCCAGCAGAAAGTTCATGACGAGATAAAAAAGGTAGGATCGGGTGGAGGAGGGAAGGGGGTGAAGGATCCGGGAACGAGTGAAGTGGACCAAGGAATACTCATGGGCGTGGCATTCTTTACTGTTAAGGGGGGGGGGGGTGGTGAGTGAGATGGAGCTATGTTGCTACCACAGAACAGTGCGACCAGCAATCTTCGTGGGCGTGGGACCATAATGTTGTTCTTTTTTTTTTAACAGAAGTGAGAGGGGAAAGAGTGAGATCAGCAACGTGGCTCCCACATGGACTTAGTTACCGAGAAAACTCCGTGGGCGTGGCGCCATAATGTTGTTCCCTTGTTTGACAGAACTGAAATTTATGGTGGAACATAGACTCCGAATTAGATGCAAGTTGTCTCCCACCATCGCTGAATGGACACTTGTATGGTTACTATGTATTTTAAACGTTGTCTGAAATCTTGACAGTACAGCACACGGTTTATGACCAGTTCTAATTAAGATAACTATTTGTGTCATAAGATTAAAAGATGGTGATGATGATGATGATAATAATAATAATAATAATAATAATGACAGTGATACTTTTTGTTATTATTATTTATTTATTTATTTATCTATTTATTTATCTTTCTATCTATCTACCTAGCTAGCTATCTGCCTGAGATCTATTTAGCCATAATTGCAATAATAATAATAATAATAATAATAATAATAATAATAAATCATTTATTAAGCGCGGAAACTATGTCTATATATTCTACTGCGCTTCAAGAGCTCTTAAATTCCTATGTTGCACAATGCTGCATGGGAAGTACAAAAAGAAATAGGCCCATGCTAAAACAAAAAAGTTTTCACTTTTGATTTAAAACTGTCTAAAGTCTGACATTTCCGAATGTCTAATGGTAATCTATTCCACAACCTAGGGGCTGCACAAGAAAATGATCGGTCACCTAAGGTAACTTTTGTTTTGATTTGGGGTATTTGCAATATCAATCTATCATTCGTACTGCGGAGATTATGACTATGAGTCTGAGATTTAAAGTTCAATAATTCACTGATATAACTAGGGGCCTGACCATTCAGAGCTTTATAACATACATACATGAAAAAGATATATGGGAGTGACACAAGTTAGTATTGTAGTGAAGATTTACCTTTGCATTGAGCAAACTTTCAGTCAAGCTCAAATGTACCTGTACGCCTAATACACATGTGCAGGACCTGTATATGATAGAACACAAGCCTATGGTGTTATCGTTTCGCGGCAACAGGATTTCCTTTCTGTCTTCCCTTCTAGATTGCTGGAGACCAGCAGGTATCCATGTCGCACCGCGGGCAGCTTCCTTACACCGAAGCCACGATACTCGAGATCCAGCGGCTTGCCTCCGTGGCGCCGATTGTGCCCCGTATGACGGTCAAAGACACCTCGGCCGGCGGTCAGAACATTCCTGAGGGAACAGAAGTCCTACTCAATCTTTGGTTAGTTCTTTGCTATCAGTGAAATAAAAAAAAAAAACAAAAAACAAAAAACGATGGACTCTTCCTTACAATTATCTGGAATTATTTAAAATGGTTAAAACTACGTATCACATTTTGAGTGAATACACTTGCGGAAGATAATGTTTTTAAGCTTCCGCGAAACATAAATTTGTATTCTTAAATTATTTGCCTGACTAGTTATTTATTTCTTTTCGTATATTTTTTTTTTCTGGGATATAAATCTCCTTTCTCGCGATCAGGAAGCAATTCTGCAAAAATACATTCATTTCTGTATATTTATGGCTGTGTATCGTGAAATGTGACTGTCAAAAATCCGTAAAAACAAGATCAAGCTGCATGTACAGCAAATCACTCCAATGTGCATAATATGTTTATTGTTATCAAATTAGTTTCTTGTCGTTTTCTTCTAACGTTCTCCTAATTAGAATTGTGTATTTAGTTATTCAGTTCATATTGCGTGAAAAGTCGCATTGACTCATCACAGATAGGCAGATAGCAAAACATTTCGGGATTTTCTTTGTGTTTCATCATGAAAGGTCTCTGCATCGTGATCCAGATGTATGGACTGACCCAGATAAGTTCAATCCTGAGAGATTCTTGGAGGATGACGGGACTGTCGTCAAGCAACCGAAGAACTTCCTCCCCTTCTCTGCCGGTAAATTGACCCTCCTCCCTCCATCCACACCCGCACCCCATGGGCGGTGTCCCCTCCATTCTCTTTTGTATAGATGGCATGCAGCGCATAGGAGTTTTAACATGGAGTTTCGGACACATAGTGATACAACTTTCGTTTTGATGGTTGTAGTTTGCGGCCCACTGGATGGAATGGCGTTTCTCAATCCCCCTTGTTTAAATGTGTTTCTCACTTGTAAATGAGATGATAATTTTTGGCTCTCTTGTATCACTTCGCAAAGCTCGAAACTACCTTTTGAAATTATGAATTATTATAGAGCCTTACTCACTCATATTTATCACAAGTACACATACTTCCGCTTAGATCGTAATAAAAAAAAAACACACACACACACACACACACTACACAAACTCACAATCTAACGGCAAATCCACAAGTGTTCGCGTTGTATGTTAAGTTAGAAATACCAATGATTTATTTGCGATTTGAAGCCACATTGCACATTGACAGGAGAAAGGAAGTTTTATTTGATTCTGTTTTTATTCTGATAATTGCCACGGTTTTTTTTTTTATTTTTACTTTCAAGGGAAACGCGTCTGCATGGGTGAGCAGCTAGCGAAGATGGAATTATTCCTCTTCTTCACGACCATCATGCAACAGGTCAAGTTTTCACTTCCGCCTGGCGAATCCGTCTCCTTCGAAGGTTTCATGGACTTGACCCGCGACCCGGCACCGTTTGGAATCCAGATTTATCCCTGGAATGACTGATTCAATAACATCCTGGATTGTGCAGAAGCACAAAAGGTCCTGTTTGGAGACCGGATAACCAGTTTCATCTCTTACTATGCTATCTAAGAGGCACACACAGTAAAATACACTCATGCATTTTGCTATACATGTATATACATATTTCTTTTTTAAACACCAGATTTGCACTATGTAGTAATCCCTTTACAATTTACTTGATGACATTTAGTGATACATTGTATATTTCCTGAGGGTGGGGAGGGGATGGGTGTTAAAACACTCCCTTCCCTATCACCACCCTACCCCAATGAAAAAAAAAAAGTCAGTCTCTGCCCCCCCCCCCCCAAAAAAAAAAAAAAACAGACATTGTAACATAACTGCAATATTATGGTGTATACTTAGTATAGTTGTTAATCGGACACTGCATAAGAGTCAAAATCACAGTAATCATGCTGGCAACCGATGTGAGACTTTTTTCCCTTCCATATATATTATGCTTTTATTTGTTAGAGGCTAGGGCGGGGGTTGTTTTATCAACGGTATGACTCTAACCAGCAAAGCTTCCTTTCTTCCCAGGATCAGAGGTGTAATGCTCGTGAGTTACTCGTATGATATTCGTGTGATGTTCCTTTTGCTCTCAGGGGATGTCGACTTTGGTATGGATTGAATAAAAAACGAAACGAAAGCACCTTGCTTTTTACAATACAGTATACAGTGTTCCACAATCGAAAAAAAAGCATCAGACATTTTGTGTATGTGTGTGTGTGTGTGTGTTTGAAAAGCTGAATGCGAAGAACATGACATAATTCTGTACCGTAATGTAAAACTTATACCGCTGTTGTATGAAAAGAACTACAGTATTTCATTTTATCGTGTGTTTTTTTTTTTCATCGTGTATTTCTTTTCGTCGAAAAGGAAATTAATTGCTAAAAACAAGACTGAAGAAGAGTGAGATGATTATAGAAGAACTTAAAGAACAAAGGTAGCCACGAAAGTTTGTTTCTTCCACAGGCTACACCTCCAACCCTGCATTCCACGAATCATTACGCTTGCAAAGAAATAAACGTTGAGAAAGAAAGATATTATGCAGTTACAGGGCATTATTGTACTGTTGTATATATTTCTTACGATGATAATGATTAGTGAATAGAAGAGTGTATAATTGTTGAGATATCATCTATTTTTATTATTTTATCTTGAATGAGCATAATTTTATATCAAATCATTACCATTTAGTATATAGTATATAATATGTATAATGATATAACTAGGATGGGTGATGTTGATACCTGAATTGTATCGAATGTGTTTTAGTCTTTATCAAAATTGTGCTGTATTATAATGCACATCAGAAAGAGTTGATATAATACAGGGAATCCCACTTTTTAGGCCAGGCTGTGACGTGCGCAAAGTAATATTTTCGTGTAATAGGAAGCAGTTACCATAATTATGTCATGCCCATTTCAGACCAAAGCTGTAATGTGTACATGCAATCTTGTAATAAAATGAATTGTTCATCTATAGAGATGTGTCATGCAGTACTATTCATGCGTCACTTTGATCTTATTCTATGCACTCTGTAGTAAGTAGGAGAGAGGTGTCAAATGAAAGTTTATAGGTCATACAAATACGTACATGTATTTCGCACAAGCACGAGTCATGTAAAATCCATGTACAATATGCACACATACTATGTATACAATGATGTACAATTTGATACGTTCATATTTGTGTTACTATGGCAAGACCAGTGTTAGAAATTATCATGACGATGATGACGGCTTTAATGATTATTGATATACTAACCTTATAGGTCAGGTCATTATTGTTGTCATCATTATCACTGTCATTTGGCGCCTTTGAGCGTGACGTACAAAAATGACGCAAAATAAATTCTGTTCGTCATTATGAGCGTCGTTATTATCGGCATTAGTGAAGTAGTATAGCAACATCATCATTATTATCTTTTATGTTACCATGAACACATCATTATCAACGTCGGTCTTCAGAAAGACTTAATGAGTAATTTGTATCATAGAGAAGATTGTATTACACTTTATAGGAGGCACTTCTTTCAAATTGTGTAACAATATATTTTGACAAATGTATTTATTGTTATATTATATTATATTATTATTATTATTGTTATTATTATTATTTTTTTATTCATTTATTTATTCGGCATTTGTGGGGCAATACAAGTAATAACAGATAAACAATCAAAACAAGCAAAATATAAGGATACAAGATGTCAGGATTTCCCTGGAGCGGTTCGATAAGTTGCCGGGTTGGAAAAAAAAAAAGGCAATCAAAATCACTATGGCCCTTATTGGGCCTCTCCTTTGAGGGCGAATTATTACCTTTTGTTTATAATTTGTATATTTGTAAAGTATAATTTGATTTAAACTGAACAAAGAAAAACATGTTCTTCGGAAAAAGGTTGCTGTGCCTGCTTTCAAACAAATCCTTTCACCAACCCAACAAACCTCGGGATTCTCCCCTGCCATGGCAAATATCTACATGTGTATATTGCATAGCTATAAACGCATTATTTGTACAAATGCACTGGGCCATGTAGTGTCCAACTCCTTGGGCAGACGAGGAAGGTCACTTCTCTGATCAGACATTTCTATAGTTTTTCATGCTTGAAAGGTCAACATTTGTTAGGTCCTGCTTCATTGTCCACTGCGACTCGCCGGAGCGTCATTTCGGACGAGCTGAAGCCCAATAGATAAACCAAGCAAAGATACGGAATCTCTCGTTGTACACGCAAAATGGAGACCCTAGGCTTTCTCGAGTCAAACTGGACAACGTTATGTCTGTTCAGCCTCACTCTAGTGATCATTTGGACCATCTTAAAGCCCAGGGCAAGAGGTCAACTACCGAAAGGTCCTCGACCCCTGCCTTTCTTTGGGAACCTGTTGTCGTTTTCAGAAAACGACGCCTTTCTCAATATGCTGAATGAGCTTGGGGAAGAGTACGGCCCCGTGTACACGCTCTATCTCGGAAGCAAACCAGCTGTGATCGTCAATGGATGGGAAGAGATCAAAGAGGTGACGTTGAGAGCGGGAAACGATTTCATTGACCGAGGGGAGACCGTCATTTTCAAGAAGATCAACTCAAAGCGACTTGGTAGGTGACTCTGCGAAGATTGTCAGAAGTTGGTAGTGAATGGACTACAGTAGTATGATTGGTCATGATATATATATATATATATATATATATATATATATATATGTATATATATATATATATATATATATATATATATATATATATATATATACATGTATATATATATATATATGGTAAGAAGTATGGCTACATACTTACAACTCGATCGTTACCACCGATAAGCAATTGAACAGAGAAATTTATTCCTTTTTCTCTGTGAGAGTAGCTTACACGGTCATACCTTCCATTTTTGATTAAGTGGAAACAGTAATCTTTTTTTTTTTCAATAAAGTAAACATGAATAAAATATCAGGGAATATTTAAACGGAATTTTGTAACAGCTTCCCCCGCTGTTGGGATAAGTTGTGACAGCACATGAGGATTTCTATTTTTTAATAATTTAGAAAGGTATGCATGACTCGGGTAAAAGCAGATCTGACTATGAATAAATCATGTTATATAGTACTAATTGTGTACCTGTCTGTGGATGCATGTTCATTCATGTGTATCTCTGTGTTTGTGTATTTGGAGGGACGGTGATACGTTTTTAAAAATGAAGGGGCCCACTTATTATAAAAAGAGTTAAGAAATAAAGTGGGGGCGTCCCCCCCCCCCCCCCCCCGTCGTAGCAACAGTATATTAACTGCATGTAATGATAAGTATCAGGCAGCTAGAAACAGTCAGTGTTGTATTAGGACATATTGGTACCTACCTGCCTACAGCGGATACACGTCAAGAGTTCGACACCCACGGGTCACAGATCCCGCAAGTCACACAGCCCATGGGCTTGATACCAGGCAAGACCCATGGATCCGATACTAGGCAAGAAAGGCCGCCACGGGTCTAACATTATATAGGTACAAGGCCTATATAGGTGTCGAACTTGGCCTAGCTCTAGTGTCGAACTCATGGGCCTTCTTTGCATAGTGTCGGTTATTCTTCTATTTTTCGTGGGTATTTTCCAGGTATTTTCGACACTCGAGCTGACGAGATGTGGAAACAGCACCGTAAGTTCGCTCACACCTCCCTGAGAGGTATGGGATTTGGAAAGGTGTCCCTTGAACCACTCATCCTGGAAGAAGTCAACCACCTCGTCAACTACTTCAAGGTTGTAGTTCATTTTCCTTTATTTGGAAAAGGGAGGGGCATATCTACTGTGTATATTTATTATCGTTAATATTATTCTTGCAAATATTCTAGTCGTTCTTTCCCCACTGTCAATTTCAATTCTATTCCACAATTTTTTTTTCAAGTATGTGATGTACAATGAAAATAAGACAATAACATTGATATTGAGATTGTGTGTGTGTGTGTGTTCACGAAAAAGCAAGTTTTGCAAACTAATTGAAGAGATCATGTAGGTACTATACATTAAATTTTGACATCTCTTCCATGACAATACTCATGTTCTACTTTGCTGAGGGCCATCAAAAATATAAACCTACGTAATGATCATGCTTGATGAGATGACAGCCCTTTCTTCGTGATGCCGAAACGAATGAAAACCTGTTCTAAAAGATTTACACACAAGAGGAAATGTGCAAGTGAAGGGCGAGGGGAAGAGAGCAATCACGAATGACCTCGTTTGATTTTACTGATAGATAAAGATTATAGATAAGATCATGCTTAAAATTACCATAAATCAACATTACTATATGTTCTGTTGTAGTTGTCAATGCTGCAGTGTATTCCGACATATTTTGCTTTTCACACAAAAGTCATTAACATTATTCATTTAAAGAACAATATCTGTCGATTATCATTGCCTTTGATTTTCTTGAGCCAATTGCTCAGACTGTTAAGGAGTTTTTATACATCAGCTCCAAAAAATTATCTGTGAGCCAACATGATTCTGTTGTTATTTAAATTGATACTATATGTGGTGACCTAAACCATTTCTTCCACAGAGCACCGGAGGTTCAGTGATAGATCCTCGGACAGCTCTTGGGGTGACTTCTTCCAACGTCATTTGCACCCTCGTCATGAAGAGGCGAGAAGAACATGGGTCGGACTCGGCCAGCGAGCTTATGGAGAACGTCCGTCACCTCATGGTTGCAAGTGGGGGAGTCTTGTTGACGCTCGTGCCGTCCGCCTGGCCGATCCTCCAATTCTCCAAGAAATGGCGAGATTTGCTCTCGTCATGGGAGGTGGTGAAGAAGTTCTTCAGCGAACAGATTGAGAGTCACCAGGCGAGGTTGGATGCAGCCACAGGTGAGCATAATTTGTGATTCGAGTGTCCACATCCAAGCGTTCTGCTGGATTAAATGATGTCAGCATTATAATTTCTTCCTCATACTTAGTATAGGCCTATAGATCAGTACAGGGAGGTGGTGAGAGGGGGTCACCCAACTAGACCGACACCCACGAGTCATACAGCCCATGAGTTCGACACTAGGCAAATAAAGCCCATGAGTTCGACAGATACAACACCGGGCTTAATGTGTCGGTCTCGTGGGCCTTAGTTTAGTGTCGAACTAATGAGCTGTATGTCTCGTGAACTGTTTAACTCATAGGCTGTATGACTTGTGAGCTGTATGACTCTTGGGCTGTATGACTCGTGGGTGTCGATCTCATGACGTGCATCCGGTGAGCACACCTTCCAGCGTAGTCAGTGCAGGGCCCTACTATACACATGAACTACTAACGGAGATCTTTCTTTGATTCCATCATTACAAGTGCTGGTTCTAATCATCATAGCATACAGCGTGTACTGCGTAATCATTCAAACTCATGAAATTCTTCCGTCGAGATGTCTGGAGGAAGCTTTGTGGTCTTGGGTAACATGAAGGAAATATGCATGTCTCACTGAATGGATGAGATCTGTCACTGGAAGTGGCCAAATAAACAGGCCAGCCAGTATGAATACAGGTGTGTGCGTGTGTGCGTGTGTGTATGTGTGTGTAGGTTTTTTTTTTTTTTTCAACATTTTATGGTCCATAACCTTTAACATGGCCACATGTCTGATAACTTGGTAAGAAGAAACCCTAAACACAAACCTGCAGTCATGCAAGCTGGCCTGTTAATTTGACCACTTTCATTAATAGATCTCATCCATAATCCAATGAGACATGCATTGTTCCTTCACAATAACCCTCAAACTTGGAAAAAGTGCAATTTAATATTGCTGTCATTAATATGCTCAGTCATACATGACATTTGTCAACTTAATTAGGTATCAATAGAAAGAGGAAGAGTTCCCCTTTCCTCACAACAAATATTGCGCTCTCCATAGCTGACGATTATGAAATAGTAACCCTCCAAAATTGGATTACCTTTTTGATTCGCACTGTATAGTTCGAGTTCCAAATAATATGACTAGTTTCACTAACATTGAGAATTAGATTATTTCTTGTCATTCTTTTGCTCTACTTCATATAATTTTCATTAACATGATGAAATAAAGTTTGGAAATCGGAACCTTTACCACATTTACACAATACACTTGAATAATATCTGCAAGTAATATGTAATGAAGATTTCAAGCTAAACAAGGAACGTTATTGATATATCTCAGAAATAACAGGGTTCCAAGGATAGATCTTGATGAATAGTGTTTTCATTTCATTTCCGGTCAAAGCATATAATATGACAATATCATATAAACAAATTAAGTACAATGTAACTTTTACATTTCCAAATGAAATTTAGATATACGTCATTTGTTTACATGAATCAATAAACATACTAGTTGAAGAAATACATGGACAAAATGTGAATGAATCATAACAAAGAAAAGGTCGGAAATGGAGGGGACTGCTAAAAAGCCAAGCTTGTAGAATGCAGACCCCTCGTGAGTCGTGAAAATTATAGTAATAATGCAACGAGACAATTTGACATAATCCTCGGGAAACAGAACATAAAACGAGTACGCACAAAAATGCACACACAGACAGAAACAAAGCTGCTCTCTTGCATACGCGTGGAAAGAATAAACAGGAGGTCAGAGGCCAGAAGGGGACAGGAAGACAGAGGAAGACAGAGGAAAGGGCAAAGGAGGAAGAGTTCAAGGGTCGATGCCAGGGCACATGAGACTTTGGTCTTACCTAGAAGTGGACTATCTACGAGTGATATATTATAACGGTTATGAAATAAATTAAACAAAGTAAAGACATTAGCAGCAAAGAAATCAGTTAGGAGCTTTCAAAATGCAAATCCCCAGTTATGTAAGAATTAACAAACATTTTCTTTAATTTGAAAGTAAAAGTGTTGAAACTTAGAGATTCTTTTATGCTGCTGTCAAGGGAATTCCAGAATTTAGGTCCAGCGAAAGAGAATATAGACTTTGCAAAAAATCGTCCTAAACAGTGGTAAATGGAATTCATTGGTTTGTCAGGTGGGGTATGAATGTACAGTTTTATTTTGACTAAACATGGAGTCAAACGCAAAAGGAAGGGAATGATTTATCAATTTGTACATAAACTGACCTAGATTCAAACAATACAAATCCTTGATTTTTAAAATATTATTTTGATAAAACAAGTCATTAGTATGACATCTCCACGATTCTCTACAAATAATACGAAGAGCTTCTTTCTGCAATAATAATATTCTTTCTAAATATGAGGAGTAAGTGTTGCCCCAGGCGAGAATGCCATAGTTCAGATAGGGTAAAATTAAAGATGAATATAACATTAATAAAACATTTTTGGGGAAATAGAATTTAACTTTATTGATTACGCCGACATTTCTAGAAATTGTACGGCAAACTGAATCAATATGCAAATTCCAGGTGAGCTTATTATCAAGAATCAAACCTAAAAATCTAATTGAAGAAACTTCTTCTACAACTATATCATCCAAATAAATGTTCTGAGATAACTTTTCCATAGAATTACTGAAAAGCATACATGTAGTTTTTTGAAGATTAATTGACAATTTGTTGGCTCTAGTCCAGGAAAGTAACTTTTTTTTTTAATCTCGATATTCATAGTGTCGATCAATAACACAGGATCAGGACTAGGCCTAGAAAAGAACACATTTGTATCATCAACAAATAATAAAAAGGAAAGAATACTTGATGTATTTTCAATATTATTGATGTAAAGAACAAATAAAAGTGGACCAAGTAAACTTCCTTGCGGTACACCACAAGTGATATCATGCATAACAGATTTATGACCAGTGGTATATAAATGAATAGTGTTGTCAACATTATCGTTGTTATCATCACTATTCATTCATGATATCCTACCCATTTTGTGCAAATGAGCATAATCAATACTATTCAATTATTCAAATAGTATTATCAATATTCAACTATTTAGGCGAACCGGAAATTCATGATTTCCTCGATGCCTACCTAGTGCACCGGAAGTCGGACCCTGATACGTTTACCATCGAGGCGCTCCACTACGACCTACTGGACCTGTTCTTGGCGGGCACGGACACCATCTCCCTCACTCTCTCCTGGGCCATCAAGTATCTTGCTGTCCATACCGACGTCCAGCAGAAAGTTCATGACGAGATAAAAAAGGTAGGATCGAGTGGGGGAGGGGAGGGGGTGAAGGGTCCGGGAACGAGTGAAGTGGACCAAGGAATACTCATGGGCTTGACACTATGATTGTTGGATGCTGTTCGTTATTCCGAAGGTTCGTTAATCCGAAACACACAAATTCCCCAAACCGAGAGGTTCGTTAATCCAAAAATGAAAAGAGTTCGTTAATCCGAACACTTTGTGGCGTTATTCCGAAGGTTCGTTATTCCGAAGGTTCGTTAATCCGAAAATGAAGCAGGGTTTGCTGTTCCGAAGGCTCGTTTATTCGTAAATGAAATAGGGTTCGTTATTCCGAAGGTTTGTTAATCCGAAAATGAAATAGGGTTCGTTATTCGGAAGGTTCGTTGATCCGACAATGAAATAGGGTCCGTAACGGACCTTTGGAATAACGAGCTTTGTTTCATTTTCGGATTAACGATCCTTCGGAATAACGAACCTTATTTCATATTCGGATTAATGAACCTTCGGAACAACATACCTTCTCACATTTTCGGATTAATGAACCTTCGAAAGAACGAATCTTCGGAATAACGAATGTTTGGAATAACGAAATGTAACCTAATTGTTAAGGGGATGGCAATGAGCGAGGTGGAGCTGTGTAATTACCACAGGACAGTGAGACCGAGGAATCTTCGTGGGCATGACACCATAATTGTTTAACAGAAGAGGGCGGGAATGAGTGAAGAGGAGCTATGTGACTACCACATGTCATGACTGTTCGACCGAGGAATCTCCGTGCGCGTGGTCCCATGAACATGATGAATGCGTGAGGTGGAGCTATGATATGTGATTGCCTCAGAACCGTGCCACCGAGGAATATTACCAGCCTTGGCACAATAATATCCTTCCCTTGTTTGACAGAACTGACATTTATGGTGGCATTAGACTCCGAATAAGATGCGAGATCATTTTCGTCTCCCAATTGAATTGCCACTTGTATGTCTATCACTGGGTCACGTTTTCACGTTGTATCAAATTCTGCCATTACAGGGCCTATGACCGATCAGTAATATTAAAGATGATTATTTGTGTCGAAAATTTTGAAGCTTGTTAGTGACGGTTTACCTCTGATCGAACAGACTTTTAACCAAGCACAATTTTTCGTATGATATAAAGATATACAAGTACAGGATTTGTATATACAGCTGTATGGCATACATGCCCATGACGTTATCATTATCAGTTGCATTTCTTTTTTTTTCCCCACATAGATCGTTGGAGACCAGCAGGTATCCGTATCACATCGTGGGCAGCTTCCTTACACCGAAGCCACGCTGCTCGAGATCCAGCGGCTTGCCTCCGTGACGCCGGTCGTGCCCCGTATGACGGTCAATCAAAGACACCTCGGCGGGCGGTCAGAACATTCCCAAGGGAACAAAAGTACTGCTCAATCTTTGGTAAGTAGGCTCTCTGCTTTAAGTGAAATAAAGAGAAATATGAACTCTTCCTTAGCTGTAATCGTCATAATGATTGTAGAAGTAGAGTCAATAATGTTAATGATAATTATAAATGGTTGCGATTATACAATATAATTGAAATGATGACAATAATACTTGTAAATAATTATATCATGTTTATTGTTGCAAATCGTTATTGTTGTTGTAATTGAATTGAATTGAATTGGATTTATTTTCACATCAGACATATCATTGCAGTCTTTACTGCAGCTTTAAGAGCCCTAAAATAATATCCCGACCTAGTAATATCAGAGATAGAAGCGAAGAGTCGGCCGCACCTTGCGCATGGTGAATTTTTCGAAATATCAGCAGTGTGCATGAAGATCAAAGATACATCGCACCAACTATTTTCTTCTTTCATGGTTGTCTGATATCAAATTTTAATGCTCTTCCTCATTTGCGTAGACCCTTTTTTTTTTATAGCAAAGGGGTTGGGGTGGGGAAGGGTCAGTCTGAAATACTGAGAATAAACAATATTCTCCAAACTCGCAGAAAGGGGATGATTTTTTTTTTCTTGAGAAAGTGTGATCCTCATTTATTCCTTGTTGTTTTTCTTCCCTTTAAAATGTGCAGTGTTGATTATTGCAACGAGAAGGAATTTATGTTGGCCTACAGAATGAAATCATGTCTCCTTATCCAGTACAAGCTTTCTCGTGCTTTAATTTGTGTACTTATTGTATTCAACTATATGTATTCAGTTCACAAGAGAAAGTTGCATTGACTCAGCTTGCCAGGTAACGAAATATTTCTGGATTTGTTTCTTTTTTATGAGTAAAATGTTGTGTTTTCTTTTCATCATGAAAGGTCGCTGCATCGTGATCCAGATGTATGGGCTGACCCAGATAAGTTCAATCCTGAGAGATTCTTGGAAGATGATGGGACTGTTGTCAAGCAACCAAAGAGCTTCCTCCCCTTCTCTGCCGGTAAATTGACCCTCCTCCCCCCCCCCCCTTCCCATGGGCCATTTCCCTTCATGTACTTCGTATAGATGGCAAGGGGTTTCATGGGAAAAGGAGCTTCAAACATAATGGAGATACAACCTTCATATCAATGGCTGTCTTTTGCGGCCCATGAGTGCAGAGTCAGTGAATGACATTTCTCAGTGTGCGCGCGCTCTCTCCTCTCTGTCTTCTAGATATACTAGTAGTTAGTGTCTCATTTATTAATGAAAGAGTTATTTTTTACCCCATCACTATATGCGGTGCTTGAAAAAAAAATAATTGGACTCCATCTGATCATATTTGATCTATCTGATGGACAGAAAGTATGGACATCTGATCCATTTCATCAAAATGTGCAGCTGATCGTTCAATTTCAAGTCCACAGAATGCAAAAGCTCCCTCGTGTGAGAGGGGGACACCCCTTCCCACACCCTCCCAATGGTATTGTGGTCCACCTCCATAAACTTTGGTGCAGATTGAAGACGTACACGCAGATCAAGATGGAACAGATAAAACGATTAAGCCATTCACATCGTCTCCGAATATTCATTTTTCATACTTTTTGCTAGATTTTTTTTTTAACTTATCCATCAGAAATGGAAGTTTGTACTGACCCTTTACACCCCCTCAACCGGGCCTCTGTAATCAAAGGTCCATTTTCTTGACCTCCACATCTAGCTCCCCTTGAAAAATCCTGGCTACCGGCCTGTACTTGTTTATTTACGATTTAAAGCCACATTGCACATTGATAGGAGCAAGAAAGTTTTACTGCAGTTTGCTCTTTATAATCTGTTTATTTCAGTACTATGTTTCAGGAACCTACGCCTTTCTTTTGTTTGTTTGTTTGTTTTTTCATTTATTTTCAAGGGAAACGCGTATGCATGGGTGAGCAGCTGGCCAAGATGGAATTATTCCTCTTCTTCACGACCATCATGCAACAGGTCAAGTTTTCACTTCCGCCCGGCGAATCCGTCTCCTTTGGAGGCCTCTTAGACCTGACCCGCTACCCGGCACCGTTCGGAATCGAGATTTTCCCATGGAATGACTGATTAAGTAACACCCTGGATAATAAAGTATATAGCAGAAACTCTTGGGGGGAAAAAAGGTCATGGGACACCGGGGAATATACTTAGTCATATCTCTCACTTTGATATAGAGAACAAATAGAAAACTACATTCTGATCATGCATTTACTTCGCTATACTGTATCAGTTTTCTTTACATAGCACCATGTTTGCACTATGTAGTAAATGGGGTTTTTTTCCCCCACTGACAAATTAAGAATTGTTACAGCTCTTCGGACAGATTATACATGTATCAAAATACACAGTTAGATGGAAATGAAGGAAACCGAGGACAGTGATTGTTTCACATTGTCATTGCATTTATTCATGGAGACGAGTCGGAATTCGATGGAGACGTTTGCCACCTACGATTTGCCACATTATAAAATCATATTACTACATCCGATGAACTTATATTATTTTGATTGTGGATGAGTATAAAAATCTCGTCAGCTTCTAAAGAAACTTGAAGCACTGGCTGTAATGACAAAAGAAAAATAACTATAATCTTTGAATTTTTTCTTTACCGGAATTCGTCTTAAAACCCTGATGCCATCAAGCATGCTAAAAGAAAAGAGTTGACCACGCCTTCCTGACGACAGAAGGTCACGTGATGTGCGCGGATGCGCACGATTCCATATTGTGGCTGAAAACTACACTGGTGGCTCTTCTTTTGTACGTGCAAATTTGCGGCTGCTACGACGCACACAGTATTTTTTTTAAAAGTACAAATATATTTTTATGCTGGAAAGACTTTTTCTTATCATTTCTTTTCTCGCCGCCACTAGTACCTCTACAAACCCTGCGTTCCGCTACCAGAAGACATTACCGGACTACACCACGATAGCACATTCACCATCATTTTATGTGACCTATAGATCTTTGTTTACACAACATAGATAGCAAGATACATTGGCGTAAATTGACAAGCTCAAGCACAGAAAACGCCCCTAAAAAACCCACACACATCCACACCTTCACATAATATTAATAACACACATGAAGTCATGAACACACGTTCTTGAATAATTATGATAACTTGGCCCAATGCATCTGACAAAAACATTCTAAAGCATTCCTCTACCCCAAGACTTTAACGCTTACAATCCTTTGCCGTTGCTTTCGCTTTCACGATAATAATATTTAATGACGAATTAGAATTGCATTCTGTGTACAGGCAGGTATAAAAACAACAACCACACAAATTGGCACAAACACTAGCCATCAAGGACGTCTAAAAAGTAGTTCGATTGCAGTAGTAGCTAGTTTGATCATGCGTAGTAACTTCAATTTCAACATTAATAGTACAGACAAATGCATGCTTTCAATAAATATAATAGCGTAAAAAGTCTGACATTGGCATCAACATTACAGTTTGTTCAGTCATTTTAAGGTACTGTACGTTTACCCTGAAAGACCTCTGAAAAATGAGAATCTAGACTACATGGATAATTATGTATAATTACATAACATAATTCTTTCTATGTACGGTCACCCTTGATTTAAATACTTTGTCTACGTCACCAGTTGCAGCAAAACAAACGCGCCCCGATTTATTAGGGCATGTCTATTTAAACAGAGGCTCAAACTACTGTCTTGTTTTCTCATTTGGAATGAAAGTGCTCTTTGAGTATTTGAATATTGGATCTTTGGATCTGAGAGTAAACACACCTGACCAAACATTCAGACGTTGTTTTTTTTTTCGCAAAACGAACAGAACTAACATACACATTTAGTTACTGACTGATATTAATTTCTACCAGTGACCAACCCTTGCTAACACTCATTGGTCCTCAATTTTGATTATTTTCTTTTGATTTGTTTTAGTTGTCTGTTTGTTTGATTGGTTGGCGAAGTGTCCGAATGACATCTTATGGCGAATCACGTCACGAGGAATATCCTTTCAACTTTGTAATAAAACAAATAATGCACACTGTACTATAATCAATTTCAGTTGGAATTACAATGCCTCCAGCAGCGTCGGAGCAGCTCGTATTTAAGTTTCCTTCTATGGACGATGTCTGCTCAGGTCTCCACACAGTGGCATAACTTCTGCGATATCCAGATCCAAGGCATTATCGTTTTTTATTTGTTTGTTTGTATTTATTTTTGTCGTAAGGTACTTCACATATACATGATACGACGCAGTGTTTACTACTAACACACGCAGTGAACTCACTGTCGAACATGGTGAGCTGTGTTGGCATGCAGCTCCGTGGTCACTGATCACACGACTATGTGCACTCAGTCCTTTCTCCATACACAATAGATTTATAAATGCACTCAACCCAGACATACTTGGATACTGAAACCACTCTTTGTCTTTTACTCGTTAGATACTGATTTAAAAAAAATGACACATTTGCACTGACAAAACATAATTAGCCAACATAGAAAAAACCCACAAGAGACCAGTCGGGGTCTCGCGCTCAACTGAACATCGCAATTTCACCTTCCACGCATTCTTCCAGACTATTTCTTACCCGGGTACCTGAGATTATAGGAAGAAAACTGGGGGAAGAGATGCTATCAATTTGTATACTCCGTATATTTCATTGACAAACATACCCGCCAAATATGTGGAAAAATTAATTATAAGCGGCTTCAAAGCAAACCATGCCCAGTTTTGATTATCCCCATCTCCCCCGCAATACACACACATGGCACAGCTCCAGACCTCCTATGAACAGACTTGAAACTGCGGACACCAATTTACTTACTCATAGCACTAATCAAGTTTATCACCTTTGTTTCTAGAGAAAGATTTCTCCCTTGGGGCTCCTTAAAGTGGCGAATTGCGTCCGTTTGTACAGATATATACCAGCAATATTAATCCCTACCAAGTTTGGTGAAAAATCTGATCATGCCTCTTCAAAAAGAATATAAAAATTTGAAAATTGGCTATGATTCCGTCCTCCCGGGCCTTATCCTCGATCTGCCGCGGACAAACTTGAAATCACAGTCACTTATCTACAACTTAGAACGACGCGCGACGCACGACGGACGCCGGACACCGGACGATGAATGATCTCAACAGCTCACTTGAGCCGAAGGCTCAAACGAACTAAAACAACAACAACAACAACAACAGCAACAAAGCAACAACATTATTTCTAAAGTCTACTCTGTTCAAAATATAGTTAGTACTGAATACAGGAATTTCATGCGACCTGACGATTGACCTCCAGTCACCTGGTCACAGAGGTCATGAGTTGAAATAACTATGTCCAAAGCAGCAATAGGTACACTTTCCTCGTGTCCATATAATTGAAAACAAACTTTGTTAATCTTGGCAAACGACTTCTACCGGCATTTTTTTTAATGCAACAATGTCAAATCAAGTGTCATTAAGCCATTGCGAGCTCTTACCCCACGCAAGATATTGAAGTCTGCACTATAGAACATGTAGTGGCCTACCTACGTGATGCTTGCGAATACATTCAATGATAAAAGTAGCTGCATGGGCATTGCCCAACGCCCTCAGCATGAAGCACGTAGCATACACAAAAATCGACGTCTTGGCAATAGTTATGGCTATACAGAAGCTGTGGTAACACTGGCAAAAAAAAAAAAAAATCTTGAACTTTAAATTCTCGAAGTTTGGCCAGTCTGGTTGCATCCCCCCCCCCCCCCCTTCCCGGCCAGGGAAAAAAAAAAGTTTTCTCGTTAAACTCCCACTAAAACTAGAGAAATTTCCCGAACCCGCGCAATCATTCTCAAAGATTGTCAAGTGACCATAGTCCCCTTCCCGATTGCGGTGCCCTGTCAGATGGCACGTGCTTTCTTCTTTGTTGCCGGCGCCTGTGTACCAGTGACCCAAATTTATCGAGAGCTGAAACATCAAAATCTGATAC
This sequence comes from Diadema setosum, assembly GCF_964275005.1. Taxonomy (NCBI): domain Eukaryota; kingdom Metazoa; phylum Echinodermata; class Echinoidea; order Diadematoida; family Diadematidae; genus Diadema; species Diadema setosum. Next base: position 8,796,116 of record NC_092693.1, on the reverse strand, counting down.
TTAAAGAAATATGGACGAGCCAACTTCGCGAAGTGTTCTCAAAGTCAAACTTCTCAAGGTTTTGCCAGCGTGATAACGGCTATTTCGGCAACGAGTTCACAGCTGACCTGAGCTGAATTGAGGTCAAGTACTGCGGTCGAAAATAATGCCCCTGCTAGCACTTCCGGTGCACCCAAAGCATTGCCGCATTTAATCTCTATCACAGATTATGCAATAACATGGAAACAGTGTGCCTGACATGGCAGTGTATGCTGTTTGTGGAAAAAAAGTTGATATCTTCCACTTCGTATATGTCCGTATACGACTGCTAATCTTGGTATATAGTAAGTGATGCGAATCCCGCCCCTTTTGGTCATACGGGCTGTGATTATTTTCGCGTTTAAAGCTTCCGTTGATCCACTGACAACTTCTATAAGCACATAGTCTTGAGTTCTCGCCATGATGGTTCCCTCATGGTTCCGTGTTCATATTCAACTGTGTACGAGCCTATACATCCCATCAAGACGACTTCAGTGTGAGACTACGTGATACTTTTCGAACTCCAACTTGCACCCCATTTGGTACTCAAATGTCAACTTCGATCCAGATTCTTGGAAAAAACAGAAGGCTGAACGATTTAAACACTCCATCTCATCTGGGTGTCGTTGTGCGTAACGCCCGCGACGACGTGCGAACCAGTCGACGTCTTTTGGTTCTCCACTACTACCTGACCCCTTTGAATAAGGTGATCTTTTGCTCCTCGGCTAGTCGAGTGATAAGTTCCATTTCGTGGGTGGAGTCGTGAACCCTGGTCTTGAGGAAAGCAGAATTTCTGGCGCCGTCGTCCTTTTGCCAGTAGTGGTCCCAGAATCCTTTGCTGTTGGCGCCGAAGCCGAATAAACTCACCTGCGTTCGGAGAATGCCGGAGCACACAAGAAAAAAAGGGAGAAAAAGATAAAATTAATAAAAGAGGGACCACTGGTAGCAAATAAAGATTTTGGCTTTCAAGTATTAGATCCTTTGTTCGGTTCCTCCCCCTATGCTTAGTCTTTCGGACATGATGTGTAAATGCATTATAAGTCCCTTCTTAACGAGAAGAGTAATTAGGAAGCTGGTAATGCTATGGGGAAGGGGGTGGTGGGGTTGGGGTGTGATGGCTTCTGGGCCATCTGGAGGAACAATTTTAATACTGAACAGACTCTACCCTTGGGATAATAAGACCACTTCCCTGACAAATCCATCTCAAGAACAGAGGCAAAAGGAGAGAAGAGAAGAGAAGAGTATAGAGCAGAACAGAGGACAGCAAAGAGAAGTAAGGGGAGATGAGGTGGGGAATTACAAGACGAAGGGAAGTCAGAAGTCAACAAGGGGTGATTAGGTGACCATGTTCCATTCCAACCCTTAAAGAAATACATGTATCGACTAAGATACATGAGGTAGGCAAACAAACAATATGAGAAGGATGTGAAAAATCGACAAAGATGAAAGTCTTGTAAAAGCATGTAAAAGAAGGTAGTCAAATGTAAAGTAGCATGCAGGCAGTCACGTTCAAACCATGAAAGTAAAACACGAGTGTGTGCGTGTCTATGAGTAATACAGCCCAGGGGCTCGACACTAGGGGCTGGCTTAATGTACGTAACTCACAGGCCTTTTTTCGAGCTCATGGGCCTTATTTGCCTATATAGTGTCGAGCTTATGGGCCTATCTTGCCTAGTGTCTACCTCACGGGTCTATTCTAACTTAGTGTCTAGCTAGTGGGCCTGTTTTACTTGGTGTGTAGCTCATGGGGCTGTATGACTCGTGGACCTTTTTTTTCACTGTCTAGCTCGAGGGCTGTACGACTCGTGGAAGTCGAGCTCGTGGGATGACCAATTCCTACTTACCTCGTCACAGAACTGCAGGGCGAAGAAAGTACCGAGAGTTCCCGAGGAAGGATATCGCCCCTTCTTGTCGATCCAGTCGTGGTGAATATGCCACATCAACTCAGGGTTAAAGAAGAGCATCTGCACGAATTCAAACACCCCAAAATTCATAATGCTTCGCGGCTTGACTCCAGTCAATGATTATGAACGAGACCTTTAATCGCATTCGTTTTGATGTCACAGCTATCCGCGGATTTTAGCACTTATCATCACCTTGCGCGGTCATGTAGGCCTACTCTAAACTTATAATCTGCCTTTTGATACCCAATTGATCTGAACCTTTTTCAGTTGTTTGGTTTTAATTTAGTTTCGTCTTTTTAAGGATGATCAGGTACTGTCAGTCCAAAAAAGAGAAGTATACGGTCATTTAGGTATCATTTGTATGTCTATAATTACGTGATATACTCTACATTCATCTGCTTCCTATATCCACACTAGATACGTTCAGATTGTGATCCTTAACTTCGAGGATACGCTAACTTTAAGGATAAGCTCGTAGTTAAGTATGGATCGCCAAGTGTCGCATTGTCTCTTTCGTCACAAAATTGTCATTCTTTCACGAAACGATAATTTTGTGACGAAGTTGTTTTCCGTTGACAAGTGGCAACGTCAATTTCGTCACGACACGACAATTTTGTCAACGAAAGAACAACTTCGTCACGAAATTGTTTTTTCGTGACGAAAGAGAGACAATGCGACACTTGGCGCGCCATACTTTACTAAGAGCATACTCAGTATTATCCTCGTAGTTAGCTTGTCTTCGAAGTTAAGGATCACCGTCTGCACGTCTTTTAGAGTTTCAGTCCATTTCACCGGTACAAGGACACTACTGAAAAAAAAAAAATACACCTTTATACGAGACGCGTATTTTGGCTGCCAGGCGTTCCCTACGAACGAAAAGCATTTGCTACCTCTTACATTTTAATCTTACTTTGCGACATTGTACCCATGAGGAAGAGGGAGAAACTAACCTTTGATGGAGGAACCTTTATTTTTGATCTGACGGCCATATACGTTCTGCAAAGACAAAAAGAAAAAATAACAAAGGAAGTAGGTAAATGTGAAGAAAGGCAAATGCAGTAATATTCAATATTGAAAGACACGAAACTACTTTTCAGTTTGATTTGATAAGGATATCTCTAGGATTGCATGTCATAAAGTCTAGCTTCGATCGGAATTGTTTATAGAAGCGTCTCAGAGAACAGCTCACACATACGATCTGAAATTTAATTACAGAGGAAGGAAATCATTAGGAACTTATGCACTAAACTTATACTGACCATGACGTGTGTTTTTTTTCAGGACCACTCTGTGTAGGGACTCAATTGATAAATAACTCATTATGTGCTGTGCATTTATTGAGATTTATAGCAAGATGGCTTGACAACATTCAATGGATGCACTAATGGAGGTGTAGACTTGCGGTGAAAATATCACAAATTTGCAAGTATTCTGACAATTTTAGTCACCACTGTACGATCCTATAAGATCACATTTCACTTGAATTAGTGTCCTAACAAATTGATTTGAATCTGTTTGGTGCCGGTCTTCAAACCCTGCCCAAGCGTCTTGCATCAAGTATATTATGTAAAGTTGAGAAGTGTTCCTTTCTGTTCATACTTTGGCGTTCATTTCGTTGACCGTTGTGTTTTGACTGTGCCAACTAATTAACGATGGCTGAAGTCAGACCGAATAATCTGTTCTGTCTTGCCTTTCCTTTCATAATAAAAATAAAATGTTCCTTACACATTTGAAATTTTGATCACTGCAATTTCATTGCACGATAGTAAAATAACGTATTGTTGATTTTCTACTGAGATGAAATGTTCACTTTTTATAGACTTTGTAACAGGCAAATAATATAAGGAACTTATGAAGAGTGTCTTGCCATGAAAAGTAAAATCACAGAAATAAAAACAGTCACAAACTGTCAAAAAATGTCCTCCAAAACATTGTTCCAATGTACCTTTGTGTGGATAATTTCCAATTACAAACTATCCACACTGTACACCAGTCAAATTTGTTTGTGTATGCGCTCGTCTTGAGCCCCCTTGGTCTGATGTGCGTGTTTATGTATGTTTGCATGTATGTATCGCAAAACGTGCCAACTCCATTCTTGTTAAGTTAAATTTGAGATATTTGCGATTTGATACTGCTGAAAAACAAAGAAAATGATAAGAAAATGCGGAAGAAGTTTAATCATAACTTCAAAAATACTCTGAATGTTTTAGATGAGGTGTTACCGGAAAGGTTTCATTTCGCTCATTCCGAAGACGGACTAACTTTCAAATATTCATAAATGGTGCTTAGCCCATTTTGCAATGAAACTCTTGATTTATTAATATTTTCTGTTTTTTGTTCAGTATCTCACAGCCTTATGAAGTTAAAAGGACATCATACCGCTTCACCTCCCCCGTAGTGAGGGCGCTCGTGGCCCATTTGATATCCAATATCTTGAAGTTGAGCAGAACGAAATTACTCTCGGCGGGAATGTCCATGTAGCTCTCCGGGTACATCAGGCGATAGTCCTCCCGGCCGCCCACGTCCTTCTCGAACCCCTCTGTCTTGGCCTGGTTAATTCTGGCAGGGGGAATTCATCATTGTATATCATAATTATGCTGACAATGTAATGATGAGAACTACCAACAATAGAACAGCAATATTGCTCTCGATGTCGATGTTGATGATAACACTTATGATTATGATAGTGTACTACAACGACTTACTAACTTCTACAACATGCACTTATTATGAATACTATCAAAACTATTATCCCTATAGTACATGTAACATTACATGTAATGCTATACTGATTGATAAGGATGATAACTAACATTATTAGGCCCGTGCTATTAAAGTCCCAGTTCCTTTGTCTCTTTGTTGATTTACACCACCTTACAATCGTTTCTGGTTTGTGTTCACCATAAACGGCTTGTTCTATATTCTTCACAAACTCTTCCTGGTGCGTCCTCTTACTGCATAATCTGAAGAAAAAAAAATCGAAAGCAGGAAAAACTTCCCCCTTTAACTTCAATACGGCGTGGAAGCCGTTTAGCATTCCATAGATACCTTATGACTGCGTCGTGCGAGTCGATCAGTTCGCCGTATCCGCTGCCCCGCAGATTTCCGGAGTTACCCACGACGGCGCACCGCAAGCATGTTGATAAGTTCCGCGTCATAAACCGCTGGGGGTCAGGGATCACCTCGAATGCCTTGGTCAATGCATCAACGTAATCCTTATCAGCGTTGCCTTGTAAACCCTGCAAAGCGCGAGAAGACATCAGAAACATATCATGGTAAGTGCCAGAAAAACAAACAAACAAACAAACAAATCAACAAACAAATCGGAACAGCTTTTGTCAGCACGGTGAGATCAAAATGAATTGCCATTGCAAGGATAGGAGACACACATGAGCGTCTTCCCGACCTATACCCGAATTATTTATTAGACACCAGCGTAAAGACACATCACAAGCAAAAAGAGAACAAGGAAGTACCTAAGGATTTGGCAGAGATAGACTACTGTCACCATATCTTCCAATTGAGCTGAACACTTCAGGCTTGGGAAGCAATACATGTATAAACATACCAGTCATATATATTTCGTCAGTGTTACCAAGCGTATTTTCAGTTATTTATTGCATATTACAGCAGACTGAAATATACCGATTTGAAATAGATACTTATAAACAAATTTTCTCCCCCCCCCCACCCGCTCGTTTCTTCAGGACTTGATATTAGTAAAGGCCTACTTTCATGACTTTCTGATATTACGGAAGCTACAGAATTACTACATTATTAATGGAATATCTTCCTAGTATAATTAGTATCGTTGGATATTATTTTTTCTTGATTACCACCCCCACACAAACATTAAAATCCTCTACGTCCAGTTTTGTATGTATTCCGTTCTCCAGCTGGAGAATGGGGGGGGGGGGGGGGGCTTTTAGCCATGCTGGGTCAACCCATGTGAAACTCGCTTCCGCAGTGTCTGTAGAACCAAAAACTCTTCCTTGTTATTAACAGTAGACATGTCTTATGTTGTTTATCTGTGTGTGCCGAGTGATGACACACTGACAGATTAACAGAATCTTGAAATACTGTAATCATCATTTTCATATTAGTGTGAATTGGTTTTGACTTTTACTTTTGTTAGTAAAGCGCTTTGAGCATTAAATGAAAATGGAGAATAGCGCTATTAATTTTGCACTATAAAAATCACATGAATCCTACACTGTCATCGGATGCAAAAGACGAGTTCAGAGGGTCCACTTAGTTGCAGGTATCGATTATTTTACGTAAATCGATTCTGATATTTCCTAAAAGACAGGATGCAAGGTTTGGCTTCCCTATCGATTGACAACATCTGAAATAATTTGCCCAGCTTTTAAAAATGAAATTGAACAGTTTTTGTTATAGGGCTTGCCTGTACATCATGAGATTTGATAGAAGTATGTATATAGCGCTGTTGGATCATTGCTCGAGTTCGTTGCTCCGTAAAGTAGATGGAGACTTGTCAGGCTTGGATATTGTTACGTTATCTAATTTACCTATTAAGTAGTTGCTACTCATTATATTTATTTTGTTGAAATGAGTAAAGCTTGGACATAATTGCATACTACCTCTTGTTCTTCGATGTTGGTGAAACAGATACGCTTCTGTTTGTTTGATTTTACTGGATTCATTACAGCCAACTCAACATGCAGTAACTGTGCCTTGGAATGTAACCCACCTCCCTGTTTAAGCACAGTCTTTGAAGGGGTTGGATTTTCAGAAACAGCGCAAACATGGTAGAAAAGGGTCATTGCGCGCTGAACTAAGTACAGCATACAATGTGAGCATGCATAATATTGGTAATTTAATGTTACGAACCCATATTCGTACTGTATTTGGAGATTAGGCATATTGAGAAACAAGACTAATGACGTCATGCCTGCTATTTCACACAGTTTATTGTTGTGAGCGTTACCTTTGCTGTTCTTTGTCACATCTGGACATTTTTTGGTTGTTGTTGCAGTTCACCAAGAACGATACAAGTAAAAGAAAAAAAAAAAGAACACGTATACACGGGGACACGTGTAAGTACGATGAATCATATAGCGCGGAATGTTTACTTCGAAATCATCACACACCACAATGTCACGTGCTGTGCATGGAAGGCGATAGGTTGAGAAAGTGTGGAGAATGAAAGTATATTCGATCTACATCGGTTTACGAAGTATTGATTTGTGTACACAAAGTACACAGGAAAGTAGTTTTTTCCATGTCTGCATAGGATTTGCCAAACAGGCCAAGTGTCATAGGGAGACTGTGTATTGCGAAGGTCGGAATATTATGATTCGGGAATCCCGCAACGATTGGGAAGACGGTTACACAACATGCTCACGCGAGCAGTCCAATATGGAAAACAACATGGAGCGTGATATCGGACTTCTTGTGGCCAGTCTACGAGCCTTCGTAGGTGGTAGTCAAGATTCCAAACGCTTTTATCAATCAACACCCTCACCATCGGTTTTATCAGGTATATTATACAAGGTGTTCTGATTCATGCCTTCAGTAACGACGTTAAAAGCCTTCTTGACAATGATGCGTGCGCCATTTCTTTACCCGAGACACGACGCATCACGCTATTATATCCTTGAGTGCGGGCTTCTCACCGGCGGGAAAATGAACACGAAATTTAATGGTTCTACACTTGGTTGCCATGGCTACGTGCATTTTTGGCAGATGTATCAACGCAATCCTGATTACGAATCGGTACATTTCGATTACGAAATGGTACGGGGTTCGAAATGATGGCGATTATGTCGAAGAATTACATGTAAAAGAATGACCTGTACCTTATTCGTGTGTTTGAGCTGCAAATCGTTTGGTGCAGTTATTTTCTTTGTTCAATTTCTGTCTTACAAAAAAAAAAAAAAAAAAAAAAAAAAAAGAAATCCTCACCCTCCGTCCCCGTGTATACAGTGTGTGTGTTGTAAGCTGAATAGTTCTTCCATACAACACCATGTGAATCTAGCAATCACTGCACTGAGAGACATTCAGCAGCAGTTTACAGCGTCGTTAGGACTTCCCCGCCGAGTTCATAAACAACTCCGCAGACAATACCCCCAAAGTAAACTGATTTGCCCAATGGTGATAACCAGTCAAATACAGATGTCATAAAAACAACGCACAGGGACACAATTAGAGAAAATATCACGGCACAAATGGCCTATGACGATGGGTTCATTAAAACACATGGCAACATGAGTAATCATATTTATGGGAAAGGATAAAAGTATTGTTGTAATCTCTCGCACATGGAAGTGGTTAAAGGGATAGTTAAGTTTTGGTTGAAAAGGGGAATTCAGATTTTAGCTTTTTGAAAGATAATTAGAAACCATTTATGAGATATTAAAGAGCATAGAGTTCCAAAAGGAATTCTAGGATATTTGATGAAAATCGGCTTTTAAATGACTAAAATATCAATAAACAAAGTCGTCCTAATCAAAGGTGGGTCCCACCTTATGATAAGAACTCTTTGTTGGATATCTCAGCAATTTCAAAACCAGCTTTTAATCAAATAAACTTGTTATTCCTATTAGAGTTATATCCTTTTTCATATCATGTTTGATAAGAGATTTCTCATTATCTCACAAATATGTTGGAAACCTGAAGGCCCATCTCAGCCAAAACTATACCACCTTATAAAATGGTAGCAAAATCTGCAATATCTAATTGTCTTTCAAATTCTTAGTCTTTTTTTTCTTTCGATTCGAAATTTTTAAATTTCTACTGGGTGATGTTGTGGGTTATAGTCCAGATCGGGTATCACGGTATTATGCTCGGAAAACATGATTCATACTGGGTAGTACCCTTCTGCACAGGCTGTCAGAAGATTTTTCCATCACATTCGCGTTATGTTATTTTTATGCTCTGTACCACCTACTTCTCTTCCCTTTTCCCTCATAATATAACCCCTAATTATGGAAGCAGTACACAGGGTTTGTTTGTTGTTGTTGCTGTTGCTTTGTTCCAAAATCATGCAGAAGTTATTCACCTCATTCCCAGTTAAGGTCGCCTTTATTACATGCACTTGTTGCATAGTGTTTGCAACACAAATCACTGTACGAAATAAATCATCGGAATACGAAATCGAATACAGATAAACAGTACTATTCTAGTATCTGTTTTCTTTTTCTTTTCTTTTTATTTCTGCCAATGCCTTTTCCCATTCTACGCAACCATATAGTGACTTCGTTATTTTTATCGATGCTTCGAGACTAGATATATCGTCCATCTCCAACTACATACAATTGAAGACAAGCCCTATCACCTTCAAAGGTTACCGCATACAAAACAATAAAATTTTTAGACATTGTAACAGTCGTTTTCGCTGGAACTTCCCAGTTGGCTTTATGGCATACAATTAAATCCCGAAATGTAAAAAATTGTTTTTCGGTGCCATACGGCTCAAAATGATTGAGCACTTGATCCGGACAGAGTTCGTCACAATCTGAATCAAAGCCACAATAAATCATAGTGGCTTATGATGCAGCTTTTTATACTGAGTAATTATCATAATCACTGCAAAGTTGATTTGCACAGCTGCGCTCATGTTAGCACTCGCACGTGGGCTGGCATTTTGTCTGTTTTTCTCCAATAAAAGTGACCCGGATGGTTCTCTTTCCACTCACTGAAACAACGGTTGCCACCAGACCTCAAGAGAAATTACCAGTGCGCGATATAATTCCATGATGATTGCTTCAAACATGTATTAAGCACATGAATCAACAAATAAATTGCGAAACACATAATCATATTACAATGTGCAAGCAGGACAATTTTATTGGGCTTGTATCATATCAACAACAACAACAAAAAAATGCGGCAAGGAAAGGGAATTTGACAAATTGTTGATCTTCATCGTGGCGGCATGTAATAGTAAACATTCATAGGCAACTGTCACATTGCCTCTGCAAATTTAGAGAACTCGTTTAGATGTACCATTTTAATTGAAGTTGAAGAAAAGAAAAGAAACATAAGCGCCGTAAAATATAGAAAATATTTTGAAAAGGTGTCAGTGGTAAGTTGATGACTGCAGACAAAATGCATAACTTCAACAGTTTTTATAACACAGTTACATATTCACTACGATGACAACTTTTCAACACGAAGATAGAGAAGACATAATAGTAAAACGACGTTGTGACCACATTGATACGGACCATATTACAATATGTAGGTCCCGAAGTCTAAAGCTTGGTTGTGTGGGAATTGGTGAACATGTGACTTCTGGTTTCCAATTTGTGTGTGTGTGTGTGTGTGTGAGAGAGATAATGAGAAATCTCGTATGAAATATGAAAGAGCACACAATTTATTCTGAGAGGAATTCAAAGTTTATCTGATGAAAATTTGTATTGAAATTGCTGTGATATCCAAAAAAAAAAACAAAAAAAAAAAAACAAAACAAAACAAAGCAATCCTAATAAAAGGTGGGATCTACCTTTCATTTGGACGACTTTATTTCATTTTGTTTTGGACATCTCAACCATTTCAAACCGATTTTCATCAAATAAATTTTGAATTCCTCTCAGAATTGTGTACTCTTTGATATTTCGTACATAAGTGGTTTCTTATCATCTCGCAAAAAAAAAGTTAAAATCTTAATCCCCATCTAACAAAAAATTGAATGCGAAAGTGGGTACCTAAAGCAAGTTTGACATGAACTCAACAAAAAAAAAATAAACAAATCAAACATGAATACATTGTACAATCAAAGAAACAAAATGAAAAAAATGGAACACAAACGTTGAAGAATAACAGTATGAAATATTAAAAGGAGAAAGAACCCAATATGACTGAAATTTATAAAAGATTTCAATAATACTGGACTTAAATGTATGGAGGAAATTAATTACAAAACCTGGAATATGTAGCCATGGTTATGGTAATCTTCAAGTTGGACTGTATCCTAATCTTCACGAGAAAGGGTAACAGCGTTGCATATACAGTATGTCCCAAAACAAAAATTACAATGGGGCCCTCCGCAATGATATCTTTAAAAATAGTGAATCAATCTAAATACAAATTCAGGGTATGAAACTATAACTCATTGCCCACATCTTACAGAAGACCCCATTCCATTTGCTTCAGTGGTCAAAGAGAAATACGGAATTTTGTAGAGGATGTCGGGAATCTCTTCTGTCCAAGTTCTGTCTATTGTTCACACAAAAGATCATCGAAATGCTAAACTCGGAAGAATCCGATTCATGACATGCTTTACAACAATCCACATTTCTCTGTGACCGCTTAACCAAATCGAATGGGGATTTCTGCAAAATAGAGCTAAAATGTTATATTTCAAGACCCTGAAGTAGCATTTGAAAAAATTAATCATATTGGGCATTATCAATGCGAAAATCTTATTGTAATTTTTTTGGGGACATACTGCAGTAAGTCGCCCCAAAAATTACAATCAGATTTTCGAATTGATAACACCTATTATGATCAACCTGTGTACGTGCTACTTCAGAGTCTTAAGGTATAACATCTTAGCTCTATTTTGCAGAAAACCCCTTTCAATTTGGTTAAGCGGTCACAGAGAAATGTGGATTGTTGTAAAGCATGTCATGAATCGGATTCTTCCGAGTTTAGCATTTCGATGATCTTTTGTGTGAACAATAGACAGAACTTGGACAGAAGAGATTCCCGACATCCTCTACAAAATTCCGTATTTCTCTTTGACCACTGAAGCAAATCGAATGGGGTTTTCTGTAAGATGTGGCCAATGAGTTATAGTCTCATACCCTGAATTTTTATGAAGATTCACTCACTATTTTTAAAGATATCATTGCGGAAGGCCGCGTTGTAATTTTTTTGGGGACATACTGTACAGGTTGGATTAAACAATGTTGAAGAAACGTACTTAGGCGTACAGCACTCCAGTGCATACACATGTAGAATTGAACACCATCCCAGAAATGTACTTGTGTGAAATTGTAAACATTATACGAAATTAAAGAATTATAATAACAAACTATAATAGGTAACTATAAGTATACTAGTAAAGCACGCTATACACCTCACTCACCAAAACCCTGGAATGAGCAGAAAAAAAAAAACCCTTTCGCATTTCACTGACATATGACTATGGGCACATTACAGTTTTAGCTAATTATTGACGTACGTAGTCCAAACGTTTATACCTATACCTTAAAAATGAAATTGAACTCCAACAGGATTAATTTGCTTTTAAATCTTAGAATTTGCCTCCCACATAAATCATTTAATATCTATGTATAATGTGAATGCACCTATTGATAGATTCTGGTTCCTTAATTCATTTTTATTATTCTCGATAAGATAATTTTCATGTCGTTCGATACCACTGCCCAACTCAAATGTTGATACACATATCTTAACATCTCATGATGACTAAAGAACATAATTGCTCAAAAACATACAAACAAACAAACAAACACAAACCAACATATGAATCGTAGCCAGGTTTCTGCTGCAATGTACCCTAAATCAGGTATGAACGAACCTATAGGCCCTACGGAATAACGAACTGGTGTAACGTGCTTTGCAAGGCACGGGAAGGGACTGTCCTGAATTGAATGATGGCGCGAATAGATTAATGACAAAATAAACACGTCACATACATATATCCGATACTGTATAAAACACACGATTCAACAACGTCAGAGTAAATACACCTGGCATGTATTATTCAGCGTGTTATTGATTGTGGTAAAAGGCGTAACTTTGCGGATTCATTATTATAGTTATGGATCGCATTTCCTACCAACGGTATAAGATGTCAGCTAATATTGTAAAACGCAGAGAAGAGAATAATAGTTTTGTCTGTGAACTATTTTCTCATCTATCATTTTGAATCCGTATAAACAAAATAAAGTTGTACAAATATCTGTGCAGTTCGTATGGCTTTCAGGTATAATTGAAATGTCGTTTTGCAAACATGTAGAATAAAGTTGTACAAATATCTGTGCATAATTACCCTATGGCTTTAAGGTATTTTTGAAATTTGAAAAACTCAGAAATGAAAAATGGTGAGAAGGGTGAGAATGGTGAGAGGTCCGTTCGTTGTATCCGAAGTCATGGCAACATTTGAGCAGCGACAGCCTGAGCGTACCCACCGTTCTCAACGCAACAAGAGTCACATTAACTCAATGTACATCCTTGAACTCTGTTAGTTATTTTTTTTCACTTGGTTGTAGTTGCTTCTGTGTTTGTTTTGTTGGGTTCATTTATTCTGTGCGAAATACTGAAGTACTGCTACAATGCACCATCAAGCGATACCGGAAATTACATTAATTCATTCATTCATTCATTCATTCATTCATTCATTCATTCATTCATTCATTCATTCATTCATTCATTCATGTTCTTTTTCATTTCCAACTTTCCAAGCTATATACATTTTTGTAACATTGATGTGACAAGCCTCGAGAACGCACTTTGATTACTGCTATACCGTCATATCTTATACCGATATATACCGTTTGTTTTTGTTTTTTAATCTGAGCTTAGAGTTCAGATCTTCAATTGCAGCTTCTTTCGCTACTCAGAAATCTACAAATCTTCATCTCTACGTAGATTCTCAGTTTTTGTACGGGTTTATCATTATTCAAACATAAAACCCTCATTATGAACTGCGGGAGAAACAAGTTAGCTTAAACGTAACTCAAACAATTATTATCAAACTCCCCTTTTCTCATAGTACGTCTGTGCGCTGAGCATTGGTGAAGAGGGTGGTGTATAGTGGGTAGGTGTGGTTTTTATACCAGCTTTTCTGCAAGTGGCTACAGGAACTGCAAACAATCTTCCCGTAGCAAAAAGACCCGGTAAAAAACCGTACCCGCTGTGCTAATATTTCACAGAACAGATGATTTGATAGAGTCTGAGTGGCATATAAACGTACCAAGAGCACGTTATGGGGATGGTGTGGGAGCAAGAATCGACATGTAGTCAGAGCCACGTTTACTGTGATACAAGAACTGTCGTATCTCCACACTCTTTGGTGACTCGCTTACAATTTTATACATGAACACAAACACACACACACACACACACACACACACACACACACACACACCAAGATAGAAGAATCCTCTCCACCCCCCCCCCCCCTCATATTATGACAAATATGTCTTTGGGATAAGTCCTTCACCCAATCCGGAATCCAAAATGTGCTACGGACAAATACAGAATAACAGTAGATTCTTTGGCCCGTATCCGACTTTTGTTGCATGCTTTATCCGAATTCATTCTGTTTGTTTGTTTGTTTGTTTGTTTTTTGACTGATAGCCTAACAAACAACAAACAAACAAACGATAACTGGCACTGAAAAAAAACCCCAAAAACATTACTTGGGCGAACCTATTAAAGCTCGTCACAGATAACCTTAGTGTGAACGTTTTGAAAATTCTCCAGTAAACTGGTTAAATGACGTGATAATTGCATGATTCTGTGGCTAACTACAAAGTATGCATGATCTCCACAAATCTGATTAAAGCCCCTCAAATTCGAACGTTTGATCCATCAGTTCCAAGTACACTACATTTCCAAGTAGGCCTATATCATTTCGTTGGTCCCCTCCCCTTCAAAAAAAAAAAAAAAAAAAAGTTTTATAGTTATACAGTTACAGTTCCCCGTGCTTAAACCACAGGAGCTACCGTAACTCCATGGTTCAACAAAGCTCCAACTAGTGCTCACTGTGCACCATGTTCAAGGAACAACGAGCAACGCCCCCCCCCCCCTGCACTGAAATGAAGAAAACAACAGTTATTTAAAACAAAAAGGAATGAAATGGGGGAGGGGGTTAAAAGCACTGATTTCTACATAATAAGTTCAGTGGGTAAAAGGCGCTAGATCCAGAGAGCAACCTTGAAATACAGTGTCACCGCTTCCTCAGGCGTTGCGGTGATATACAGATTGTACTAGTACGAATTGTACTTCATCACATCAATATACTATGCAGTATATGTATGTTCAATCCACTTATCATTATCATCACCACGGAGCTACAACACGTAACTCTACGTTATCACCATGCCTATGCCCATTCTTGCGCACTGCACTGTATATTATAAGAGCATTGGCATTGTAGGCTCCGGTGAATTGGAGTGGAAAACAGGCTGGAATATCAGTGGGTGATATCACTGACTTCCGTGAAAGGAATATATCATATTCAATACTATAAATCACGAGGCAGACGCTGTCTCGATAACGCGCACAAAAAAATCATATCGTTCAAGAGCCTCATGATTTACACGCACACCGTGTGTACTTATTGGTCGAATGTCTTGATAGTGACAGTGAATGACATGATTTATGATGCTGTCGTGAATGCTCTTTTAGTGTCCTGATATCCCACAGCTGCAAACTCTCCTCACACCTTAAGTGCATCAGGGGAAAATATTTATGGTGCCACTTCCGGGTTTCACCGGCTGACAAGGAAAAAACAAGAGACGGGAAGGGGGGGGGGGGGGAGGGGTCTCGCGCTAACCTGAGTATCGCAAGTTCACCTTCCATGCATTCTTGCAGACTCTTACTTGAGAACATTGGAAACTTGGGACGGGGGGCATCATTGAGAGCTGGGGGCATGGTGTCCCATTTGCATATTCCATCACACTGGTAAAAATACCTGCCAAGTAAATTGTACTCCATAGAAGGTTGGACTATGCATTTTGGAAGAAAAATGACTTAAAGCTCTATCACTTCTGATTCTAGAGAAGAATATTATTGAGTATTCCTTAATTTAGGACAATTTAGGTCTGCATAATCACGAACCCCTCCCAACTCCAAGGGGGGGGGGGACCCTGAATTTGCAATGAAAAACTTGGAACTAAAGTTATCAATGTAGAAACTCATGGTATTAACTTTGCTTTATCACTTCTGGTTCTAGAGAGGAAGATATATCTATATTTACTTGAGCCTAGGTTTCAACTTTTCCAATACTGCATCACGGCCCTTGGAAAGAGAGTTTATGAACTTGCGGCGCTTAAATTGTTCTAAGCAGCACTGGCGGTACAGTCACTAACTGCAAGCGATGATACCGGCAAGTAAATTAATGATTATTATTCAGTAGCAGTTTTCTGGTTTTAACACGGCGCGTGATTTTGCCAGCTGTTTGGTTCGGGACTCAAAAAAAAAAAAATCTTTAAAGTTGATGGCAGGATTTTTTTATGACGATAATCATCTGCATAAAGGCCCGATTCTTGGCAGTAGGAATCTAACTCTGCATGCCCCGTGCAGTTCCAGCTACCACATGTGACACTGTGGCTCGACATTAACCTTTTCCTTTCGAGGCACTGTCGGGCCACTAAAACTTGTCAATTTGAAATTTTGGTGGCCCGAAATACACGGAAATATAGATTTTTTGTTTTTTTTTGGGGGGGGAGGGGGGAGAATAGCTTTTTTGGAGATTTGGTGGACCCACATCAATTCCCAGTGGCCCAAGGCCATCCGGGCCACCGCTAATGTCGGGCCCTGCGTTTTACTCGAACATTAAGAGCTAGGGGGCGTGCCCATCAGGCCCTACCATGACAGGTGTTTAACCATATTACGGTATAACGAACAGCTGAATGATACGACGGCATTGGCAGACAGAGATGTGACTCTTGTCTGTATTTTTCCCCAAGTGACGATCGTATATACCCTCTAATTGATCGCAACTTGAATTGTTGCCTGTAAGTACTACAATGACACACCCTGTCCCATAGTACTGTTTCGTGAAAATCTAATCCGTGTCAACGTTAAAGGGACTGTACAGTTCTGGTTGAGGTGAGGATTTAGCTTTTAACGTTTCTCAGAAACCACTCTATGAGATGTCTAAGGGGAGTCAAAAGTTTATTTCATGAAAATCGGTTCTGAAATGGATGAGATATCCAAAAACAAGGTGAAACAAAGAGATCCTAATAAAAGGCGTGGCCCATCGCCTTTTATTATTATCACTTTTTTGGATATCTCAGCCATTTGAAAACCAATTTTCATCAAATAAACGTTGAATCCTTCTTAAAATTACATGTTCTTTCACATTTCATGAGAGGCTTCTCATTATCTCACTCAAAAATGTTATAAATCTGAATCCTCACCTCAACCAGTACAGTATACAGTCCCTTAAAGATTCCTTACCCTTTTCCTATTGGTTTGGTCCCATTTTTAGAAAACTCTAAATGTTCTGTTTATCTAGCCTCACTCTTGATACACTAGCTGGTAATTTTTTCCCCAACTTGAAGATGTAGATGGAATGTTCCCTTCAAACTGTTTTAAACATTCCATAACTAATACCAAAAGTTTTATTTTGATTTTTGGCGCCGCCATAAAACTTACCACCCACCACTTGGCCACATCGTCCGGCAATTTCGTGTTCTCCTTCACCCAAACGGGGAGCAGATCTGGCCGGAATTTCTTGTCGAACCAAGCCGACGTTCCTTTTTTCCACAGCCGTCGACACGACGTCGACTGCGTGGCGTTCACGTGGGTGACAGCGGTCAACGAAACGGTATTCGTGTGCCTGGAGGCAGACAGTTTAATTCGTTGTGGGTACATCGTCCTGTAGCTATCACTGTAGTTCGCCAGTCGGTAGCCCAACAAGACTCCGCATAGCAATATCGATGCAACCGCTGCAGTGGTTCTAGCGGTTGGCCTGGCCATATCGCTGATTTAAGGTACAAGAAACTAATTTCTCGTCATCCACACGGGTTTTGTGATATTGCACGAAGGTAGCAGTGCTCTCCTTGGAACAGATATGACAAGCTAAGCAAACCGCATGGGTGAGAGTCCAACACGTCTGTATGATCAAATTTGACTCGGCTCTTGCATGTTTTCCTGTGAAGTTGAGAACTGGAAAAATGGTCTTGTGAATGTTCCGCCTTTAGACAGAGTTCTCCATGAGGCATGTTCAGATGGCAGATCTTTTGGAAAAGAGAAAAATAACAGAGAGAGATACTTAAGTTCACAAGCATAGTATTCTAACCAAAGGCAAAGAGAATCCCACTCCATCCACCACCTCCCATTTTACAAAGTATGTTTACCCTCACGAGTGACGCTGAAACATTGACCAGTATCTCAGGTTAAAGGGATCGTATAGTTTTGGTTTAGACCTAACCTCGGGTTTCTAACATTTTGGGGTGAGATTATGAGAAACCTCTTAATGAAATATGAAAGAGCATGTAATTCCAAAAGAAATTGAACGTTTATTTGATTTGTTTTATTTTATTTGAAAAGAGCAATTCTAATAAAATGTGGGACGCAGCTTTTATTATGATCGCTTTGTTTTACTTTATTTTTGGATGTCTCAGCGCATTCCAAAACCGATTTTCATCAAACAAACTGTGAATTCCTCTTAGAAAGGTACGCTCTGTACTATTTTACAAACGGTTTCTTGATATCTCGCAAAAAGTGAAAAGCCCAATTCTCACCTGTACCAATACTGTACCATCCCTTTAACAGCGCAAATATCATTGTGCAGTGACTATATCTTCTCTTGATTAATCTCATATACTCTCGCCTCTTTTATCTTATTGTTAAGCAGACCTCATGTTGCCGAGTTTCAAAATATCAAGATATATTATACCGTTTCATGACAGCGCGTTGACTTTTTCATCCACGTGTAATGTTGTTCAGTGACACTTACCGCTATACTTCTCCCCCAGTATATCGTTAAGTTTACCATTCCCCGCATATGCTTTCAAAATCACTAGTCAACTGGTATCAAGCAGGCCAGATCGCATTTCTTGTTTCGTTCAGTTCACGATCATTACCTTAATGTGACCATTAACTTATACACTTGTTTCAGTTTCGTAAATCAATCTTATTACATATCTAATATCGAGTCATCATCTCCATTTGAGAAATGATAGAAAGAAATGAATGACACTGAAATAAAAACGAAAATCAAATACGGTTAACTATAGGCTTGTGACTACATCGGACAAAAATAGCACATAGCTGAACAAACAACACATATGAAAACAGGATCGATTTTCTGATGAAAGATGGATATGTAAGTGACAATACATGTCTATCGGTTTGCTATGGGCTATTTTTTTTTTAAGGGAAGCGTTTACGATCCTTCTTTATGGGGTTACGATTTCAGTCTCAACTACATACACCACAACAACATATCACAGTTAACTTTCTTAATTGACTTTGACTTTTGGTTGAATTAGCGATGGAACTGCTAAGTTAAAACACGAGATGCTTGTCGTGATCTTAAAAATAGTACATTTTACCGTCAATACTTGCGTCCTTGATTTATGTATGGCATCCTTATAAAGTGCGAACGTGGAAATGTTGATATACAAAATCTATAAATTTGCAATAACCCATATGAATCGTAGCCGTAGGCATGTGTGAGCTACGAATGCGAAAGGGGGGATACTAATCTAATGAGTGTATACCGTACGGTCCATTGTAATTACATACTGAGCATGAACTCCCATTGGAGAGGGAACGAGGCTCTCGGAGCGCCATAAACCATGTACACTTATTATGGTGTTAGATACGTATCACATGCGCGTCAAATTATCTCCCTTGCTACGTTATTAAACGAGATAACAAAAAGACCATGTAATGCTCACCGGCGTGGCGGCAGAACATTTACTCAATGACGCAACTTGGCAGCATAATAAATTTAGATTAGACCATGTGCCTACATGATTGGACCAACAAAACGTTGAGTGCATGCTCCATGACAATTCTTGAATAGTGAGAGCTCCTGAGCACTGCAATGGATTACATAAACTCAGCAAATACTGTACATATACACTTGTACTTTTGTTTTCAACTAAATGAACTATTAATTGACTTTAATGCAAATATAGTGTACATTCTTACTTCAATCTCGTTTGACCTTATCAACGCTACAATTTACTGCATAACGACCTCCTCAGCATCACTAACGCTTTGAATACAGTTTTTTAAGGTTTTTCCCGCACATCATTGCATTCAATACACGTACTTGAAAATGAGTTTTCGGTGAAGTCCCGGACTATCTGCAATGTGCGAATGTTGTCTTTTCTTCATCAATTATGAGAAGCTGTCGTTCAAGTTTGTGCTTTGTCTCTCTTTTTCGTCGAATGGAATTCATATTCGTAGATCATATAGCTGAGCGCCAGACAGCAAAATCAATGTCGTTTTCTGAATGACATTCATTTTCGTCAAGTTGTCACTCGTCTTGTCATAAATCATTATACCTAGGGATATTACATGGTATAATCAGGGATGTGGATTCCGACTCCGTGGTAAAGTATAATGCTGTAATTACTGCCTTAATTGAATCGTCTGTACTGATCACATTATTACTCGCTTTACCCATATATAAAATCACATTTCCCTTCCACGGAAATCACTCAAATATTCACACTCGACTGGCATGGTATATAGGAGATGTGGTTATCACCCTCAGTAGAAAAGAATAAAAAGGCCCATTTAAAATTTTGACGAATTTAAATGACAAGATAACGAATGTGTTTGGAAAATGACGATTTTGATCTCACTCTTAACTCGCCAAGAATCGCAGAAACGAATTTCAGTGACGGTTAACTAATGTAAACCAAACTTGATTGTTCATTTCAATTGACAAAAGCAAATATGAATAATCTGTCGAAATTGAAGCTAGGATTTGAGTGCATAAACTCCTTCGAACGAAATTAAATCGAAATTGATGAAATTGAAATATTAAGAGCTATAGGTGACGAAAATTTGTGGGAAACCCTTTGTACTATAGGCCTACAGTTTTAACCTTCTAAATTACTGCTAGAGCAAATCACTTATCTGATTTCTTTGTAAGAAGATAATGATAGGCAGCTGAAAATCATATCACTGAAAAATAATAAACATCAAATTGCTTTTAAAGGGTTTCGTGTTTTTTTTTCTTCTTTTGCTACGTTTAACATGTTTTCCTATTCGGCCTCGAATTACAAAGGAAAACCGGTTGTATAGTCCTGACGTAGAACGTACACTTCCGATGGTACACGCAGCACCATTTCCTGCTACTATACTTCAACACCACTTAAACAATGATCATGGCCTATACTGATTCCACTGCGCCTAACAGAAATCTGTGTGAGCCAAGCTCGAATATAATTATACAGTGACTAATAACACGTAACTAAACTATACAATGATAATATATCCTAGCATATTGATATGCCACTATCTGCACAATAGAGTCACCCGGCGAGTTGAATGAAATAATTATTTTGTGGACTTGTTTATCTTGCTATAGTAGAAGCGGTATTGAATGTAATATACTCACGGGTCTCCTATATTCCCACTGGGAGAACACGACCGTGATTTATCATGATAATGTACATGCCTGAACACCACCACTATTACACGGACAATCGTTATGCGAAATCAGTGATGACTTGTGTTCCTGGAATGGAAACGCCGCGTCGAGAGCATCAAATCAGACGGGATATAAACGAGTATAATAATTATTGATTGTAGTCATCGAAGATCAGGTTAAGTTCTTTGCCTCCGCTTTCATACCATCACCATTGTATCTGCATGCTCTCAAAGCTCTTGTGTCGTTGTGATGATTGATACAGTACCGTGGCTTACGATCACAGACTGAGATAGATTTGGGATGCAAAACGCCAAGGCGACGGTGTTTCACACGACCTAGAATCGTCAAGTGGACAGAGAGGTATCCCACCACTAACACTTACTTATGATCCGCCCGCTGTTGGCTGCGCAGAAAGTCGCCTCCGCCGTACCGTACCGTAGGTAAACCTCAGCATCATAATGTTGCGCTTGGACCCTGTCTGCATCATTATAATGAACTTGATCTTCGCTCCGTCGCGAACGTACGCGTTATCCTCGCTACGAGCTGTCGTCCGTGCAAGCTTGGTAGCACGCATGCACTGTTATTAGTACTGCTCACGTGCACTGGAATATGGTACTTTATTAAAACGAACCACCATGGATGCGAGCGTACAAAATATATCACTTATTCGATACACCGCTCGCTGTTCTTTCGACCTCGTTTATTCAGACATTTGTCAAGACAACTCGGCAAATGATTTGACATTGCCCTCGTATCCGACTCCATTGTAATTACAACTGTGTGCGCTCTATGACATGACCACTACCTAATGGATTATGCAGATAGATTCGCGCTGAAGAGAACGATAAGAGGAGATTAGGGTGTTTTATCTTCTGGATGTTGACTCAAGGAGGCTGGGACGCATATTGATAGTGACGACAAATGTTCTTGCTCTGGCCGGTACACGTTGGTGTTTGATCTTTGAATCACTAATATCAGGGGCGATGTTTGTGAATTGGGGCAGATTTTCTTTTTTTTTTTTCTTCTTCAGTGAAGAAGAGGTTAAGACCACAATGTTCTACTTGAATAGGAAGGAATAAACCTGATCACGTTACTCGTTCATTTGACACTATAAAATGCACACACACACGCACACAAAATACGTATAACAAGGTATGTATCATGTAGATACATACATAGATAAACATATACCTAGAATATACAAGTACAGATTTCAGTGTGAGGTTGTCGGTGTGTGTGTGTTGTCGTCAATTTGCCTGTAAACCGTTCTTCCATACCATTGTTGGAAGCAAGAGAAACGTTCAATATTTTGATCACTTGATGTTTGTCAGTTTGTTTTGTTGGTTAGTTTGTTTTATTGTTAGTGTTATTTTTCTCTTTTTTGTATTAACCTAACGTTGTATAAAATATACGTATAGGAATTAAGTTTTGTGCATATATTATACTAAGTGCAATTCACTTCAGTGTAGTAATTGCATTGTGTTCTATAATGTATGTGATTTTTTTAATTCACGGACTGACCGAAAAACAGCCATCTGGCTGAGCTCAGTACTGTGAAGAAATAAAATTAAATGAAATAAAAATCACTTCTCTCTTTCCTGGAAGTTCTGCGACTTCAGGAGCAAAAACAAGAACGGACTCCAAGATCATATGCCACATTGATCCCGTGACTGGAGACATTATGGGAATATGAAATACATTTTCCTCTTTTTCCTATTTTC
Organism: Diadema setosum; assembly: GCF_964275005.1. Classification (NCBI taxonomy): domain Eukaryota; kingdom Metazoa; phylum Echinodermata; class Echinoidea; order Diadematoida; family Diadematidae; genus Diadema; species Diadema setosum. The sequence continues at coordinate 8,773,188 of NC_092693.1, read as the reverse complement.
CCAACATTCACACATACATACACACACACACATATATAATACACAACACATCACATTGTTAGCATGGAACGAATTCCATGCGAACAGCTACAGACATACTGAGTAATACACACACACGCACACACACACACACACACACACACACACTAACACACTAACACACACACACACACTAACAATAACGTTGGATTACTGCTCACACGCACAGGCACTCTGGCGAAAAAACACCCCGCAAACATGAAGACCCCATGCTATTGAAGCTAGACAGACATCGAGACTATTCTAGTCTTTTAGTCTTGTTAAAGAGAAATGAACCCCAAAGATATAAGTGGATTCAGTGAATGCACAAATAATCTAAAAAATCACATCAGCCAAATTTGAAGAAAATCGGACAAAGTAAAGTATCGAATCTAAAAAGTTGTGATGAAATTCAGGTGTCGTTATTGTTTGATAAGAAAGAGAAAAGTAAAAATTTCATTTTTTTTTTGTTCAGTGAAACGTACGCATCCCCACGACTTATCACTGACATGGTATATAAAGTGTCATGTTATTCCCTCTGCCTTCTGAAGGAGGCAAGTCATGTGCTCTTTCATTATTCCATACAGAAAATGAATATTTTTGGAATTTTCGCTGTATAGTTTCTTTTTATCGTATAGCCTATAATATGGCATCACAAACCAGCAATGTCATAAGTAAAACTGAAAAAAAAAAAAATAGATAAATGAATAAAAGAATAAATAAATATAAATCATAAATTTTGAACAAATTGTCCGTTCACCTCAAACTTTACTGATGCGTTATACTACGGTCATTAATTCCTACATTCACTTAATCCACATTTAACTTTGGGATAGAGTAGAGTCAGGTGCTCCGCCATTGTGATATAAAAGCCATTATACACAGGAAATCTATAACCGTTGTTCCTTTGCATGAGTCGTGTTCTCAATGTAGGCCCTACATGCACATGGATATGAATGCTATTTGCAATATTGAGGCCAACAGTCAATATTGCGTGATGAAAGTGAGGTTTATTCTTCTTATTCACATTATGAGAGAATTTATGCCAGAAAAAGGGAAATAAACATCTGCTACCGACGATCATACAATGTTTCCAGTAATCGATATGTAAGATAGTGTAGCAATGACCATCAATATTTCTGCAGTGAACTATGAGGCGACAGAGTATGGAAAGAGCCTATACGCAAATGACGTCATCACAGAGACTGTCAAATCATTCTTTTAACAATGACAAGGTGTGATGTTAGCGAGGTCAGGTCACCTAAATATGACCTTCTTTTAGATCTATCCTTTTTTATTAAAAGGAAAAAGAAACAACAAGGTGACTGAACTTCACTGCATTATTATTATGTGTATAAAATGGAACCATGGACACTATGCATATATGTATGTTGTTAATGTTTCCCGCAGCTTTTCGTGCAGAAACGGAGGCATACTCTTTCCAGTAACACACTCATTAAAGGGATGGTATAGTTTTGGTTGTGATGGGGGATTTAAGATTTCAACGTAAATCGCGTAGAGCGCATCCTTCAAACACAAACAAACAAAGTAATGTAAGAAATCATAACTTGAACACTTTTCTGAACATTTCTCCCAAAATGATACGTGTTTGAGTTTTGTTTTGTTTTGTGAATAAATACTTGCCATTTTCTTCTCTGTTGTCAAGTTTGAACATGAATATTCATCTATCTTTTCATTTTTTTTTTTTTGAATGATGAGCACCGAAAGGTGGACCTGGTGATGTGCACTATACAAGTAGCCACTATTATTATTTATTATAAATTTCTCACATTTTGCCGCGATGTTGTGAAAGCGGTCACAATGGAAATGCGTTTAGGAGGCGGTAATGTCATCAACTCACTATCTACTTTATCTGCACACAGAAATCTAAAAATCATAAATTTTTCGTCATCTAATTGAACGATTGGAACCATTAGCACAATTCACTTCCATCCTTCCCAAGTTGTTACAATTTAGAATAAGTTTGTAGTATATACAACAATCAATCTTTGTTGAAAAGAAAGTGCATTTTAATATTGCAAAATGAGTGAACGTCTTTAGGAAATGCCTGTATTATGTAGAAAAAGATCTATCACCTACAAATTTTATTTGCATTGTGATCGTGACCAGTTATATCACTGTTTTGCAAAACGCGCGAAACCATATTATCTTCCCTATGTTTTTGTCCCCTTTTCAAAACACTTTTCACTGTTTAAATCTGTTTAGGGTCAATATAACTCATCATTAACTGTATCAAATTGAACACTGACTCACTAGGTGGCGAAGGTGCATGCATGGCAGGCGAGGTGGGCCAATGGGGATTGGGTATCGAAATGTTTATGTTGCAGAGAATCACGGACTGCTAAACATCGACTGAGGAGGTTCAACTGCCTATGATTATTTAAACAGCTGTCGCTTTTCTGTGGATACTCAATAGTCTTCTACAGCTGCATTTGTACTTTTGATTTTGGCGCTTGATACGCCATCGATACCGAGTAATCTGAAGATTCATTTTGAACGCTATGTTATGTACCACAATGTCGGATATTTTTTGCCAGTATTTATTCATAAAATGAAGTGAAACTTCATCTAATGATAGAGCATATAAACAAAAATCATTCCCGTCCAGAAATAGCGTATGCAAAAGTGTAAATCCGAGCTGTATATGTTGTGAAAGTGTAATTGTACATTCATGGAACGCCAACTTTATCACCTTTCCGATTAATTCCGACAAATGAAACTGATATGGTATAATCGTCAAGTATAGTTCTTTATAGATCGATATGCCAGATTCATGGCCAGATAGCCAGTCGAGTAAGCCTTTATCACCACCACCACCACCATCATCATCATCATCATCTTCATCACCATCGTATCAGGGAAGTAGTCCTGTCAAGAAATCCGGTAATGCCTGCGCAATTTCTATTCGCGCACCCCACTGTCTTTACCGCTCATCTTTTCTAAGTATTAATATGGATGACGACAAGAAATAACCATCATAAAACATACTTCTTCCGTAGCATGCTTAGAGAGTAGATGGTCATTATGCAATGAGACATTAATTCGTTGTTTTCTTATGTGTGAGGCAGATCCAGCTTGGCACATAATTATTTCTAATATTTTCAAGTGGCGGCATCAAACATGGGATCGAAGAGAATAAGACTGTTGTGACTCCATCTCTTGAATAACCTTGATTCGATATACAGACATCAATATTCTAACGCCACTTCTGGATTAATTGTCGTATAGACCCATCATCACAATGTTTGTTCATTTTTTTTTAAAAACCCATCATCACAATGTTTGTTCATGGTTTTTTGTTTTTCTTTTTTCGAATTCTTTTACATTAAATTTTGTTTTAAGAAAATGAATTATGTTTGATTTTCTTTTATTTGGTTTTGAGCACAACTTGTATACAATGGTGATTCAACATAGAAACTATATAGAAAGCGCAACTCGAAACGCTTATATAAAGTGAAACATGTATTTCCGAAGCTGATGATTTTTTATTGTCCGTTTATTTGCTTTTTGTTTGTATGTATGTGTGTTTGTTTTGTGGTGCGTTTTGTGTTTGTTTTGTTTTTGTTTTTGTTTGTTATTTTTGGTTGTTTGTGTGTTGTTGTTGTTTATGCTTGTGACTGATTTTAAATAAAACGTCCTTAAATCATTTGTTTGTTTGATTTTATAATACTTGGTGCAAGTCCTTTTAACTCTTCCCTTGTATTACAGACAACGCAGGCCTACAATGTCGGTAGGATTATCGTGATTGTATAGAGAGTGGAACGTTAATCTTGATGAGTTATGCTGTGCATGGTGCACTGTCGTAGTGCCCTAATGGCGTTGTAATAGAACGCACAATGATGCTTCAAGTCTCAATTTGTCTCTTTCCTTGGATTACTGTCACTGACTGCATCCCATGGGGCACTTACGACGGAGCAGACGAGCAGCGCGACGTCTCGCGCGAGAAGAGAGCGGCCGAAGAAATACATTATGATAATGAGTGACGTGGTTACCAAGACGGTAGCGAGGGAACCGCGTATGATGTTGCTAACGAAATGACCGCATATTTTCATCTCGTTAATTTTACGGCGAGCTAGCTGTACGCATCGGAGCACGCTCGCAGCACGCATGCATTGGACAGTGGATGTTTACAAGACCGATTCCTCCTCCATGTTGACGAACTACAGATTCTGTCGGACAGATGATGAAGTGTCATGGCGACCTAGCTTATACAGGCTCCTGCTTGGACACACGACCAGGACACACGACCTGTTTGTCTCGCGACTAGCCACCTCAAGCTGGACTCCTATTTTTGGAATTGTGAAGCAATTGGATAATGATTGGAAGAAGAATTAGATCGTCCAACCTGACGAATGTCTCGCCATATTTTGAACGATGAAAGGGAACGGAATGAAATCAAGGTAAGCAGTGCAATATGGCTTCTTTAATCAAAGCTCCTCTCGATCTCAACTGAGTTTTAACGTTTATCGTGTTTACGGAGCACAATTGCGATGGAGTGAGATGTTCATTTGTATACTACGCCATGTATAGTATGTCTTATGTTGTACATCACTTGCATACATGAAGTGTTTGCGTGGAATACAATCTTTACTGAAACAGAATATTTTAATGACGTAGGTGTTTAGAAATTCCAGATTGATTTCAAGCAGAATCAAGAGTATAGCCTTTCGTTGTGTTGGGATATTAAGGAATGAATGTAGGGGTGTTTGAAAAGTGCGTCGGTAGTACTAGTATGAGATACAATTATTGCCTTTGTTATTTCCTGTAGGTGTGTAGGTGTATTTGGGTCCTTAAATGTTCCAAATTCTTTATAACAAAGAGGTCGTTTGTAGTTTGCTGTATTCTGTTGAAGTGCAGCAGTGCATTCAGTGTGGCTAATTAAACATTCCTGTATGTTTAATATTCTGCAAAAATGGTTTCTATACTTAAACACTGTCCCCTCCTGTCTTTCTGTCTCTCGTAGATGACCTATCTATCTATCTATTCATTTATCAATCTACTCTATATTCATCTATCTGTATATTTATGTCATTGTGTCTATCTGCATCTATTCATCTATCTACAGATTCTACCTAGTACCATACATACTTTTTATACCTACCTATTTCTATTTACATGCATTATATATATCTATCACTGTCTATCCTTTAGTCAATTTGTCTATCTATGTATATCCGGATCTACTTATCTCTTTATGTTCATCTGAACTAACTTTACTCTGCATCTTTTAAACATTCAGGTACAATTTATTTTCCATCAAATCTGCTTGTGATCCTTGATAGTACTTGTGATAATATATCATATCATTGTTTTACCTGTGACTTGCACCGTATTTTCTCTGAGGTGTAGTGCAGTGCTATGTGTACACACAATTTGCATAAGTTTCCCATTTCTAAAAAAAAAAATAAAAAAATAACCAAATATATGGATTTGGTGAATGCAGAAATATCAATAAAACATGTATACCATGAAGTTGGAGGAAATCTGATGCTCCATTCAAAAGTTATGAAATATAGTTTCAATTAAAGCCATATATTATATATATTTACCATCATTGCTGGATAAGCAATCCACATCAATTTGTGATTGCATACAAAGTGGAACAATATAAAGAAAATAATTAAAAGATTCCACAAAATGTCTTCTTTTTTTTAAATACAAAGTACACATTGCCTGCATGGGCTTGTTACCAAAGTTAAGGGAAATGTTGTTCCCCTTGCTTCCTGCAAGGAGGTGAAGCATATTGAGGCAAGTGTTTTATGGTCATGATAAAAATATGAAAATGTGAGAATTCTCTCGATATTTTCTTTTATATCGTTCCATTGATGTTGTAGCCCTCTAATCCAGTGATGCATTGAATCAAACCAAACACTGAAAATGTATAACTTTTGAATGGGCTATCTGATTTTCCTTAAACTTCAGCAAAATGTTCTTCTAATATTATTTTTGTATCCATAGAAGAAGAAAATCCTATTTTCAATGTATGAGGATAATCTATGTGGACATTAACATTCTGTAGCTGCACTGGAAAATAAAGGGATTTGCAAAGGGTCATTATTAGGCTAGTGCAATGCTGCATAGAAATTTGAAGGGGAAAAAACATCTCTGAGAGATAGAATCATATGATATGCTACTTAACATTCTGTAGCTGCACTGGAAAGTAAAGGGATTTGCAAAGGGTCTATTATTAGGCTAGTGCAGTGTAGGCTGGATAGAAATTTGAAGGGGAAAAAACATCTCTGAGAGATAGAATCATATGATATGCTACTTATCAAACACCAGAGTGGCAGTCCCATTTCGGTCCTTCTGTGATTGAAATCAGTCACCAATTTTGAGTTTGTGTAAGTTTAAATCAATTTCTTGGACTAAATTCTAATGGATGGAGTCAATTGATTCCTTGCAAGCAATATCTGGTGTATATGTGATGATATCTTTTTCAATGTCTTTATGACTGCTTCCTATTAGTTTGCTTACCTTAGCAGAAATTTGATCATTGTGTGACTTTGATTATTTTGCATGAAATTTGTCTCAAATGACAAACATGCCTTCCTCCTCTCATCCTTAATTTTAAGTATATGTTTGTCTTTCCTCTTTTTTTTTTTTCATTCATTATTATGATTATGTGGGATTTTGCTTTGAAATATCAATTGACAGATTGCCATAGATTACATTTATGGCCTGGTCTTGTGTGAAGTACATTCTTAAAATTTATAAATTATGCACAGTCACTGTAAGATATGAATTGTAATTGCAGACCCACACCAAGCAACAAATGTACACAGCAACTTGGTTGCCATGAGCTGCTGCAATAGGAAACTGTGTGGTTTATAATGTTATAGCAGTGCTGTTAGCATATGTTGCAGTTGTTATAAAGTGATCTATCTATTTATGAATAAGTGGCAACTTGGGTTCTCCAAAAGCAGTTTCCTTTGTATTATCAAATACCCTTCTGCCTGGCATTACACTTCCCTTTGTCTCTACAGCATTATTTTATTTTCAGATCAGTTCAGTCTTATTTCTTTTCACAGCTGAAGGTGCATTTCATACTAATTTATGATGAAGAATATACAACTTACAATAAGAAAGTACCTGGAATACATTAAAGGTATAGGGCAGCACATAGGAAGAGCAATATGAAGCATATAAGGGTATGTCCACACAACATCAAAATGAATTGCAACAGATGTGCAACAGAACATCAATTGTTTTTGGATGTGGTATTTAGATTTGTCATTGAATTTGTTGTTTCATATAACATTCAAAGTTCAATTTCTCACCATGTTTTCATCAGCCTTTATAAGCAGAGTGAAATCAGATGAGTAGAAAGGTAGAAACTTGGGTAAATGGGATTAATAAATAAATAAAATTAATAAGAAAGTTATATGGAATTATGAAGTTTCATATTTTGTCACCCGGATGATATTGGTCACAGCCACAACTATACAGTGTGTATCAAATCAGCTAAGGTGATGAAATGCACCACCCTCCCTCTGATCTGTACACAAATGTATCTTACCAGTCATGATTTGTTTTGTTTTTTTATAGAATTATAGCAGTCCCAACCCCTTCATCTCTGCACATCAACATCATTATAGGTGATCACAAAAACGGATAGAATTTGATGAGAAGAGTTATTGTGTGCCCTTTTAAATTTCATTTCTAAAAGGAAATTAAGAGCTGTGTGTTGGTCAGTAGAAGACATGTGAGGCCAGGTATCATTGCCTCGTCTAATTTTCAGTGGGCCTGCCATCATGTGTTTGCTACTAGTCAACCCTTTCCATGCCAGGGACTTTGGACAGTTTGCACAGTGCTATGGGGTTTTCTAATGTCCAGGTGGCACTCATTGCACACAAAGGATTAATGGCACTGTTCTGTGAAATCACATAAAACCTTATACTTTCATTCCTTTCTATCTTCTTTTTCTAAACTTGATAACACCTCTATCATTATTCTGTTCGATTGATTTTACTCTAAAAAGTTTATGGAAGCCAGTTAGAGCATGATGTGGAACTGTACTGTAACTCACTTGACTCACTTGGATATTTGTATGGAAATTGTGAGATATGATGTAAAGTACCTACTCAATTGCAGGCATTCCTATAGAAGTAGCTGAAAAAACAGAAGAGCCCAATGCGTAGGTAGTAGCCTTACACTACAAAATTCAATTGAATTCTTTCTTCCCTTTTTTTAACATTTTTTCTTTGAACAAAATACTCAACATGAAAAGCAGTATTCCCTAGATTGTAGTGTTGGGTTTGAAAGAATCAGAAAGGATAAAACCTTGGAAGCCTGTGTAAAGGACTTCATAGGTGTCATTGCAATGAATCCATGCACAGGCAGTGCCGCATGATTTCTTTTTGGCAAACAGATTCTGAATTCATATTCATTCAGCCATTGTATCTGTGGTGTGTTATATTTTATTGAGTGAATTGCTTGACTCACTCGCATGCAATGCAGGACACATGTATTAGACATATTTCCAACATAAAGATCACTTTGCATATACAGAGTTTTTGCTTTGCTTTCTATGTTTGGCCCTGCCTAGCAGCAAATCATTTACCTGGGAAATACATTTCCGCCCACCAAAGTGAATGCATATGGATGATTTGTGTTAATGAGTTATCAGTTGATAGCATAATTTTTCATCATTTGTTATCCATGTTCACTGTGCATATCAGGACAGTCTGATTTTACTGTCTGCCCTGTGCATAAACTATTAAAAAAGGAGTAATTCTCGAATGCAAACAGTACACAAATGTAGTTTCTTTACTTATATTGACAGCTTTGATATTTGTCTTTAATATATCATTAACAGAAGCAATCAGACAGCTTGCTCACAGAATCAGGAAGACAAACACAAAATGAATAAACAAATCCACTTTGTATACTTAGCCTCTTAATGTATTGCTTCTGGGTTTTTTCCCCACTCATCTTCCATTTGTTGATTTCATTAAGCCAGCACAAGACAAGTTTCAATGGCAAATTGCCCATTTCTCTGTATGCTTCTTCTTTTTTTTGCATTCTTTTTTCTGAGGCTGCCATCACTATCAAACACCTGCATAAAATGGCAGACTTTTGCACTTTTTTTTTTTACTTTCATCTGGAATACAAGTAATTGTATGTCTTCTGCCAAATAGAACAATAATAATAATAATAATAATAATAATAATAATAATAATAAAAGTGTACCATTGACTTCATTGGTTTCACTGTATGGTCCAAATGTTTTAAAGGTTATCATGGTCATTATACTGTGAATGTATATTTTATATTTTTCTTTTTCAAAAATACGTGAACCATAAATTCATGTGTAATTTTTATTGAAAATGACGAAATAGATAGAATCAAAGTGAAACTGAAAAGAGTATATTTGTCTTGAGATCAATAAATGGGAAATTAATGCCCCTTTCATAAAGTCATACCTCAGTCACTGCTCACATGTATCATATGCTTCAAGTCCAACATCATTTGTTTTTCTTTTGTTTGCTCTAACAGTCTTTCAACTTGTGAGATATACCAAGAATAAGCTACAGAGTGTGCCACTGAGGGGTTATTAGACAGGCTCAAACTTTGGCAACGGGTCGAAAGGTGAAGCCCAGAAAGGATGCCGCGACCAAACAGACCCGATGGCCTGGAGATGAACAATCTCCAGCCGAAGCCGAGGGGCAACATGAGCCCCCGCTCACCCCTCACGCCCACCATCAAGCTCTCGCGGCCCCCCAGTAGCCTGGAGCGACACTCCGCCCTCTCCTTTACCCTCGTCAATGCCACGGAGGAGGTGGACCTCGTCAATGGGGGCTTCATCAGCAACGACAAGCACAGCCACCCACTACATCCCAATGGAAATGGAGGTATGGCTGCATCATTTCATCATCTTGGGGCTTTTTGCGACCCTTAGTATCCACCCATCTGTTTGATCGTAAACTTTTACGTGAATTCCTATGGGATGTTACACTAGTCTATAGGTGTAGATTTTGAGTTGCATTCAGATGTGGTGCAGTGTTATCTATTATATCACAAGTCTTTCATACAAGGTGTATTCAGTTTACTGCTGAAGATCTCACCTCACTCATCAGAGCTAACAGGAACATGGAGGGAAATTTCCCATTAACCCCCTCGAGACCATCAGCCTAAGAATCCAACTGACTTCGTTTGTAGAACATACCGATGGAAAGGAAATAGTTAATGTTGTCCATATTATGTCTGGAAATGTGCCAGAGGGGATTGAACTTTATTCACATTGCCAGGTCTATGTTCAGAATGTGTTTTGTTGTTTACTTGGGAACAGAGTTAAGGGGTTACTGCACAATGAGCACATTTGGCATCTGATTGGAAAGACAAATTATGGGTACCGTAAAGCATTGGTTGGCCCCATGTCAATGTAAAGATACTAATGGCAACTCTTGTCACATAGTTATTTCAAAGTGGTGGTTTTGAGAGTACTGAATGCGGTGGGAGAAAAACCTGGTGGAGTAAGTACCTACAATCTATGAAATCAAAGAGAATGATCAACATAAGTCAGGGACAGAATGGGATGAGGAAAGAGCTCTGATTGACTGAATGTCACAAGGCATTATACTGTGGTTACCATAGGAACCAAAAGTGTTCATGCTGTCTCTACTAGAAGTTCTTGGTTTTTTTTTTTTAAGGAGGAGTTTGAATTGAAAAAGCTTCTTTGTGCATGAGAATAATGGTTTCTCTTCAGCACAAGATTCAGATAGTTATATCTTGGAATGTGACATTGGTATGAAAGGGTTCTACCAGTTTATGACATTAATGCTCTGTTGAAGTTATATAGGACCCTGAGAGTATGATCCCAAGTGTGATAGTCTGATAGAAGTTGAATGTTGGACAAGGCATAATTATACATTGTACAATCTATATGTTGTGTATATATACATGAACCAGAAAGTGGTTAACAAATTCACAAAAGTATGACAGATGCAATCTTTGGGAATTTAGACAAGTAGTATACAGTTACAGGCCTAAGGATTGTTCCTTTGAAAAACAGAACACAATGCTCCCATCCTCTCCCACCCCGCCATATGTGTAACCCCTGTAACCATGAATGTTGTTTTCACAATGTAAGTCATACCATAGGTTTCTTATCTGCCTCCCAGGCAAACAATGTCTTGTCATGTGACACTCTGTATACATCACCTGAAATCAAAATAAATGTGGAGACTATACCATCACCATTTCTTCTGGTCCACAAACTTTTCACAAAGTTTCTTAACCAACCTCCATTGACTTGCAGTGGCTAAAACTGACAGTGAGCCAGCAAACAAGAGAAGCAGCAGCAGTATAGCCTCCCCACACTTCCCATCCCCCGTCGAGTCTTGGACCAGCTCGGGTGGGTCTGTGACGGTGAACCACACCAATGGAGATGTTGCGGGTCACCAGAACAGGTGCATGACCTTTGCTGCTAGCACACCATTGTATGATCTTAAAACAGATAACTGTGAAAGACAGGCAACATACATTTTGCAATATTTTCCTTGATGTTTTCTCAAATTTCTTTACAGGATTTAGAGCATTATTATACTTGTAGGCCACCTGTTTAGAGAAATTGAAAGACGAGTGGACAAATGGTTCACAAATATATAGTTGTCCACTCTTGTTTCTTCTAAATTGTCTAATTTTGAGAATTTTAGATCTATGATGGAAAAGATGCTAATGAAAATAGAGAGAAAATTAGTTATTAGATGGACAAACAGGTTGATACAAATGAATAGACGTATATATAGAGAGATATATTGATAGCAAATGAGAGAAGACTGCAAGATATAGACAGATGAAGAGATGGTGTATCTGTTATGAATAGAAGGCTGAATAGAGGTACACACATCCTTTGAATTGTAACTGCAAAGTAAATAGATGTGCTATTTCTATAGAATGCCATTCAACATAATATTATAGAGCAGCAGCCATCAAATGTTTTGATATTCCCCATCATTTTGTGAGAACTCTCAAAGCTGTAAGTTTTCCATTTGCTTCTGATAAATATGTTTTTACAGCATAGTTTATATTACTATGCTACAGGTTGACTTAGAATAACAAATCAGGATACCACTTGTTTTATCATGAAAAGCTGCATCGAGCGTATTCTTGAACACCACTGACAAGGTTTCTTTGAGTTATGATTGCTATACTCTGGTTTCTAAATTTTCATTTCATTTCATTAATTTCATTTTATGTTTGTAATTGATACTCCTTTTAACTGATGCTGTAGCCTGTCCTGTCCTGAAAGAGAATGAAGATGAGTGAATTGATTATGAGTGAACAAGACATGATATGGAAATCCTAATTGGCTCCATTCTCGCTTTTCGATCCCAGGAATGCTGCATTTACGGTGTCCCAGAGCCTCCGGCCACCAAACAACACGGGGAAGTCGAAACGCCACAGTCTGCCTCTTCCTGGCTGCGTGGACTCCGCCAGTCTGTACAGCAAGTCATCCGGCAGCTCCCTGTCTCTCAAGGTAAGGGCATCCCTGATGATGGAGATGGATGATAATGGTAGTCGGGGCCACGCCCAGCTAGCCTTGCTTTCAGACTGTGTAGACATATCATCAGACTGGTGTGTTTTCTCCTGTGACTTCAGATTCTGACACAATGAGCCGAGTCATGATGTAATTGTAAACTGCGGTAACCTGAAATGTGCCCTGTATGGTTTGACAGTATGTGTTATCAGTATGCAGTATCTAACCACATGCAGCCACATGTTTATGACCACATTATAATTATATTCAGTAGCACATAAAAAAAACCAAATAACCTCTTTTTTTTTAATATTGGCTATCAAGGAAAATATTGAGATGTTTTGGTGAGAAGCACAAACATACAGAAATACTTGGTGTTATTATTGCCATTATCCTAGACTGTGGAGGATATGGTCATCATCATAATGATTTTCTTTGCATGTTAGGATGTGACTGATGTGTCCAATGGTGGCCCTCACACCAATGGTGACAGCTCCCACAGTGTCAACCTGCTCCCACACAGCTACCCATCACCCAGCAAGAGCAGTGTGTCACCGTGGAAACGCCTCTTTAAGAGGAAAACGTCCATTGGGAGCGAGCCGAGCAGTTTCAGCGATGCCAGTTGGATAAGCGGGTGTGAAATTGTTTCTCCATGCTGTCATTTCATGCATTGTGTTTCCCTGTATGAAAAATCTTTCTCCCTTAATTGTCATCATTCTCTCTAGTCTTGATTTAGGTCTAATTGGTGGATGTCATTTTAAAATCAAATTAAAATCATTCAGTTTCCAATTATGTATCAACCTTTGCTCTCTTTAAATAGTAATCTGTTACATCACAAAGCTGTACTATGCTGACTCTAAGCAAAATCTTTCAAATTCACATCAAGAAGGGAAATTCAGTGAGATTTCTGTGCAAGCCAAGGGCAGACTTGGGAGATATTGACAAACACTTTGTTTCATCTAATTTGCATAATAATGACTGATATCACTGTTACATTGTATTTGTAGGTATACCAACTTCTAAAATTCCAAACATATCAGTATATTCCATATTTTTATTATTTCATTGAAATTTCACTGTTTCGGGGATGTGATTTGAATTTGCATCAAGTCAATTTGTAAGCGCACTGGATTTTGTTCTCAAATTGCTGAAGTTTCAAAATCTTAGCAAATATCATTATATTTCAACTTCAAATGCAATTAGGACATCAAAATTTATGAATTATTATTTTCAATTTCTCCAGAGCTGAACTTGATGATGCAAGTGACAGGAAACCGAGACTTCAGACCCTTGTTCGGTCCATCACGCGACGTGTCGGTAAACTGAGGAACAATGAGGTGGCACCCTTATCCTCACAAAACTCCAGTCTGGCCCCGCCCCAGGCTGCACCAGAGTCAAACAATAGTGAGTTGGGATTTGTGTTGGTACCCCCAGCCCCTCCCCACCCCCCAAAAAACACTTTTTTGTGACTTTTATTCTGTTATAATCTCTCTCTTTGTCAATCACTTCCTCATTGTCTCTCACTCTGTCTCTCTCAATATATATCCACTCTCTCTGTCTTTCTCTGTTATATATATGATATACATCATTATTTCTCTATCCTGTCCCTCCATATATATTTATGTATATTATTATTTCTTTATCTCTCTGAGTTTTATATCACTTGATCTTCTATTGGCTGCTGTCAGAGAGGAAATCTAATTTCATTAAAGTAGCACATGAGAAAGATCATATAATATCATTTTTTGGTTCATTTGCTCATGGCAATATATCAGATATTTGTTGAGAGGAAATCTTTGCTACATCCTTGCTCTAATAAGAAAATAAAGTTCCCATTGATTCTAGTGCAATTCAGCAGAGGATGTGTCCATTGCTGTAAGATTTCATCATATATTTTGCCCTTTGTCAATCATTGTTTCAAGTGTATGCTCACAAATAGGCTCTCTCTCTCTCTCTCTCTGAGATAACGCATGATGTTGTGTATATGTACTGTTTACATTCTTTGTTGTTCATCTGCCTTTATGTAGCCCTCAAACCAACCAGTGTACGCAAGAGGTTGGACTCCTTCGCTCCGAGCAGCATCGGGGACGTGGCGGACGAGATTCACTTCAAGAACTTGAAGATCGGTCATTTCTCTGGTCTCCTGGATCGCATCAAGTCCATCCGATTTCCAGAGTACTTTGACCCCCTAGGTAAATCGCATCTCAAGACATTGCTGTTGGGGCGACAAAACCTCATATCTCAAAATATGTCAAATGTTCAGGAGAGCAAAAAAAAAAAAAAAATGGAAGCCAAAGTACTGTAACAATGGTATCACCTTTCCTTGGACATGCTGTGGTGGCTTCATTTGTGGGATAAGACAGCTAGGAATTGTACAGAATATCACCGATTGCCTAAAAATTAATCCAGAAAAGTGATTTTTACTACTTTCAAAGTTGTCACCAAAATTTGAGATACAAAGTCTTGTCAGCCCAGCGACAAGTCATACAGGCATGTGCTTGATGGTCTTTTCATTTAGACAGCATTGTTTGTCACAGTGCACAAGTCTTCTCATTTATTGTATTAAAGTTTTCTTTTTATTTTCTGCAAAGGTGTCCTATGCAGGTTTTAGCTTCAATTCTTGGTGGGCACCTCAATAAGTTTTATTCTCTCTTACATTTTTTTTTTTGTATCAGTCTTTTTCCTCTTACAATGCTGTTTTAATAGGTACTTTTGCAATCCTTTTGAAAACTGTATGCTCTTGCATTAAACAAGTTTGCCAATATCTCTTGACACTCATTCTTCAAATAACATTCAACATAGTGTGTCTTATTTGCGTGAATAATAACCCTTAATGTCAAATATCACATTATTTGACATTGAGGGTTATCACATTATTCTAATACTGTTATCAAAAATGTCAAATCAGTCAGTATTTCCTGCTGGAATTCATTTTTGTGTACAAAATCACATTAATTAATATAGCAATAACCTTGTGAAGCTGTTTTCACGATTGGCTTATAGTGGAGAGAGAGCGAGCTATATATTATGCATGAAAGTGTCACAGCTATCAGGAGCTATCTATTCAAGGTCAAACAGTTATTGGCAGCTACACAATGCACAATGACAACTTTCAGGTTTGATTGACAGCGACCTTCTGTCATCCTGACAGTGTCGGGACAAAGTCATTGGGATGAGTAAGCCCAGAAAATCCTAGTTACCTATCTCAGATGAGTAGAGCATTATATTGCATGACTGCAAATGCTAGAGGATTGTCAAGAAGTGTCAATAAACTCTTACCAAGTTTCATTCATTCCTCCTTTTGGCCAAAATGTACTTTGCTTCACGGAGTTATATTATTCTGAAGGGAAAATGAAATCAAAGTTCAAGGAAATGGATATCAGTGTTTGTGCAGTATTCATGGATAGGGAATCCTATTTTTGTATATTGTAGTTCTTCAGCTGCAAAGAATAAGAAAAAAAAAATCTGATAATGTTGAAACTACTGTGTATATTATGCCTATATGAATATCACTATGATAGTGATAGTGATCCAAAAGGGTACAAATTCAGATGGTCCAACTGCATGTTATCTGGGGGGAATTATGGGGTCATAGAAATAAAGCTTGTACAGGAGTAATATTGCTCCGTGCAGAGTTAGTATAGTAAGTCTCCCCTATCAAAGCAATTGGTCAAAGGAAGGTACAAACAATGGACATAATTTATGTAGGAATTTGCAGCTGGATTGGGATAAGTAACCCCCCCCCCCCACACACACACACATGCACATAAAACCATGCCAGTATTGTCATGTGTGTTGCAGGATGGGTCAAGGGCAGAGTTTATTGTTTTCTTTGTAGTGGTCAAGAATGAAAGCTTTACAAAGCAAAACAAAAAGAGTTGGCCTATTGAACCAAACCAATCTTTGTTAACCGCTGAATAACTGATACGCCCGTTTTCAATTCTAGATGAGAAAAAGGGAGAAAATGAACTAGAGATGGATGGATAGAGTGGGGGAGAAAGGTGAGAGATAGAGAATGAAAGAAAGAGAAGAAGAAGAAGATGAAAGAGAGAGAGAGAGAGAGAGAGTGTGTGTGTGTGTGTGTGTGTGTGTTAATTCCTGTTTCCTGGGGCAGAGTACCAGCACTTACATTTGTAAGCACCTACATACTGTTTTTCAAGTAGGACATTGATGAGTGCCATTGATACACGGGTTTACTGGGTAATTGATCATTACTTCCATCGCATACCCTGGGAGCATGTTTAACCACATGCATGGAGGTGACGTCTCACTTCCCTTAGGTTATGCTATACCCAATATAATAATGCAGTGGTTTGTAACAGATGTGTTAAGAAACTATGTAAGTGCATGTTGATTTGTGTTGATTCATGACACCCTAAACATCACTTATGTGGCTAAACGAATGTCTTACTAGTTTTTCAACAATTTTCTTCAGATTACATGGCACGCCCACAAACAAACACAACAACAACAACAACAAAAATCTTCCAAAGCAAGATTCTCCTCATCTGTCAATCATTGCTAAAGTACTCGTATGTTTAACAAAAGACATTACAGGGAGCACACGTGCACACACATGCCCTATATACATGTATTGATATGTTCATATATTATAGATGCATCTATATATTTATGTATCTATTTTTCATGTATTATATATTCATATATTTACATATCTGTGTATTTATGTTATATTCATATTATGTTTATATGTTTTTATGCAAGTGCATGTGTGCACATGTAATTTAATAACAGTATGTTTTGTAGGTTTGGCACGCTCCCATGGGATAGAAGCTATTGTTTGGAAAAGCGCCCAAATTCTGTATTGTTGGACCAAAAGCCGGCTTCATGTTCTCATATGGAGGTCATACAGCCTACATGCTGCATTCAATGGGGATGAACTTGAAGAATGTGATATCTAGTGGTTTTCAGCTTGCTGGCTGTTTGCCCTGTCAGCATAAATATTGCATGCATGCTTCCTGGCAGTGAAGTCCTGCAAAAGAGCTGTATCTGATACCAATAAAGAATGCCTCTACAGCTAGAAAGCAATTAAAATTAGTTGTTTAGGATGTGACACCCAAGGGCAGCCCTGTATGTACTTCCTACGTTTGCTGGAAGGAATCATTATGAATCCAAAAGGTTGCGTGTACTTCCCATTAAAAAAACAACAGCAATAAAAAACAAACAAACAAACAAACAAAAAGCTGCTGATCAGTATTGTGAGTAATTATTAGTATTAAAATCTGCATGCTTGCACATTGAAGATGCTTCTGATTTGGATATAAATTAAAAAAAATATATATAGTTTGGTTCAGGAGGCCAGGTGATGATCAATGAGCTTTGATTTTCATACCCATGCAACTATGATGGTTGTTTTTATTAAAAGATAGCATTGTGATATTGTAAGTGATTAACAAAGTTCCTTACATTGACGTAAATAAGCACTGAATAAATCAGTGTTTCAGAAGTAGCAATGATAAAATCATGGGCATTCATATTCAGGCTGGATTCGAACCAGCAACCTCTTGACAATCGGACAGGCATCTCATCCATGAAACCAACGAGCTTGCACTGCGAACAGCCAGTGCTGGTTCTAATACCTTAAACCACTTGACACAGGACAAGAATTTCATTAATTTGAAGAAATACACAGTACCTGATACAAACCTTTCAATTGATTTATGTGTGGTATATCTGCATACTGGTTTCCAAAAACTGTGCAGGAGGTGTTTGGATTGCTTGGCTCTGTGTTGTCACGCTGGCATTTCTCTACAACGCCATTGTCATCTTCTTGCGTGGCTCATTCGGTGACGCGTACCAGCGCCCAGATAATCTGGCCTGGTGGCTGGTCTTTGACTACCTGTGCGATTTCATCTACCTGATGGACATGTTGCTCTTCAGGGCTCGCCTCATGTTCTTTCAGTCTGGCCAAGGCATTGTGAGTATAAATAGACAGCAGTGTTCATAATGTGAAGGAAAGCATTTGAAAGGATGGTACAGTTTCGGTTGAAATGGAGTTTGACATTTCTTACATTTTTTTTTTGATGATGATTTCTTGAAAGAAAGAGAAATTTCTTATGAAATATGACAGACCATATAATTTAGAGAGGAATTCAAAGCTTACCTGATGAAAACTGGTTTTTGAATGGCTGAGATATCCAAAACAAAGCAAGTCTAATAAAAGGTGGGGCCCACCTTTTAATGTGATTGCTTTGTTTTACTTTGTTTTTGGATATCTCGGCCATTTCAAAACCGATTTTCAGCAAATAAACTTTGAATTCCTCTTGAAATTGTATGTTTTTAACATTTTATGAAGAGATTTAAAGTGAGATACATAAAGTAATGCACAAAATGTTAAAAGTGAATTCTCACCTCAACCAATACTATACCACCCTTTAAAGGGAAGTGATTGCTCTATGTTGAAGTTGAGATCAAAAAAGGTAAATTATCACACATACTGTGTGAGCAGAGCAGTTAGAGTTTCATTTGATACAGTGGGATTGAAAAAAAGAGAAACTTCACAATTAAAATGTTCTTTGCATGTTATGCAATATCATAAGACAGTAATATCAGAGATCAAAATTTGTCTTCAAAGGCCCTCCTGCTGGGGCTTCTCTTGCAGTTACTACAGCAAGAGTACCTTTGTCAGGGCCGAGGGTGCTCCCCCCCCCCCCAACCTTTTTGCACAATACATAGGAATTTTTGTTTTGTTTTGCTTGTTAGCTGATGAAACGGGGAAGTGGCAGCAGAGGTTGCACTGAAAGCCTTTTTTTCTTTTTTTTTTTGCTTGCTTGTTAGCTGATGAAATCTGGTAGTGGCACCAGATATATAAACTGCCCCCCCCCCCCCCCACTTTAGAAAACGTGGTGCCAGCCATGTTTGTCAATGCCTGGCTCAACCCCCAGTCTTTGGCAGCTGTACGCAGTGATATATTGCGTGTTGGAGACAAATTTGGTTGGCTGCTGGTTTCATCAGATATAAGTGACTGTAATATGACAGGTCTTCAACTTGTAATTAGTCAAATCCTGGGGAATGTGTACTGGTTAAATGAAGCAGGTAGTTTGCAGCTATAGACCTTCATCTACTTTGATAGGTTTGATTGTATTAAATGAAGACAAATCAGGATTGTGATTTAAGAAGGGATTTTGGCATTGACATTGTTCCTATACCCTGAGCTCAATACTAATTTTCTTTCTCTGGTGGCTCATTTGGGCCACAAAAAATTATTGAATTTGAAATGTTGGTGGCCAGTCAGGGAAAATTGGCAATCTAATTTAAATCTTAGTTTCCCAATTGAGTCGCAAAAAGATAATACTTTTTGAAAGTTTGGTGACCTGAGGTAAATTCTTGATGGCCCTGTGCAACCAGGACACCACAAATTTTGAGCCTTGCTGTATGCCTCTTTTAAAATTAATGATGGCATGGTTTTACAGTTAGTGTTACCATTAGGCTGTTGCTTGGTTTGAATCTTTATGTTCAAACAGTTGGATTTTTTTTTTTTGTACTGTATATATCCATTTCCTCTAGCATTGACATTCATACAGATGTGTTGTAAATATTATTGTGAGTTTGTTATTGACAACTGACACCTCAGCAACAACTGGAATACTCACAGCTGATTGATGGGTTTTTTTTTTTTGACTGCTGCCATATGGCAACTGAAATATGAGATTTGCAAATATGACAATATTAAAAAGCATATTCATGAAAGTGGGTCTCTTGTAATAGTAGAGACAGCAGTTGGAAAATTGTTATTTTGCCACCCCTTTTGCTCTCCCCACAGACTGACAAAAGATGCATGCTGACCCACTACACTTCATCTCAACTTTTCAAGGTGAGCAGTTATTTGTACAGCATCCCCTCAGCATATTAATATGAACTGTGCTTTAACCTTTTTTCTATTATCTTACTCTTGTATTTTTCTTTTGGTAAATGTATGTATGTTTTCTATTGCTGTGGTGATGTCCATTGATCTGTCTGGACTACAACACATGGCAGTGCTGATGAAAATGTTTTTATACTATGATTATATGGAATTATCATCTTCATAGATGGTAACAAAATCATTATTACTATGGTGATGAGGATAATAATGATCATTGTTATCATCATCATTACAATCATCTTTATCATTACTAAGTATTGTTAGTATTACTACTACATTTACTTACAATTTCCTTCAATCTTGGCAACATTGATTCCTATTTTAATCATTCAAATGATTAATCAATCAATTTATCATTCAGTCAAGCAATCAATCAATTGATCATTTGATTGAACAACAATCAATCAGTCAATCAACTAGTCAGTCAGTTATAGTTGATCAGTAAATCAATTAATCAATTAGTCATGTAATCAAATCCATCATTAGATCAATCAAGCCACAAATCAGTTGCTTAAAGGACAAGTTCACCTTCATAAACATAAGGATTGAGAGAATGCAGCAATATTAGTAGAACTCATCCGTGAAAGTTTGAGGAAAATTGAACAATTGATGCAAAAGTTATGAATTTTTAAAATTTTTGTGTTGGAACCGCTGGATGAGGAGACTACTACAGCTTGTGAGTCATATGCGTACAACAGTATAAAGAAAATGTAAAGAAAATTCAACATATTTTCACTTTTTTTCGCATAATAAAAGAGCACTTGACTTGCCTCTTTCTAAAGGCATAGGGAATAATATTACCCCTAACATACGTCGGTAACGAGTCAAGGGAATGTGTACTTTTTTCAAAAGATGAAATTTTGTGAAATTCTCGTTATATTTTCCTTATACTGTTGTATGCATGTGACATCTAAGTTATTCATACACTGCAGTAGTCTTCTCATCCAGCGGTTACTGCACAAAAATTTCAAAAATTCATAACTTTTGAACGGATTGTCCGATTTTCCTCAAACTTTCAATGATGTGACCTACTAATATTGCTACATTCTCTCAATCCTTATGTTTATGAAGGTGAACTTGTCCTTTAATTGATCAATCAATTAATTCATAAATCAATCAACCAACCCATCAAGTCAGTGAATCAATCTTCTAATCAATCAATGAGATGATCATTTTGATCAATCAAAAAATCCAATCAATCAGTCAGTCAATCAATCAATGCAGCTAATTGATTAATCAAATCTATCCAGTGATTAATCGATCAGGCTGCAATTCAGCCCATTATTTGATTAATCAATCAATCTCTTCGTTCTTGTCACACCTGTAGCTTGATGTCTTGTCCCTGCTGCCGCTGGATTTCTTCTACCTGCTGATGAGAGACGTCCAGCCCCTCCTACGTCTACCCCGCCTCCTCAAGTTCAACTCCTATCTGGAGTTCTCCCAGAAGTTTGAGAACAAGTCAAAGTCAGCTCATGGAATCAGGTCAGTTACCATCACACCGTGATGGACATTCACTTATAGTATACACTGCACTCAACCAAAGTTCAAGCTTCATGCTACAGTATCCCACAATCAGATAGTGTCTGTGGACACAGCTATAGTCTGGATCAAGGCCTATGGTTATACCTCTCTTTTTTTTTGGCCAAATGTTTGTCAAATTTTGCACTAAAACTGGCAAGCATGCAAAATGCAAATAACTACCCAGTTGCTTCTTGGCATTATGATGTAATGTGATGCTATGCAGTTTGATACAATGTGCTGCAATACTACGTAACACAATACAAATACGCATGTATTGCTTCCCTGTTACTTTGTGTTAGACGTCAACTGTCATTTCCATGTTACTGTATGTTATGTTAATGCTATTGTCATTTTCATTTGGCTGAAAAAAATAATAATGATAATGATAATAATATCATACAATATGATTGCCACCAAAAATTCATTACATCATACAGTGCTGAGTTTGTTGCTGTTGTTATGTTAACTTGGTGTTATTTTTCTATATACTTAACCTGCTATTCCTTTGGCATATCTTTGCTGTGCAGTGATAATGTTTGAAATGTATGATCGCTATGCAAGTGTGTGGTTAATAATGGGAGATTCAACCCTAAACCTGAAACAGCCAAACTGTAAGACAAATAAGATGTGACGTTGTTTTAACAATATGATGGCTCAATATCAAAATAGAAAATATCAAGCTCTGCTGGTTAAAGGCATAATTTACCATTTGCAGATGAAACAAAAACCTAGCATTAGTGATTAAAAATAGTTCTAAACTGTGATTTAGGGATAGAAACAACCACTGTCAAAATTTGAATCCGTATAATGGATGTTAAGTGTTGTTAAATACACAAAATGTGAACAATAGTTATAATAAAAATGTTTCCAGACTAAACCGTATACAGTTACGGTTTATTGAGAAAAATCCTGATATCTCCTTATATTTTAGGTTTTATGGCAAATATTTCATATGGTAGGATGTTTTATGATACAACAGACCTACACATATGCATTAAATGTGATATCTTGAACATTTTTGAAATCACTGCTCCCAAAGGTAAACTGGACCTTTAATGTGTATAACACGTTCAAATGCAAGAAAACACATTACACCATATGAAAGCTTTGACTATCATATTTTTCCTGCCAGAAATATATGAGATTATATCTCCATACTAATAACTGTTTACTGCGCTTTTCTGTGGAATATGATTACTATTGATCTGGTCCCAAAGCATGTGCAGCATTTATTTTCAACCCTTGTATATCAAAGCTCCACATTTACATGATATCTACCTGCCATAGCATGCAGGGTCATGTAGAGCAGATATTATGTTGAGCATATATTGTGTTGAGCATATTTTACATATTATGTTATGTTGCATATTTCAGGTGGCATATATATATGTAGCAAATAACATATGAAGAGTTTGTGCGCAAAAACCGATAAGTCCGTTTTTGAAGATTTCGAAGTACAGTCTTTGTCATAAAGTACAAAATAAAACCTTTAAAATGATATATTGGTCATTACATATAAAGATACATTTTTGAAGTTATGGTCAAAAGAAGCAAAAACCTTCTTATTATTCTCTTTATTTTTCTTGACCTTTAATCGCAAATATCTCCATTTGGCAAATATGGACTTATCGGTTTTTGCGAACAAACTCTTCATATGTTCCATATATATATGTATATATTTCAAATGACAATATTGTTGTACAATGGCTTTCAATGTCTGGTTGTGTGTATTTCTAAACCTCATTTTCTCTTCAAGGGTGTTTCGCATGGTCTGTTATCTGCTGTACATGATACACCTCAACACCTGCCTGTACTACTCCATGCTGGAATGGGAGGGTATCACACAAAATGAGGCACTCAGTGAGAACTGGACCTACCTTCCTGCCGATGCCGATCCGTAAGTTTTGTTCCAGTTTTGTTCCAGTTCCAGTTCCGATCTGTTTTGTTCCAGTGTTCCACGTCTTACAAGCTTGGCTTTTTTAGTGGAACACTGTTTTCCATCATTGTGATTATTTACTATTTTTGTTGCCATGGCAAAGTGCATTGTTTCTTTTTTACGACATCATTCGTGTATATACTATATATTGTATTTAAAAAAAAAATCCTTTATCAGACGAGTGTAAGAGAAATGAAAAAAAAAAATTGTATCACTTTGGATTATGTCAACTTTTTTTTTCTTTTCTTTTTGATGATGGAAATAAATAAACTATTGAATTGAATTGAATAAGTCACCTTATATTGCTAGTATTTTGCTTGCAGACCTCTGCTAAAATCAGCCACTCACATGTGAGCTTTGCCTCATACAGAGCTGCGCCATGTTTTTGCCATGTATACCATAATGTATTGTTTCATTAACATAAATTAAAAAATATGTTTACAATTTTTCCCTTGAACTTTATTTGGCACATCTCAGGGGTGGGTCCAGGTATTCAATAAAGGGGGTCACTTTTACCAAATCAAAGGGGGCGCACATGCAACCCCCTCCATTTTTTCCTATTTATTTCTTTTGTTTTAACAAAAAATAAAGGGGGGTGCACACCGCTATGCCCCATTCTGGATCTGCCACTGCATCTAGCATATGTTAACAGTCCATACTGTGATGAAAAGATTTTTTTTTTTTTTTTTTTTGGGGGGGGGGGTAGATATAGCCCTTAGTATATGATTATCACCTTGTAATGATGTGTGTTTTCAATCTGCATAAATTAGCAGCCCTGCTGTTAAACATACTTGTGCTGTAAACAGCCTGATCTCAAATGTTAAGAGTGCATTTTCATTTGGAGGGACCAAAGTTAGAGACAGGAGAGTGTTTTGCCATAGCATGCTCTTGGCCCATTAGTTTGTTATAAACCCACTGTCAGAAAACAGGAAGGACATGTAGGTCAGCTAGCTGCACCCAATTGGGAGTGTTGACTTCATTATGTGACCCTTGTCTGATATATCAAACTGTTTGGCAATCATTCAAGCAGCTGCTTTTGTTCTGATCAATATTCACAAGTTTAAGAACTAGTGAGGCCTGCTCTTCCCCTTTAATCTTTTGTTGTTGTTGTTATTATTATTGTTATTATTGTTGTTTTGTTTTTGGTGGTATGTTTGTTAGGGATTGGTAAATCAATCATTCATGGATAACTGGTATTTACTTGCTGCCTCATGTGACTCTTGTTTTTGAATGAAATAATGTTTCAATGAGGTGATTATCAGTATATTGTCCAATGTGCATGCTGTTCTTGCTTGAAGTGATAAGGGGAGAGGTTGGAAGAATCAGTCTCCAGTTTTCATTATTGAAAGAAATTGGAATACCACCCAGCCCTTTAAGGAAGCACATTTAGGCTTTCTTTCAAGGTTCTACACCATCCACTCACTGAGGATATCACAATTATTCACATACACTATAATTTACAATATGTGGGACTTTAGGTTTATGGTTTTAATGATTCAGTAGGCCCTAAAGATGAGCGTCTTTACCCTAACATTTGGTTCCTCCCTGTTTGCACAATGTCCAAGGGCCGGTACCCCGCTGCAACAAATTTCAGTCCCAGCTGTACAGAAGCAGTAAGAAATTCCCTGTGGTCAATATTGCATCTGTATTGAAGTATTTGATGTTACACAATAGACCTATTCTTGTGTTTGGGATGTATATTGTACTGGCATGTATTCTACATGTATATGAAATGTAAAGGATAAAAACATCTGAATAATAGATTTCTGTTCCCATCTCATGTATTCCTATCAAAGTGCTTTCATAAGACATGGATGATTGTCATTTGATCTATTTTTTGTGTGTGTTATGTTTTCCAAAGCTACACCCGATGCCTCTTCCGATCTGCCAAGACTCTGATTGTCATTGGAAATCTGCCAGCACCACAGACCAATGCTCAGATCATCTTCATGAACATAGATTTCATGGCTGGGGTCTTTGTCTTTGCATCCATGATCGGACAGGTGAGACTGCTTTCAATAAGTCCTTAAAAGGAATTGTATAGTTTGGTTGAAACCTAACTTCCAGTTTCTAACATTTTTAGATGAGATAATGAGAAATTGCTTATGAAATATGAAAGAGCATGTAATTCCAAGAGGAATTCAAAGTTTATTTGATGAAAATTTGGCTTGAAATGGCTGAGATACCCAAAACAGAGCAATCCTAATAAAAGTTGGGACCCACCTTTTATTACAATCACTTTGTTTTACTTTGTTTTTGGATGTCTTGGCCATTCCAAACCGTATTTTCATCAAATAAACTTTGAATGGTATGCCCTGTACTATTTCACAAGTGGCTTCTTGATATCTTGCAAAAAATTAAAAGCCCAATCATCATCTCCACCAATAACAAGCCTTGAAAAAGTCTAGTAGACCTATGCAACCATTATGGAAGAATTTAGACTAGCTACCTGGTAGCCTTTTAAGCTTTCGTAATGTAAGCTTTCCAGTGGTAAATACTAGTAACATACGGGGTCTAATGTTTACTAATATGAAGAAATATCAAATGGTAATTGATAGATAGTTCAGACTACTGTGGTCTAAGTCATAAACCTATGGATGGGACTATGTATGTATGACTATGGCATTGTTTGATCTCACATAGATGTAGACCTATTTTGTCAGCTGTTACCTTATGGCAATCCATAAAGGAGTGACAGGAAGTGAAGCAAAGGACTGTGGGATATTAGGTCAGGGTTCACTGGCTGTAAAAAGCTCTATACATGGTACTATCATCCAAGTTATTTCTGCTACGAATTATCCCATAGATCAGCGATTGTAGCTTTTGTGTGAACCACAGAATATCCTGTAGATAGGCAGATGTGGGTTTTAAGGGGACATTCTTTTGCTGCCAATGCTGGTGTTATGATTCTAAGAGTGTGGCTTGTTCTAATTACTGAAAATATGATACAACTCAGACTACACAGAAAATTCAACCTGAAATATATTGTAGAGACATGCAATGCATTTTTGTTTTTGTTGTTGACATGTCAATCTATGGGATTTGTGTAGAATTTCTGTGGAGAAATTTCATTGTTTCAGAGTTGAGTTGGTTGTTGAACTGAAGCAACTATAAGCAACTCTTAATGTCATAATCTTGCAATTTGCATTGTTTTTTTAGTTGAATTGGGTCTTGAACAGCCTGAAGCAACTATAAGCAACTATTTATGTCATAATCTTGAAATAAAAATCCTACATTGTGTGTTCAAATTGTATGCATTAAGTATGGATATTTGCATGTATAATTATGTTCGTTATGCATGTATGTGTGTGTATTGGAAGAGTTGTTTCTGTAATGTACAGTATGTTTGTCATTATATGTTTAATGTGTGTATATGTATGTAAATGCATTTATTAATGTATGTATGTGCACATGGTGTGTTTGAGATGTGTATCCAATTAGGTGGTATTGATGTAAGTACAATGAGTATGAATGCATTCAAGCTGTACACCTATACATTAATAAACTGTGGTATGTAAATAGCTATGAATGCACATTGTTTCCATAGAGGTAATGCCAAGCCTATTTCTCTTTCCTAAACTTTCTAAGGGAACTTTGGTGTGCGTTACACAATCACATCATTGCTCTATTATGTCTGTTGTGTTTCTTCTTCTACAAGATGCGAGACATCTCGGCCAAGTCCGGGGCTACGAAGGATGCATTCAGACGCAGGATGGATGACACCATGACACTCCTGAAGGTGTGGAACATCCCGGAGTCTGTTCAGAAGAGAGTTCGCATGTACTACATCTACTCATGGGACAATGGAGCTGTGTTAGGTGAGAATATGATTTTATCTTTTCAGTTAGTAGGCTTTTATCAGTTAATGTGCTTTAATCCTAAAAGGGCCGGGGGGGGCGGAATCCGCCCCCATCAACGTTTCGCGCTATAATTCTGAAACGCGAGAAGGCCTCGTCGTGAGGCTTCTTGACTTTGTTTTTTCAAGTCTCGCGCAACTTTTGAGACCAAATTTGCAACGTCCGCGCATACTTTTGCGAAGCCACGCCCATTTTTGTAACGGAATGTCGCCCCAAAACGGACACAATTTTGTGATTTTGTGTACATTTCCTATGGAAAATGGTGCTCTGTCATGAAAGTCATAAAAACCTGATTATTTTTACAATTAATCACTTTCATTGATTAATTGTATGCTAATTATGATAGAAAAGTGGTCAGTGACAATTTTCAATTTAAAAACAAAGAAAAAACAAAAGTTGAAAAACAAAGAAATACATAAGAAATTCTGAAAACAATAGAATACATAAGAATTGAAATAACTTTTGGAAGTGTTTGTGATGTACAATTATTGTTGAATATGCTCAAACAGATTTACAGACCAAAAGTAGACACTCAATGCTTTTGATTAGGCTAAAATATGATCTTGAGCTTAATTTGCATAATTAATTAATTAGAATTAGAAATTGATTGTTTCAAAAAATCTTATGGCACAATCTTGTAGATTATGATGTGGGTGTCACGCATGCCGAATTTTTGTCGCGATCGCACCAATAATGGCCAAGATCTCAAGGGGAGGCGGAATTCGCCCCCCTCTGGTTTTAGCATAGCCAAAAAAGCCCAGCCTGATTAGGGTTAATGCATTTCTGCAAAGTGTACATTATCTGTTTTATATTATTATGCATTCATCCGCATTCACATTTAGTACTATTCACTATGGTGTGTTCACAGGCCTTAAATTTCATCAAATTTCGGTCGTGGCCACTTAATAAAGGGGGCACAAGTGAATAATGAAATGCTTTGGCCATCAATGGTCTGATTTTGAAAGGGGCATTCCAGCCATGGGAGGAGCATAGCAGCAAAGTGCTGATTGCCAGTGGGTATTTCAAGCTCTGTGTGTATACTACTTTACCTTTTGCTTGTATACCTTTTACCACGTATTACCTTTTGTTCAATGGAAACAGCAAAATTGAATTGAGTTGATTGAATTGAAATTGAAATTGAAATTGAATGGAATGAAATAATTTCATGCCATGAATCCTAGAAGCTACATCTTAGGGGTTTGGTGCTATATTTTTTATCATATCTATTAGGCATTGCTGGTTTTTCATACAATAGAATGAAAGTATTGGCTGTGAAATGTTTCATTCCTGTTCATTATATGAATTCATCAGAAAGAGAAGAAAACAGGCAGGAAATGTGTAGAGCTAACAAGTCATCCCTGAAAGAACCCCAAAGGGACAAAAACTAATCACTAAAACAAGATTTGCATGTTGTACACCCCTGTACTGAAAGTTTGGCTTCAAAAAGTGCTGAATCCACAACACAAAACAAAAAGATCAATTCTTCTGAAATCAGAATAGACACATAGATTTTCCGATGCACAGTTTCTTTATCCTAGTATTGGGGTACCATAGGCAGGGCTGCACACTAACCCATTTTTTCTGCCGGTCCGACATGTCTCTGTCGGACCGGTAGATGCCCCATTTTACCATTTTTTACCGGTCCGAACAGAAAACTTACCGGTCAACAACGGCAACCTAAAAAAAAACATTAAATTACTTGCAAACTTATTTTCTTGTTTTTATGGACGTACCCCCCCCCCCATGTACATTTTACTGATTAATGTCTTTTTAAACTTGAATTATTTATTGCACAAGAAATAAAAAAAATGAGAAAAAAAAATAGAATGTTTGTTCGTGAATTACAGTGTAAAATGATAATGAAAAAAAAATCAGATTGTATCATGCGTTTGTGACTTTTTCTAAACATCGGCGCACGAACTTGCTGCATAACCGTGATTTAATGAATTATTTTAGCTGTGATATTTTCTGATGCACGAGCTACAAGGGGTTCTTTATTTTTCTTTCGACACTCTCTTCGCATTTGTGCATGCGTTCTGAAAGGTACACGACATGCAGGGCCGAATTCGCAATTCTCTTTGCGCCCATTTCTACCTCAAATATCAGCGGGATTGTGACGATTTCATGAATTACTTCGGCTGTAACATTTTATGATGCACGCGCCAAAAGGGGTGAAAATGTGTCCTTTATTTTTTTGCCGATATAAACTCTTCGAATTTCGTAAGTGCGTTCTTAAAAGATGTACCACACGGCCGAATTCATGATACTTTTTGCGCCTATTTTTACCTCAAATATCAGCGGGATTGTGACGATTTCATGAATTACTTCGGCTGTAATCTTTTATGATTCATGCGCCAAAAGGGGTTGAAAATGTGTCCTTTATTTTTTCCCGATAAACTCTTCGAATTTCGTAAGTGCGTTCTTAAAAGATGTTCCACACCGCCGAATTCATGATACTTTTTGCGCCTATATTTCTACCTCAAATATCAGCGGGATTGTGACGATTTCATGAATTACTTCGGCTGTAATCTTTTATGATTCACGCGCCAAAAGGGGTTGAAAATGTGTCCTTTTATTTTTCCCGATAAATTCTTCGAATTTCGTAAGTGCGTTCTTAAAAGATGTTCCACACCGCCGAATTCATGATACTTTTTGCGCCTATATTTCTACCTCAAATATCAGCGGGATTGTGATGTACCACACGGCCGAATTCATGATACTTTTTGCGCCTATTTTTACCTCAAATATCAGCGGGATTGTGACGATTTCATGAATTACTTCGGCTGTAATCTTTTATGATTCATGCGCCAAAAGGGGTTGAAAATGTGTCCTTTATTTTTTCCCGATAAACTCTTCGAATTTCGTAAGTGCGTTCTTAAAAGATGTTCCACACCGCCGAATTCATGATACTTTTTGCGCCTATATTTCTACCTCAAATATCAGCGGGATTGTGACGATTTCATGAATTACTTCGGCTGTAATCTTTTATGATTCACGCGCCAAAAGGGGTTGAAAATGTGTCCTTTTATTTTTCCCGATAAATTCTTCGAATTTCGTAAGTGCGTTCTTAAAAGATGTTCCACACCGCCGAATTCATGATACTTTTTGCGCCTATATTTCTACCTCAAATATCAGCGGGATTGTGACGATTTCATGAATTACTTCGGCTGTAATCTTTTATGATTCACGCGCCAAAAGGGGTTGAAAATGTGTCCTTTTATTTTTTCCCGATAAACTCTTCGAATTTCGTAAGTGCGTTCTTAAAAGATGTTCCACACCGCCGAATTCATGATACTTTTTGCGCCTATATTTCTACCTCAAATATCAGCGGGATTGTGACGATTTCATGAATTACTTCGGCTGTAATCTTTTATGATTCACGCGCCAAAAAGGGTTGAAAATGTGTCCTTTTATTTTTTCCCGATAAACTCTTCGAATTTCGTAAGTGCGTTCTTAAAAGATGTTCCACACCGCCGAATTCATGATACTTTTTGCGCCTATTTCTACCTCAAACAAATTATCAGCGGAATTGTGGCAATTTCATGAATTACTTCGGGTGTAACTTTTTGTGATCTCATGCACGCACCAGCTAAAATGGTTGAAAATGCGTTCTTTATTTTTCTCCCCACAATCTCTTCGCATTCCGTACATAAAGATATACGACACGGCCGAATTCACGATCCTTTTTGCGCCTATTTCTACCTCAAAATATCAGCGGGATTGCGATGATTTCATGAATAACTTCGGCTGTATTCTTTCATGATGAACGCGCCAAAAGGGGTTGAAATAATGAAAATGTGTCCTTTATTTTTTCCCGATAAACTCTTCGAATTTCGTAAGTGCGTTCTTAAAAGATGTATGTGTACCACACAGCCGAATTCATGATACTTTTTGCGCCTATTTCTACCTCAAATATCAGCGGGATTGTGACGATTTCATAATTATTTCGGCTGTAATCTTTTATGATTCACGCGCCAAACGGGGTTGAAAATGTGTCCTTTTATCTTCTCCCGATAAACTCTTCGAATTCGTAAGTGCGTTCTTAAAAGATGTTCCACACCGCCGAATTCATGATACTTTTTGCGCCTATTTCTACCTCAAATATCAGCGGAATTGTGACGATTTCATGAATTACTTCGGGTGTAATCTTTTGTGATCCACGCATCAGCTAGAATGGTTGAAAATGCGTTCTTTATTTTTCTCCCCATATATAATCTCTTCGCGTTTCGTATACATAAAGGTATACGACACGGCCGAATTCACGATCCTTTTTGCGTCTATTTCTACCTCAGATATCAGCGGGATTGCGATGATTTCATGAATTACTTCGGCTGTAATCTTTTATGATGAACGCGCCAATATGGGTTGAAAATGTGTCCTTTATTTTTTTCTCTTCGCATTTCGTAAATGCCTTCTTAAAAGATATACGCCACGACCAAAAATCATAATTCTTTTTGCGCCTATTGTCTCCTCAAACTTCAACGGGATTGCGATGATTTTATGAATTATTATTCGGCTATAATCTTTATGATGCACGCGCCAAAACGAGTTGAAAATGTGTCCTGTATTTTTCTCCCAATAATCTCTTCACATATCGTATACATGCGTTCTCCTATACGACACGGCCGAATTCACGGTCCTTTTAGCGCCTATTTCTACATCAAATATCAGCGGGATTGCGATATTTCATTAATTATTTCGGCTGTAATCTTTTGTGATACACGCGACAGAAGGGTTGAAAATAAGTTCTTTATTTTTCTCCCGATAATCTCTTCACATTTGTGAATGCGTTTTCAAAATTATACACTGCACGCAGGGCCGAATTCGAGATTCTTTTGCGCCTATTATTGTTTACTCAAATTTCAACGGGATTGCGATAATTTCATGAATTACTCTTTGGCTGTAATCTATATGATGCAAGCGCCAAAAGGGGTTGAAAATGTGTACATTATTTTTATCCCGCTAATCTCCTACCATTTAGTACATGCGTTGTTAAATTTAAGGTATACGACACGGCCGAATTCACGATCTATTTCTACCTCAAATATCAGCGGGATTGTGGCGAATTCATGAATTACTTCGGATGTAATCTTTTGTAATGCACGCACCAGAAGGGTAAAAATGTGTCCTTTATTTTTCTCCCGATAATCTCGTTGCATTTGTGCATGCGTTTTTGATAACCGACACGGCATGCAGGACTGGATTCAAGATCTTTTTTGCGCCTATTTATTTCCTCAAATTTCAACGGGTTTGCGTTGATTTCATGAATTGTTATTCGGCTGTAATCTTTTATGATGCACGCACCAAATTAATATGTCCTTATATTTTTTTCTCCTCTATAATCTCTTCGCATTTCGTACTTGTATGAGCTTTTGAAAGGTGTACGACGCGGCCGAATTCATGATCCTTTTTGGGACGATTTCTACCTGAAATATGTAAGCGGGACTGCGATGATTTCATGATTTTTTTTCCTCCCTTGTATTATCTCTTTACATTTTTTTAAGGGCCGATTTCGTGATCCTTTTCGCGCCTATCTTCATTATGAGACCATTCTGAACGAATGAAAATAATCATTCATTTACTGTATCGCTGAATATAGAATATGTTTTTACTTTTTCTAAAAATCGGCACAAGTAAAATAGTTCTAACATGTCAACTGCCACGCAGCTGCGAAGCCGGGATCGGATCGATCTTGCGTTAAAAAAAAAAAAGAAGAAAAAAAAAAAAAAAAATCATGAGTAAAATGACCCAGAAATGCGTGCGCTTCTATCAATGCTTCTTGTCTGGCATGACCGCCGATCGCAAGCAAACGAACAAACAAAACGGGATCGGGGAAACAATCCATGCATTTCAACAGTTACATTGTACCGTACATCCTTTGCATGTATTGCATAGCATGGCAGTGCGTGAGCAGCGCCAATGCGCAAGCGAGCGCGAATAACTGATCGACTGCTAGTGCTCAAAACTAATATACAATTGTATGTTTACTTTACAAATTGCACCGGTAGACATATTCGAAAACTTGCGTAAAACGTGTTGAACAATGCGATATCTTGCATTCTGTTTCTCCCTGATCGGGGCTGATCTTTTTCTCTCTACTGACCCCGCCAATGCTTTTTTTTACTGGTCATGTCGGACCGGTAACTTGTGGATTTCCTGAAAAGTTGCCGGTCCGACAGTGACTTTTGCCGGTCTTGACCGTCGGACCGGCGCCAGTGTGCAGCCCTGCCATAGGCTATACATTTCATGTAATCAATGAGAAGCATGTAAAATAAAAATCTAGGTTTTTCTCCAAACTATCAAAAGAGGATCTAGAATTTTTTTGGAAAGGAACTCTTCATAGGTGGATAGATAGATAGATAGATAGAAAGAAAAAAAGGTAGATGGTATTTAGATAGATAGATAAATAGATAGATAGATAGATAGATAGATAGATAGATAGATAAGCAGGTAGGTTGGTAGGTAGATAGATAGACAGATAGATAGATAGATAGAGGAAGAGTTGATATAGTTAGTATAATAGATATTGTTTTTCTCTACCTGTGTCACACAGATGAGCGAGATTTGCTACAGGGCGTACCAATCAGAATGCAGACTGACATAGCCATCAACGTACACATGGACACACTCAGCAGGGTGTCTCTCTTCCAAGTGAGTGTCAGCATTCTTTCTTATTTCTCTTCATCCAGAAAAACAAAATGCATTGTGCCAGTTCCTTGGAATCGCTAGGCAATTGGAATCTGACAAGATTGGTTTAAATATGTGAGTGGGATAGCATGGTTGTAGAAGGTATCATCTCAAATAATGTGTCATAGCATTTCAGTAACTTTGTCAACAAAAGAGATGATGAGATGTGAATAGCATTTAGAAAATTAAAGTATTCTTGAAGATCTACTCTTTGCTTATTTTGTGGATGAAGAAAAAAATGTGATTTTTTAGGGACAAATGTCCCTTCTTGATGCTTGTGATTTGTTTTCGTTTAAGAAACTATCTAAACTTTATTAAACACTTTTCTTTTTGCAGGATTGTGACAAGATGCTTTTGCGTGATCTTGTTCTCAAACTGCGGCCGGTGGTGTACCTCCCGGGCGAATACATTTGTCGCAAGGTGGGTATATTGATGCACATTCACGGCTTGACATATTTAAACCCTCTAATTACCTTTTGCCAAGGAGGTTATGTTTTCATTGCCATTGCTTTATTTGTTTCATTTTTTGTTTGTTTGTTTGTTTGTCTGTCTGTCTGTCTGTCTGTTTGCAAAATAACTCAAAAAAAGTTGTGAATGGATGTGGATGAAACTTAAAGAAAAAGTTGATAATGACACAAGCAACAGATGATCAAATTTTGATAATGATCGAGAAAACTGTTTTGATCCAGGGTACTTTTGAATTTTGTTTTAAAGGATTATCATTAGCAAATAGTGCCAACAAATGAGGGAGCTCAAACTATGCATATTTTAGGTGTGTATACATAAACTGAGCACACACTTGAAGCACAGCATGCAGCTATCTACTGATGAGGTGGACAGAGACACACACAACAGAAAGTCTTTTTTATCATTGGGAAATAAAGGTGATTTTCAGAATGTGAGAATGGGTAGAAATGAGCTCTTTGGCAGAGATCTGTGCTCTCTGTCTGCTTTTCTAGTTCCTTTTGTTCCTTCTAGCACACATAATTTTGAAGTCTATGAAAGCCATCCCCATCTCGAAATCATACTCATTCACGGACTGGCCAAAAAACAGCCATTTGGCTGTGCCCAGTACTGTGATGAACTAAAGTGAAATGAATGAATATTGATGGTTAATCCTCCAGTCTTGGGGTAATTTTACTGCAGAATTCAATGTATCCTCATTTATTGGCAATGCTGCATTGTACAGATACCATTGATTGGAGAGAGATTCGTTGGAACAGGGTATATTCACTAAATTTGCACTAAATTACAAAGAAAATAAGAAAAATGCCAATGTTGGAAAGAAGCAGTAAATCTAACTTGCTAAAACTTATTGCCAACTTTAGAATAGATTCATAGATTGAGCTGTTAAGAGACTTCTGAAAACTATGAAACTGAAACAAAAGATCTCAGCTGAAAGATAATTGTTTATACTACCTTATTAGTTGGGTACAATAAATGTTAAACAATTGTGATAAAATGATACGCTTTATGTTCTTGAAATTTTATTACCTTGAGTGTTTCAAGTAGAGGGATAACCACACTTACCTGTATGCCAGAAAACTGTGTAATGTGAAACCTGAAAGCCATGAGTAGAAGGTGAAACCAAGCCCGAGATATGTTCTTGACATAATGGTTGGTGGAGCCTCACTTACCCTTTGCTTGCAAAATTTATTCAGCTGCTTCATTTTTTTTTTGTCTCGCGATGATTAAATGATCCAAAGCCTCCTATCAAGAAAGAAAAGTGAACATCTTCCCATGTGCCCATTGTGTGGCGAGCAATCAATCATGTTGAATTAGACTTCACGCATTCAAAGATGGCAAGAGTATGTGAAGAGTATGGCATAATACTCCCACCAGTCACAAATACCATTGATCCCTCTTCCCTCCTCCTCCTCCCCCTCTCTTCCTCCTCCTTTTCCTCTTCCCCTACTTCCTCCTCCTCCTCTTCCTCCTTTTCCTCCTCCTCCTTTTCTTTCTCCTCCTCCTCTTCTTCTTCTCCTCCTCTTCCTCCTCCTCTTCCACTCCCTCCTCCTCCTTTTCATTCTCTTCCTCTCCTCCCCCCTCTTCCCCCATCCTCCTCCTTCTCTTCCTCCTCCTTTTCCTCCTCCTCCTCCTCCTCTCCCTCCATCATCCTCCTCTTCCTCCCCCTCTTCCACTCCCTCCTCCTCCTTTTCATTCTCTTCCTCTCCTCCCCCCTCTTCCCCCATCCTCCTCCTTCTCTTCCTCCTCCTTTTCCTCCTCCTCTTCCACTCCGTCCTCCTCCATTTCATTCTCTTCCTCTCCTCCCCCCTCTTCCCCCATCCTCCTTCTTCTCTTCCTCCTCCTTTTCCTCCTCCTCCTCCTCCTCCTCCTCCTCTCCATCCATCATCCTCCTCTTCCTCCTCCTTTTCCTCCTCCTCTTCCACTCCCTCCTCCTCCATTTCATTCTCCTCCTCTTACTCCCATCCTCCTTCTCTTCCTTCTCCCCTTCCTCCTCCTCTTCATCTTCCTTCTCCCCTAATCCTCCTCTTCATCATCATCATCATCATCATCATCATCATCATCATTCTCCCTCCTTCTCTCTTCCTGTCCTCTTCTTCCAGGGAGCCGTTGGGAAGGAGATGTACATCGTGAAGGATGGAAGTGTGCAGGTCCTGGGAGGAGAGAAGAACAGCAAAGTCCTGGCAACCCTGCATCCCGGCAGTGTGTTTGGCGAGATCAGGTGGGGAAAGGTTATCAACGGCCAAAAACCTACTACTCCAAACCAAACAAACCTATGAAAGACTGGCTTTATCATATTACTTGTGATTGACTGTAACAAGAGCACCACAAGAAATCATAAGATGATGTTAATAATCATGATAATCTTCATAATACAATGACAGTGAATACGATAAAGATAATCGTGATGGCGATGATGATAACAATGATAGTGATAATGATGATGATAATAATGATAATGGAAGCCAATCACCCATGGCTAGTGTGGTGGTTGTCATTTTGAGGTAGACATATGATGCCCTGAACTCACTATTTGATTACAGGTATATTGCTTCCTCATACCCCATGCCTGTTTTTGTGTTGTGCATGTGTGTGTGTGTGTGTGTGTGTGTGTGCGTGTGTAGTTGTGTGCGTGATGTTCCAATCTATTTTTTTTTTTAATTTGCCACTTTTGTGCATTCATACAATGAATGCATTGTGTTCATACTCCAGCATGGCCAATGAATGCATATAGTAGTAATGGAATGTTTGTACATGAAAATATGCAAGAATGAATAAAATAGTAGATGCTTCAAAACTATAACCCTATTCAAAATATTTTTGATGGAAACCATGACTAAATGTACAGGTATATACTTTGTGTGCTCAACTGGAATATAATCTGAAGGTATTTATCCAAATGATAAAAATGAGTTGGCAATCCCCAAAGTCATCTGAATTTTGTGTTGTGATCTTTTTGCATGAAAACCTTCTGTCCTTGCCTTTAATGTGTGGTCTTGAAAGTCCATGGTTGCAATGATTACCACTTGAGAATGGGACAGTTCAGGTTTCTGTCCATTAATCAACCCACAGCCTACTCAGCGTTGGTGCTGGCAACCGCAGGACCGCTGACGTTGCTTCACCTGGATATGCTAACCTCTTTGTGTTGGACAAGAAGGACTTGCAGGAAGTGGTGGTCAACTACCCTGATGCCCAGGAAAGCCTAAAGAAGAAGGCTAGGTATGATGATGATGATGATGATGATTTGGAGAGGTTTCACACCTGCAAGAGAACTTGTTTGGAAACGTGTTCTGAAATAGGTTTTGTACCATTCGCATTATTTTTAAAAGTTTTAAAAGCAGACAGGAATCACAGTACTCTGTGAACACAATTCACAAATCATGCTTGACTAGTAATTCCCTTTAATAGGTGTTTTTCTCTGTTTCAACAGAACTTTGCCTTTTCTCTTTTCATGCCATTCAAGTTGTTTTCGTCAGGCTAAAAACAAGCATCAATCACTATACTCCTGACCCCATTTTTATATTACAATATTGGGCCATTAATAGTCAGAGGTGTTTGTTACAATTAAGTTTCATATGCAGTTTCGGAATGTTTTGACCTCTGCAAAAGTATTGAAGAATTTAAGTAAAGCTTTCCAGCCTAACAATAATTTCAATTCTGCCAGAGTGTATTCATAAAAAGTTTTGTTTTTACACAAAATTACTTTTATTTGAGCATGGTTCAAACTATTCATTTGTAATCATAATGGCCAGCAAAAGAACACCAATCACTGTGTCCGCATATACCTTTCATGAACTCTTCGTGAATAACTGTAAAAGCTGTTATTTTTGCATTTTTTCGCCAATATATGAGGAGGTCACATTTATTTTCACAAGATGTTGTTTTCCTTATTTGACACCAAGGCTATCATAAGTGCACTAATGCCTGTCTTTTCACAATATTTTCACATGTTAGATTTGCGGCCCAGCAGCAATCAGCTTTTACAGTAAACGGATGTTTGTATTGTTATAGTTTGCCACAGAACAACATATCTGAAGTTTGTGATGATGTCTTGCCAACAGACTAATGTCCTAGTAGCAGTCATTG
Source organism: Diadema setosum (assembly GCF_964275005.1). Taxonomy (NCBI): domain Eukaryota; kingdom Metazoa; phylum Echinodermata; class Echinoidea; order Diadematoida; family Diadematidae; genus Diadema; species Diadema setosum. The sequence goes on along the minus strand of NC_092693.1, from coordinate 8,734,234 downwards.
CAATGATCAATCTAAGTGTATTTTGCAAAACCAATGCATTTCTTTTCTTGCAAAATGATACTGAGTTTAAGAGAAAATAACTTGAATTGAATCAAAACATGTTTTCTGCCCTTTTGTCTAGAAAGCAGTGTGGTGTGAGACAATGTGCATACAATAATGATTTTGAGGCTGTTATCCACAAATAAAGTCATAGCTGGAAGTTTCGAGGCAAGCGAGGCAAGAAGATTACCAACTTTGGTATTTGCATTTTACATGAAAACCAAAAAATAAAACAAAATAAAACACAAAAACAAACCCAGACCAGTATGGATTTTTTATTATCATCAGGGGCTCCCACGCTGTAAGAATTGCCAGCAGTTCTGGCATGCTGTGCCCAGTGAGCTTTCATTACCAACAGATGTTATGAAGTGTTGTAAATCACACTCCTTCAACACTCAGAACTGCATGAGTAAAGTTGTGTACCAAGCTGAGAGCATACTTAGTGTGATTGCAGACAGTAGCTTTCCTAAGGGATCATTATGATGATATAAACCTGTTATGACTAATGAGCTAGTGTAGCGAGCTCACTTCTGTCCTTTCACTTTCTACAGGGAGATTCTGAAACAGAACCAGGCATCAGAATCCAAGATGAAGAAGAGACGCGGAAAGTCCCTCATTGCAGAATCCATTCTGACAAAAGTATGCCATATGTCTAGTGTGTTATTTCCCTTTCATTTCATTATCATACAGATAATACCCATCAGTGAGGGTATTAGTATGAATTACCCACACAAGGTAACATTTAGAATGGTCTTACATGCCCAAATCGGTAGCCAAGGATGTTAGGACTGTTTCGAAAGTACTTAATATGGGTAATTATACTAAAGCCCAAGTGAAGTGATGTGTATTATTTGCTTTTTATGATGAAGCAGATCCTTGTTGTTTGATAAATCATCCACTTTGTGAGTGAATAAAATCATGAAGTCTCGTTTATTAACCATAATGACATACAAATGCTATTGAGTTTTCATTATACTTTACTAATAACTGGTCATTAGCAAAATTAACCAATCATTTGATTAGGATCTGCTCCATCATTTTGTAGACAAGTATATATCTATTTATTTATATGTCTCTAATCTATCTTGCTTAAATTTAACTTATTTATAACTATATATTTATATATATATATATATTTTTAAAGTTTAAATTTATATATTTATATATATCTATATTAAACATGATTCATTTTCATATCTCATCTTTGTGATCAGTTTTATATCTTTATCTATGTCTGTGCAAGTATTGCGTATTGAGATTGAGGTAACAGTAAATTACCTTGTGTTGTTGTCAATGTAGATATTTGATCCACATCACCGTGAGCAACTTGATAAGCTCTATGAATTCCTTATATCGTTGTCGTTACTCTTTCCAGACTTTAAAGGTAGGGGATACCTTTTACAGACCTCCCAAAATGCAGCAAAACATTAAATATGAACCTCAGGGGACTTGTTTAGGCCACTGCTGAGAAATTTGCAAGTCATCAGTTATCTACAATTTGAATAATGCACAAAACTCAACTACTCAGTAGTTCTGTGTGTCAGCCACACTTAAGCCTTTTTGTTGCAGTCTTCTGTATTTTTTATCTATAAACACAAATCTAAAAGTATAAGAGCTGATGTAATAACATATAGAGAGTGTGGCAAGAATGCATATAGAAATGTTTGTAAGTTTTGATGAACTTTCTTCACAAAATATACATGATGGACACACATGCAGAGCATGGGTCTGCAAAGGTAGCCTAGTAATGTACTGGAATTTACGGTGAGCCCCGAAAAAAATTCATTTCAAAATCTAACGGTCAATAAAAATGTACTATAAGTTACCTTCCACTTTCAATACTTTATGGGAATTTCTAAAATGATACTCTCTTCAACATACCACTGTATTTATACAACTCTTCATTTTAGGCATGCAAATGGGATTCCCTACCTTTAAGCTTTCCAGTGATACATAATTCAGAGCATTGCACATATCGTTTGTTTATGTGTTTATACTTCATTTCTACATCTTGTTTCCTTGCAAAAACATCAGCACAATTACAACAAATCCTGAAACATTCATCAATAACTTTTGTCTATCTCCAAGCAGGATCCAAACTCCACGCCGACGTTCTTCAACGCCGTGCTGCAGATTGCCAGGACGCAGCGCATCACGGCTACCATCCTCAAGGGCTCCTTCAACATCAGCAAGGACGAAGACGACGCCAAGTTTGTCTACTTCTCCTCCAGCGACATCTCCACGGACGAGGAGAGCGAAGTCCCAATCAAGAAACGAAAGCGGCCACGATTCATCAAGAAGAGAGGCATGCTAAAAGGTCAGGCTTGATGTGAGGCTACACCAGGTCTTTTTACATGTAACACATTTCACAGAGACTCCAACTCTCCCGTTTTCGACGGGAGATCTCCCGCCGAAATCCCATTTTTGCAAAATCTCCCGTTCTCCCGTTTGAGGTTTAATTTCTCCCGCCCTGGCTCTTTGTCTCCCGTTGGAAAGGATTTCTTACATATTTCTATCGTATGTTGAAAAAATAAGCCTTAGATAGCACCAGAGAGCATCTAGAACCCTGGGAATTTCGCGCTTTGCACACATCAACTTTGAGTCTCCCGTTTGCTAGGGGTTTCAGGCGGGAGAATCTCCAGATCAGAAGGTACTTTGGGTTGGAGTCTCTGCATTTCATGACTTTCAAAAGTACCAAGGTAACTATCATATAGAAAAGCTATGAGTCTATGGTCATGAGACATTGTAAAAAAGCTTATCTCTAAAACAAACACTTCGGAAATAATATAAACTCCATTCTGCTCTCAGTTGTGCTTTTGAAGATCCATGAAAACAAGTGAATTTGACCCCCCCCCCCCCATACCTTCCAAATTCATATTTGGAATTACCCCATGATGCCACTTTCATTGCAGAAGGAAGTGAAAGCTTTGTTGGATGTGAATTTGTGTTAAATTATTTGAACAGCCACTATAAGTATGATTAATTACTTAACTACTTTCATATTGTCTATTTTTGTTGTTTGTGTTTTAAGTCATTGAGTGCCTTGTAACTTTGGGATGTTTGCCACCTTTGTGCATTTTGCTCTACTGAGTAACTATTTCACTATGTAGCATGGAAAGAAAATGAGTGAATGCACTGGAGCATGCTCAATGAAGGAATGAATAAATTGAGATGAAGGAATGAATGAATGGATGACTGAAAAATGGACCAACCAATCAGAAATTAGATATCTATCAAAAGTTTTCACCATTACAATAAAAGCATTTGACCAGACTGAACTCTGCTTTTGTATTTTACCATGAAAACTGAAGGTCATTTTAAACTCTGTTTATTTTCGTGAGAATCGTTGGATACATATGGTATTTTCCAGTAGTAGTGACATTGAGTTTGAGTTATTTTTTTTTTTGATGCAGCCATTCACTTCAGTCAGGAACTGTTTGTGAAAAACCTGAGAAATTAGAATGCACACAACAAAGTAAAACATTTTACATTGTGTGATACAGTAAAACAATGAAAGAAATATTTAGGCCCATGCAGTGATGAAAACAACATAATACACTTTGTCTAGTTGAATTTCATACTTAAAATGAGTGAACAATAAAAGAAGTGTACATACAATTGAAAGTTTAATACATACAACTACCTCAACAGGAATGCACACAAAAAAAAAGTAGATATGACATATTATAGCTGACAAAAAAAAAATTACAGTTCAGCAAATAAAGTCAGTGTGATTGGATCAACCCATACATGGCCATGACATAAAACCTGACGAGTTCTAGTGTTCATACTACTGTATAAGCTGTTATTTTCGTGAGGGTTTCATTTTCGCGAATTTCGCAAATTGCAGTTGGATCGCGAATTTAACATCACGCGAAATTGTCTCCATGCGCTTTGTTAATAGAGCATTAACGTAAGCGTCGGCATCGATTCGCGAAAACAACATCTCGTAAAAATGTCTATGACCTCGTCATTCGCGAAAATATCTGTATGCGAAAATAACGGCGTATACAGTACTCTTCCATTGTGATAACCTATGACTTAAGACGTGTGATAATAATACACCAGCACTAATCTCTAGCTTCAGGTGATTTCAAGAAAATTTCAATATCATTTTCAAATGAATCTCTTGTATGCTTTGAGGGGTTGAATGTGATTTGTGTGTGGGTCAGCCAGTCTGTATCAAGATATGCATTGCAAATCATGAAGTGTCTCGGTTCCTCCGTAACGACCAGATGCCCTCAAAATCAGTCGCAGCCAGGGAGGCAGCTCATCGATGGAGGGCCGTTCGGACAGCGACTGCCCGGAGTCCATGTCAGTTGAAGTGCACCCGCGCCCAGAAAATCAGCCCTACACACCGTCTCCGGGAGTTACGCCAAACATTCCCCGAGAGGGCGGAGACACAGGCTTACCCCTCGCCCTCCCTATCTTGGACCAGGCCCTGCCCTCACCGGGCCTCTCCTCTGCCAATGAGCCGGATGAGGACCAGGAGGCCCGGGACAGTGGGGTGGACGTCCCGCTGGACGGCAGCGCAGGCGCTCTCAACGAGGAGGCCAACGAAGCAGGGGGAATGTCGGTGGCCCCAGAAAATATGGAGACTGCCTGGACAAAGGCTACAGAGGAGGTGAGTGTGGCAAAGTCTGGAGGCAGAAAATATGGGTACAGTGTTCCCCTCAGTTTTGCCTGGCAAGTACTAGTACATGTATCACGACGCTTGAGTGGATGGCTGGCAGGTATGTTGAAAGTCTGATGACTGGAGTTTTCACAGTGGGGAAATTTCAACATAAGACTTGGTTGATGATATTATGTATGTCTGTCTCCTGTTTACAGCTGTGCAGTGATGTGCAAGAACATGAAGTTAAATGGATTAAATTGAACTGACTAGAAAAAAAAAAAAGAAAAAGAAAGTTAAGAGTGGTATAGGTATGGTGGTTTGGCGAATAGAGATCACTGATTAGTAGGAAGTCTGCAACACGTAGACAACTAGCTGTCTTAATATGCTCTTGCTGACTGTATGAAGAAAACATCTGCCCATAAGTGTTACTATACTCATTTAGGAGAGAAAAAACAAATATTCAAAATATAGTACCCATTTTTTCTGACATACATGGGCAATCCTATAATGTCTTTGACCACGCAGATTGTGCCGGTGAGGAGCGAACCGCAGATCGAAATCATTGCACCACAGACGCCAGACACCCAGGAGGGCAAGGAAGAATCGGAGGAGAGAGGGGAAGCTGGCACCACGCCCAACCAGCATCACTCGGACCAACCATCGTTGCCGGGGAAGGGGGATGTCTGGACGACGCCCAGGCCCAAGCCCCAGGAGGCGAAATGGGAACTCCAGAGCGATGTGTGCAGGGTGAAGATCGAGCATTCCAGCGACGAGCGTGAAGGTGCCTCATCAGCCTCAGCAAGGACCAATAAAGAGCAGGAGGAGGAGGAGGAGAAGAAGAAGGAGAAGGAGGAGGGGGATGTGAAAGCAGGGACTAAAGATGAGATCATCGACATGGATGTGGAAGACTGCGAGGATGAAGACAAACTGGAGAAAGGTATGACAGACTGTGTTGCATTTTATCAGCCAATCAAACTCTGCAATATAAAAACTCATTTCACTCATACAATGCTCTTATTTGCCTGTGAGATACCCAGAAGATGGAGCTTATAGTATTTATAGTACTTAGCTCCAATCCCAGACTTTTCTATGAACACCATTTCAAAATTTCTTGTTCACAACTTCTGCAACTGACTGATGAATCACAGTAGGATGTTCAGTCAATTCATCGCCGGTCACACGAACCGACGAATCACTCGATTTTGGGTCAAATTTTCGATTTTGAGATTTTCTATCATTTCGATAGTAGACATTCCATACTACATATTCTGAAATTCTCAGTGTGTAATTCGGTGTAATTTTTACGTAGTTATCACTTTTGTAAAAGTATGTAATTCCATAAGTGTGAAAATTATTTGTTTTCCCCATAGACGCGTGTGTTAAACAATCAGGCGATTCGACGGTTCGGTGACCGCGCGTACTAGTACGCGCGGTCACCGAACCGACGAATCAGTGCGCACTGACTTGCGTGTAGTTTTTGAGATTCAACAGTTCATTGACCGCGCGCACAGTGCGCGTACTATGTAATACATGTGTTGACAATGACAACGCTCAATGTACATGTACATATAGACACACATGGAAAATGACAACGTTCTTTGCAGACCGAAAATACATGCATGCAGCTCTTTGACGATTTCCCGCTTATTTGTTAACAATACAATTCGATAAAAACTTCACAAGTAAGAGCAAAAATTGCAGTCTGATATACTACAAAAATAATTGGAAATTATAGACATGAAAGTGTAGCAACCATAAGTAAAAAATGGGCTAACTTCAAACGCGATTTTCTCGAATTGTCATTCTTACGCAAACCTGAGGGATTCGTCGGTTCGTGTGACCGGCGACGAATTAAGCTCAAGTTGATTGCTTCCCAACTGACAACACCACTATACAATGCTTTGCTTCTTCTTGTTGTCTTTTTTTTTAAATTCAGTTCCACATCAAGAAGAAAACACATTTTCTTTTCAAGTATATAGCAATTAAAACTACCTTAAGACTACCACCCTCATCTCAAAATATTCTTAATGGTCGAGGATATACACAGCTTTCCATCACATTGGACAGAATATTCAGTTACTGTTTTGCTGTAAAGTACTGTATACACCATATATTTCGCGAGTCTAAATTTTTGTGAATCGGCAATTCCTGACGATTTTGCAAGTGGTTAAATTCGCGATTGTGAAGTCCTGTACTTAACAGAGAAATGTACACGCGTACGTCACATCCACATCGGGATCAGAGTCAATATTTTTGCGTGTCTTTAATTTCGCGAATAGCACCTGACTCGCAAAATTCGCAAAAATTAAAACCTCGCAAAATATTCGGCGTATACAGTACATTTTCTACATCATAATTACATCCAGAGAACCCAAGACACTTGATATTCCGTCTTGTGGATCCTTAATGCTTCAAATTACAGGAAGTGTCGGCTTTCTTTTCAGTTGTGGTTCTTTGTTGTTTCCGTTTGCTAAGTGTGTTAAGAATGCTCTTAAAATCTCATACACAAGAGGAGGAAATATGTCATTGGAGAAACATTATTTGCTGGTTGTGTGTACCACAGACATAGTTTCAAGTCAAAAGGCAGCATCCATATTAGTGTTCTTCTCGATGTCTTTGATGTTCATAGAAAAAGACATCTGGCAAGTCACTCTGACGACCAAATTCATCCCAGCTATAGATAGAATGGAAGAAAAAAAAAACATTTTGGCACTGTTATATTCATTTCCCAAGTTGAAGGACATACAGAAGACTCTTGATAAAGCAAACACTATGGGGTAATGAAATGCTGTACGTATTGAAATTTTGTTGTATCAGGATGGAAAGAACATTAGAATACAGTTAAACTCGCATAAGTCGATCTTCTCGTTCTCGGGACTGAGCAAAACACATCGACTTAGGCGAGTTTCGACTTGTGCGTAAGTCAAAAAAAATCGACTTAGCAACAGTCACACCACACGTACATTATGTATAATGTACATGTATGTTGTCTACTCTGGAGCCGAGAGCTGGAGAGGTGTGCCGCAGCTACGGGTCGCCCGGCAGGGCCGCGGCTAACTTTGCATGGACAGTGCATTAGCATTGGCACAGGTCGGATTACTTTACACCCTCGATAAACCTTGGGGAAGTGAATATGAACGATATTTGAGCAGTGATTGATTCCAGTTTACCATACCGTGGCTTGAAATGCGTGCAGAGGTGTACTTCTGATTTACCTGTGCCCGTAACTTTCCCCCTACTTTCCGCTTTGAAAACTCAGCAGCTTCATCCATCCACTGCACAGCGCAGACTGCAAACATACACAGACTATACACAGCCCAGTCGCGCTGTACGTACGTACGTAGCGCTAGCGCGACAGGGCTGTACCACAGAACTCTGTGGGCTGTACCAGCAGACCTCCAAACACGAAGAGAGTTCAACAATCGCATGCGATCGCTTTGAATTTTGATACTTTAGATCATTTTTTTGTCACCTGTCTGGTCGGGCTAGTTCTTTAAACAAAAACTGGCGTCTCGTGATTTTGACAGTGATTTATTGCACAATAAAATCTTATTCGACTTAGGCACAGTGAATTTAATGGTTTTTCCGTGAAAGTGTTCTTGGAATTTCATCGACTTAGGCGAGTATTCGACTTATAAAATTCGACTTGTGAGTGAATTATTACACGTAAGTCAATGGGGAAAAATCGGGACTTTTTAAAATCATCGACTTACGCGATTATTCGACATATGCGATGTCGACTTAGGCGAGTTTAACTGTACATAGAAATCGTGAACTTTGAGAGCAGTAATTACCTTCATGATGAGATGTTCCTATAACTCTCTGTTTTTAACGAGAATCTTTATGTGTGTCATCACTGCAGATTTAAGAATTTCTATTGTTATTGTGATATCTCATTTGATGGGAGTGGTCTCTATCAATATATTGCCATTAATTCCAATTTTCAATGTCAAAATTATCATCGGTCTTGTCTTTTTACTTCGCAAGAGGGTATGTCTTTTAACGGATCTCATATTTGGGCAAAAATGCTCATGTACCAATTTCTCGACTCATGTTCAATCTCTCATTGTGTAGACTTTATACATGATGCCATTTTATCATAGGGTCTGTTTGCTTCTATTTTCCCAAACATGAAGTCGAGGCAGGGGAGTCAGCCGCTGACCCCCAGCCTGACGAGAGAACGTCCAGTGCAGCGTCCAAGCGGACGGCTAAGCGGTCATCGAGCCAGAGCAGCCAGCAGAAGGCCGTGAAACCGAAGGAGAAATATGACCCGAGGACTGTATATGTCCAAGCTGCCCCAAAAGAAAGGTAACTTCCCTCGGTAGAAGTATTAAGTTTTATATTTACACACAGCCTCCGTCCATTGCATTAATAATAGGCTCAGGCTCACGCACACAGACTGAAAACGCATGAGTCAAATCGCAATTCAAATCACCCTTTTTTTTTTTGCACTCAAGCTCACACATACAGGGACAAGAAAAAAAAAAGTGACCTAAATTGTGCGCTAGGTCATGAAGTAATCATGACTTGCACCCGTTTATGGAAAGCCAAACTGCATGAGTGAGTCTTGTGATGTAATTATGGGTTGTAAAAAAGTTTTACAATCTCATTAAACACCATTCATGCACACTTCACACTGCAAATAATTGTGACTATTCAGAAAAAAGTGCAACTACTTCAGAAACTCAAATAAAACTATTTAAAAACATTGCACTTTTAGTGATGCATGGATTGCAAATCGAATCTCACTGATAGTCATGATTATTATATCCACATACATTAAAAAAAAAAAGAATGTTTTCAGCATTGAGATCCAAATCACTACCCAAATAATTGAGGCTATTGGTGGCTGTGTGAATGGGCCTTATGGTATTCAAAACACACAAGGACAAATCATTACCCTGCACCTACTTTGCCCTAATTCCAACTTCCGTGGGATCATGTTCCAGATTTACTGTCACCTATTGCCACTCACATGGTAAATTCATCCATCTCTTCCAGTCAGACATGAATTTGTACACTTGTCTGAGGATTGGATGTAGGGAGGGTACTGGTGTCACGGCAGCTAAATTAAATTGTGGATCAGCCCACTTGACACTTTGACACTACCACTCATATACATTCAGAGGCAGATCCAGAGGGGTGTGCACCGGGCACACGCCCCTCTTTATTTTTGTTTAAAACAAACGAAACAAAAAGAAAGAAATGGGGGTGCATGTTCCCCCCCTTTTAATTTTGCAAAGGCGCATCCCCTTTACGGGACTCCAGGATCTGCCCCTGACATTGGATGTTTGTGTTGTTGTTGCTTTTGCTGTTTTAATGTTTCTCTCTTGTCATCAAGATCACTTTTTTGAAATTTTGTTGCTTTATTTTCTCTTGGCCATGCTGTACCCAAATCAGTGAAACATTCATAATGCTTAGCTAAGCATGATGCATGAAAGACATAATATGTGAATGACTGGCCTCATATCCTCACAAACAGCTTGCCAGACATTATGTCGATCACTATCCTCATGATGAGTTGTCTTGAGTCATAGCTAGAATAAACCATTACAGCCTAACCTACACACCCCTTCTATCTATCTTTCTCTCTGTTTCCTCACACTCTCCCCCTCCTCCTCTCTATCTTTCACATCACTTTTCAATCCTGCCTTTGAGATGGGGGGGGGGGTGGGGGGCATTCAACCCTTAAATACCCAGCTTTATTCACTGATTGGCAGCATGCTGGTGTGTGCTTTGTTTACCTATTGGCACAGGTGTCTGTACCCTAATTGTCAATGAATAGAGATTGCCTAATACCCCTAATCTCCCTTATCCCTATTGTGTGACCAGTCTTCCTGTTGGACTGATCATTGAGGCACCTTGCTACATGGAAAAGGCTTTCTACTCACTGTCCAAGAGCTAAAAAACACAAACAAACAAAAACAAAACAGCAGGGGCAGATCCAGGAATTAAAGGGGAGGTGCCTATACAAAATTAAAGGGGGGTGCACATGCCCCTCCCCCTCCATTTTCTCTTGTTATTTTTTTTTAAATTGTTTTAACAAAAAATAAAGAAGGGACGTGCACTCCCTGCACCCCCTCTGGATCTGCCACTGAAACAGTATAAAAAAAGAAAGGTCTTGATATATGTAATGAAATAATAGAAATATGGAATTATCGCTCAATTGATATTAAATGATCTGTGTCTTAATTCTTCTACTGACAATTCTGTATAAACTGTGACTTTGACCTGTTATTAAAGAATCTTTGCATCCATGTCTTATTCAAAAATAATCTAAGATTCCATGGAATAAAATGCCATTTTCACCAAAAGTTGACCTGTTATCGAAGAATCTTTGCATCCATGTCTTATTCAAAAATTAATCTAAGATTCCATGGAGTAAGATGCCATCTTCACCAAAAGTTGTCATATAGGTTTCCAGGTCCGAGTTGCGAATATATAATGCCACTAACTGATCAGAGATATAAAATAGTAGGCCTACCATTAAAGGACAAGTTCACCTTCTTAGACATGTGGGTTGAGTGAATGCAGCAATATTAATAGAACACATCAGTGAGAGTTTGAGGAAAATCGGACAATCCGTTCAAAAGTTATGAATTCTTGAAGTTTCTGCTCAGTCCCAGCTGGATTAGAAGACTACTATAGCCTGTGATGTCACATGTGTACAACGATATGAAGAAAGAATAAAGAAAAATCAATATATTTTCACTTTTCTCGCATAACAAAAGAATACTCGTCTTCTCTCTTTTAGAAGGCATGGGGAATGATATTACCCTTAACATACATCAGTAACAAGTCGAAGAAATGTGCACTTTATTAAAATAGTAAAGTTTTGTGAAATTCTCTTTTTATTTTCGTTATATCGTTGTACGGATGTGACATCATACACTGTAGTAGTCTGCTCATCCAGCAGTGACTGCGCAGATACTTTAAAAATTCATAACTTTTGAACGGATTGTCCGATTTTCCCCAAATTTTCACTGATGTGTTCTACTAATATTGTTGCATTCACTCAATCCATATGTATATGAAGGTGAACTTGTCCTTTAAGTCATAAGTTGTGACTTGCATTCTTCACTGTTTACAGTAAAGTTGCGAAGATTTTAAGCCTTGTACTGATACATTAAATACTGTATGAAACAGGAAGAATTAGAATCACAGATGACAAGAGGAAAAGGCTAGAGATCAAGGACCATGAAGATGGTCAATGAAGATAAAGGGAAGTTTGATATCTTATCACTCCCTGATGGATATGAAGTTTGTACCTTAAAGGGACTGTATAGTTTTGGTTCAAATTGGAAATTCAGATTTCAACTTCTTGTGTGATAGTTAGAAACCACTCACAAAATTTTAAAGAGCATACAATTCTAAGAGGTATTAAAAGTTTATTTGATAAAAATTGGTTTTGAATTCACTGAGATATCCAAAAACAAAATGAAACAAAGTGGTCATTCAATAGCTAATAGAAGGTGGGTCCCACCTGTTATTAGGACTGTTTTTTGTTTCTGGATATCATAGTCATTTCAAAACCTACTCTGTATTTTCATCAAATAAATGTTGATTTCCTCTTAGAATTGTATGCTCTTATATATTTCCTGAGGGGTTTCTCATTATTTTTTAAAAAAAGTTGGAAACCTGAAGCCCCATCTCAACAAAACCTATACCATCCCTTCAAAGAATCAAGTCATAGTACTATTCAGACAGCGTCCTTGTATAGGAGAGATTTTCTTCTTAATTTCTTTGATGTTATTTTTGTTCTCTATATGCTTGTTTCCCTTGTCAAAGGCACTCCAAGAGTAAATCAGCTGGAAAGGGTGGGCGGACAAAGAAGAACAGTCATGGAGAAAAACAGAAGAAGGAATGACAGAACAACAAGGCAAAACAATTTTGTGTGTACGATGTTTATAAAGTGTTATTGATGGTGCCACTCATTGAGTTTTGCAAGTTTGAGACATAGTGATATGCAAGAAAATCATGTATTCAATTCTAGTCAGTGTATTCTCATGCGTGACATTTGATTGAACTTTAGGCTAGGGCAAAAAGCCTTGAATTCACGAGTGGTTTAATTTTTGTCACCGTTTCTGCATTTTTCTTAATTAGAACTCTGTGATAAAATGGATTGGTAAATTGATGTACATGTAAATGAGGCAAACATTTCTGGTGGCACTTGTGTGATGGTTTTGCATTATGAGTAGTTTCAAGGACAGCATTTAACCAGTCAGCAGACCCACATGACCCTTTAAACCCTCACTGCAGGCAATCTCATGATACTGCACAATGTTGAGCATTGAACATATTTTTTTTTTTTTCATAAAAGACTCCTTAAAAATAGGGATGGTAGCTACAGTACTTGTACTAGTTAAAGACAATGTAGGTATCATAACAAAACATTCTTTCGTTTGAACCACTCATTGTTCATTCGTAGTTGTGTCAGTAGTAAAGTTTTCTAACGCCTCAATTATTTGCCAAATTTATGGCAAATTCTTATTGTCAACACACAGTTAGAAGATTGCAGTAAATGAAGTGCTCTCAAATTTGCATTTAGGATATGGGGGGGGGGGTTGATTTCTTTCTGATCTTAGGCAGATTTAATGAATGCAGCCACTCGTATTCAATCTATCTCAAGTGCAAGATACGGAAAAAAAAAATCAGAGTTGCCAATTTGATGAGTGATGACAAGATGATAATTTTAATGGCAAAATTCCCCTTGGACTTTACAGGTGGAGTGCCACTTGCAGACTGAGTCTTATTAGAATTGCACCAAGACTACAAGTAGGTGTGCTACGTTATATTGATTATGCAAAGGACACAAAACAAAGAAAACAAAAATTAAAACAAAAATGAAAAATGATGTCCAGAAACTGAAGACAGTCACATCTGATTTTTTTTTTTTTTTTTTTTGTCAAAGCTACTCGCCGCATGAAAGACACTGTTGTAGAATTACCAGGACTCAATATTCGTGGGGTAAACTTGTCAGCAGTAAAAGTAACTTCAGTACCTTGTAAAGCTTGTACATTGTTATTACTGTAAAGGAACTTCTACCTTGAAAAGCTTGTGTATCAAATTTTCATGTTTTGTGTGAATGATGATATATGTGCAATATTGAAAGTGCTTTATCATGTCCACCAGTTGTTCATTTCTAAGTATTGGATTTGAAACAACACTACTGTGCATTATCAGGTATTTTCTTGTCATTATAAGGACAATTTCTAGAGTGGTCATTTAATATTGATTCATTCTGAATGTTTCAACTGCCTGTTTCAGTTTTGGTACCAAAATAGCATATTTCTACAGATAACTTGATGTAGTGGATAAATGATAAATACCCTTGTGTTACCAAGTGATTTGCCATAATGAAATAAAAACACACGGCTTAATTCCCTTAGACAGCATTTACTCTAAAAACTTCTACAATGATGCATGATTTTATGGGACTGTGTATTATTAGATTATTTTTGATGAACCAATTGTGTCATTTTAGTAATTCAATATTTTGTTTGTGAACATTTCGATCTAAAAACAGTTTTGGTAAAAACCTGTTCCTTCACTTCTTTGCGGTACAGCTTCTCAGAGACCACTTGTGATACACCATTAAAGAATGTTGTTGGATGTATTTTATTATTATTATTGTTTTTATTTTATTCATTGTATTTTTTTTTTGGTGGACTGTGCATACATGTTGGTGCACACTTGGTCATCAGATATCATGCAACCTTGCATTGATATGTGGATTTGCATTTAATACCATTGAAGCAATTAGATGTCATCGAAAAAGATTGCTATTTTTTTTTCTTTTTTGTTTAGGCCAGAATTTGAAAGCTATGAATCTAAGCTTAAAAAAATGATGTGGGCCCTTGCAATTCAGCAAAATGGCATACTCCTAACTAACTGAAATGACTGAAAGAAAAACTCGTGGAATTTTGCATCATTTCTTCTTCTTCTTCTTCTTCTTCTTCTTCTTCTTTTTTTTTTTTTTTTTTTTGGGGGGGGGGGCAATTTTGAAGAGGGATCAGTCTATGAAGTGCAATGACTCAAGGATTCATAATTCCCTGGGATTTATAATTCCAATGCAACCACAAAATAGGAAGTATTTGATTATCCTGAAACTTGCCACACTCACGTGCTACATTCTATTCATGTTTGTTTCAAAGTATAAATGCTATTACTGAGGGTTCTGAAAAGTTCTAGTAGGGTTTTCATGTACCTGGTACCTCAAGAATGGACAATGGAGAAAAACAGTGTCAGAAAGGAAGGCATTCTCCAGCAAATATCAACATTGTTGGCCAAAAATCAAAGGGAGACATGTGTTTTGAGGCTTGCTGGGAAAACCAACCATTCAAACTCATCATGGTTGATATGATGCCAGCTCTCACATGGTCTTTAAACTAGATTTGGATGAATACCAGCATGGCGTAAGCCTGATGATGTCAATCGTTCTCCCTGATATATTTCATCCCTTTCAGTAAATTAGTTAGAAGGCAAGTATGAATTTATTTGTACATACTGTTTTGACAGTTAAAGGTATGATAACATTGTGGTTCAGATGAGGCTTCAGGTTTCCAACTTCTTTGTGAAATAATGAGAAACCTTGCTCCTATGAAATATGAAAGAGCATATAATTCTAAGAAAAATTTAAAGTTTACTATTTTGATGAATATTGGTTTTTAAATGTCTGAAAGGCAAATACAAAGAGATCCTAGTAAAAGGTGAACCCACCTCTTATTAGGATCTCTTTGATTTAATTTGTTTTCAGATATCTCGGCCACTTCAAAACCAGTTTTCATCCAATAAAGTTTGAATTCCTCTACATTTTGTACTGTATGCTCTTGAATATTTCATAAAGTGTTGCTAATTATCTTGCAAATAGTTAAAATCTGAATCCCCCATCTCAACCCAATCTATACTGTCCCTTCATAATTGTGAAAAGATATGTATCCATGATACAGTACGTCTCACAAATATATCCTCAGATACTTAAATACAAAGACAGGTATACCCACAAACACCTACTCTTTGTCACATACACTCCTGAGGAGTCTGAAAATGGGGCCTGTGAAATTTGATGATGTGTGACATGTTCTGGGTACCTAACCTATTGCATCTAATGCACAGCAACAGAAATGATAGAAGACATGATTGGTTCCATGAAGACCACTATATGCAGCTGAGAATACTGAAGTTCGGAGGAACCTCTTTCTTTATGTCTCATTGTGATCTTAGTGTCAATATTGAATCTCCATACAAACACTTCATAGATATCTCCCCATGTGTTGACACAAAGGCCTCTTTTTTTTTTTTCTACATCTAGTGTTAATTTTCATGGGGCACTGATTTGAGCCACACAACACATCGGTATTTCACAGAGAAAACCCACCATGATTTTATCCTAGAATATGATAAGATGGATGTAAAAGAACAACACATGATGTGGATGGCTGAACTGTGCCATGAATGATATATCCTATATTGAGGCAAACTCAGGTTTAAAGGCATTTGGAGGAAGAGATATCTAGCCACATACTTTAGAGGGGAGGTATTGTTGTGAAGAATCCAGGCAA
This sequence comes from Diadema setosum, assembly GCF_964275005.1. NCBI lineage: Eukaryota > Metazoa > Echinodermata > Echinoidea > Diadematoida > Diadematidae > Diadema > Diadema setosum. The sequence continues at coordinate 8,718,019 of NC_092693.1, read as the reverse complement.
AACATACAAGTAGAATCATGAACGGCAAAGTGTGAAATTTATGTGATTGGGGGATTGTCATTGTCGGAACCTGTGTTGAGGGTCAAAGTTTATACTGTTCAGAGAGAACTTTTCAGATAGTCTGGCACTAGGCTTGCTCTGTGTAAGTCTTTTGTTATGATTGACGGTGAAAGAGACCTCAACGTGCTGTTACCATGGATACCAAGGTCAGGTGGAGCAAAGTTTGCCCAGTCATTGTGTGTGATTGTGTGTGGTGGTATATGTCTATGTGTGTGTGTGTGTCTGTGTATGTGTTTGTGTGTGTGCAATATCATCAAACAAAAAAGAAAGTGCTTGTGTGGGTGTGTTTCCCACGTTTTTCAATGTGAAGAAGTTGTACTGTATTTAATTTTTCTAATGGATGAATGTCTTTTTCTTACAATCCTGATTTTGTCGTAGACTGTACAGTGTGCCCATACAATCTGCTTTGCTTGTTTCACAGGATACGGTCAAAATATAGGGGTCTCCAATATACATATGAATATATAACTGTATATATTACGCACCATGGTATGCACGTGTATATCTCCAGATGTCAAAACAGTATGCACAAATTCATACTTTCCTATGCTGGAAACGGTACTTTACTACATGAAATAGCATAGCAGTTTCTCTCCCCCCCCCCCCCCCCCCCCCCCCGCCATAGACACTTTTTTTCTTCTTTAGTGCATGCATGAATGTAATCAGCTGAATAAATGTGAATGAATGTGAAATGACCAATTTAAATATATTCATCCAAAGCCCTTTCATAGCTAATAAGGCATGTACAATGTGTGTGTATCAAAGAAGGACACTACAGAGCAGATTTACTTATATTTCAACACGTCAATATTACATTGACAAAAATAGTACATTGATAAACATTTACCAATGTTTCTTTTGGTGAGAAGCCAAGTTTATAAGTTCCATGCACCATATTTCATGCACATGACTACATATCTCTTTTTGTAGATCTTGCATTGACCTCAGTCAGTGTAATCTTTCTTGCCATCAAAACAAGTCATTGGGTTTCAATTCAAATTAATGACAACTGCATAGCACACTAACAGAGTTCATGGAAGCTTTCATTGAGCTCTGTGTTGTTGGTTGGTCTCTTTTTTGAAGCCAAAATAATTGTAATTTCAATGTATTCTTTGGCTTTTCTTCAGAATGTTGACTACTGGTTGACGGATTGATTTCACATTAATTCTCATTCCATGCAAATCCAGTAACACTAACAACAACAATAAAAAAAAAACACCTTGCACTGAAATCAGTGATTCCCCTCACTCCATGACTATCTCTTGACAGCAATTTTTTGTGCTTGTGTGTGTGTGTGTTTGTGTGTGCCTTGTTTCAATGCTAATACTTGAGAATACAGTTAAAGGGATCGTATAGTTTTGGTTGAGACCTAATTTCAGGTTTCTAACATTTTTTGGTGAGATAATGAGAAACCACTTATGAAATATGAAAGAGCATGTAATTCCATGAGGTATTCAACGTTTATTTGATGAAAATTGGTTTTGAAATGCCCGAGATATCCAAAACAGAGTGATTCTAATAAAGTGTGGGACCCACATTTTATTACGATCGCTTTGTTTTACTTTGTTTTTTGGTTGTTTCAGTCTTTCCAAACCTGATTTTCATCAAATAAACTTTGAATTCCTCTTTAAATGGTACGCTCTGTACTATTTCATAAGTGTTTTCTTGGTATCTCACGAAAAGTTAAAAGCCCAATTCTCATCTCCACTAATACTGTACCATCCCTTTAAGAACAGAACTGGGCACGGGGAGACGGTTGATCACCTCGCTGAAGACTGAAACCCCCACCCCACCCTCATGGGCTGGACAGCAGCTAGAGTGGACTGGAGGGTTATCAAGACTTCTACGTATTCAGGAAGTACATGGCTCAAGAACTTTCATTTTCTATGTCACATTTCAATTTAACAGACCAGACCACAACAGGAGAAAAAGAAGGAAAGGATGGGTGTGTGTACACAATGATAGCAGGAAAGCAATGTTCCCATTCACAGTTAAAAAAAGAGCAAGCAATCAGCAAACTTGTGTGATGGGTGTCGGCCGGTGTTTATGTGCAGTGTAGGGTATCAGTATGGATGTTGGGAATCTGATACCCTTTGGCTCAAATTCATGAAGGTGGTACAATTACTTGGCACGCCATACAAATTGCCCATGGTTTAAACCACGGTGTCAATTGTACCACCTTTGTGAATTTGGGCCGTTGTGTTTTAGGAGATCTCATGATATAATTATACTGTCAGTGTGTGAAGGAAGGGGTTGATATTGGATGCCAAAGTGAAAGAGCGGAATCGGTTCCATAGTGGAATGAATGGAAGAGTGCACACAAGTGAACAAAGGTCACATGCTGGCAAGAGTAATCTCATGGTAACAATTCCTCCCCCCCCCCCCATCCCCCTCATATCGATGTGAAGTTACAAAGGTTGATTTATGTGTTTTCTGTAGTGCAATCTTAAGACATTTTCTAATGGTGCAACTTAAAGAGAAGTTATACTGAATCAACATTTTCATGATCTGTACAAGCTATATATTTATTCTTGATAGTGCAATAAAAGCTATAGCTGGCTGTTAGTTCAAAAAAAAAGTGATATCAGAGTTGTTTAATGTACGTGAATATTGGATGTATTATTACATGCGTGTGCGTGTGTATACCTACATATCTATGTGCGTGTGCATGTCTGTGTTTTTGTGTATTTTGTCTTAAGTCACTTCTTCTTGTCTACTATTCTAGCATAGAAATGAATTTAACCCCTAAGCTGTTCCAAAGGATCCACGAAGATCGCAAACGGCTTCACTAATTTTTCAATCTACCAGTATTTTTTATTTTTTGAATCAAATAATTGTGCATGTTTTAAACAACCTCCATTTCCAAAGAACCTTTTCTCATCAACTGCTGTCTAAATCTGGATGTATTAGGCAGGGACCTGCTATGGCGGTGACACAGTTTTCACTCGAATGATTAGCACCTCAACAGGTGGAGTGGGAAGGGAATTCTAAAAATGAGGAGTTGGTGCACACAGTGATGCTGGGTTATCATGCATCCACTGAATGGGCGATTAAGAGTGAAATCACAGGAAATGATGAGTCTTGTGTTGTTCAGGATGCTTTGTACTCGCATCCCATTCCCTGAACACATTCTAAAATCTCTGTGTATGGTACATCAAACAGGGCCCAATTATAGTCCCCCCCCCCCCCTCCCCACAGTCAAGAGGTTAGATCTAGACACATGAAATTTTTAAATAAAGTTTCATAAAAATTTTGTTGTACAAAGACAAACAAATAACTTAACAAGCACATGTAGTGTTCTATTCACAAATCATTTATTCTGACAAGTATTCATGCTGCATGGTGCCAAATACAGCACTTGTGAATATCAGTGTGATAATAATGAATGTGAATGTATTATCTGTAAGATGGGCATATGGTGCTTTTGGGAGTGACTACTATTGCATACACTATATGAATCACATCATGAAAGCAACAACTTTTCTTATCACAAGTCGCCCTTGTATTATATGTTTGAACATTTATGAAATTGTACAAATGCGTACTCAGGCCTAATTGAAATTAAAATCAAGGCCTGACAAAATTACTGTTTTCATGTCTATCAAGATGAGATCGCATGTAGAAAATAAAAATAAAAATAAAAAGATAAATAATTCAAAATAATAATAATGATTAAAAAGAATGAAACTTTGCTATTTATCACTCTCTAACAAACATTATGAAATATTATTATTCCTGAACATGTAACACTGGAATGTAGACAGGGGGTTTATCTCATTACTTTTGATAGCAATATAAATACATATCATACACATATGAATTAAGTTTGTACTTTGAGGTAGGACCTTCAAGCTGAGGTTACATTCATGACAAAGGGCCCCAAATAATTGTGTTTCTCATATCATGGTTTCATTTAATTTGGTCCAAAGGAGATCTCCTATGATGCAAATGCTACAACCAAGTTTCAGGTAATTAAACTGCTTTTCACCAGCATTTGCTGACCAAATTCATTATCATTATCATTTTATATATTTTTGCATTTAAGTCATCTTTCAGATGATCAAATTGTTAGGACAAGCAAGTTTTGCAGCATCTGTTCAGTTTATGAACATTTTTAAGCTTGTACTTTGACTTCAGCAAGACACCAATGGATTAGAAATAGACGCAAGATGTATAGCTTTGTAATCCTGTATGGTTAATGCAGTAAATTACCTCCCATTATAAGCATTCACAATCCATTATACTAAGAGTGTAGGTTCTCAGACATAGGCCGTGATTTGTGAGTTCCTGAAATTTTTTCTACATTAATGTTCTGTGGTTAAAGGGACTGTACAGTACTGGTTGAGGTGGGGATTCATGTTTTGAACATTCCTAAGTGAGATAATGAATAGCCTCTTATGAAATATGAAAGAGCATGTAATTTTAAGAAGGATTCAACATTTATTTGATAGTGCTAATCATAAAAGGCGACATGCCACAACTTTATTAGGATCTCTTTGTTTCACCTTGTTTTTGGATATCTCAGCCATTTCAAAACCGATTTTCATCAAATAAACTTTTGATACACCTTAGAACTGCATGCTCTTTGACATCTCATAGAGTGGTTTCTGAATATCTCACAAAACGTTAAGCTAAATCCTAACCTCGACCAGAACTGTACACACCCTTTAAAATCTCACACATGATTAAAAGAAAAAAAAAATGGTCTCAAATGCCTAGTACTGCAAAATCAAGGCTTCAAATTGGCAACTGCAAAATCATGGCAACCAATTGTTACTAATTAGTGCATCAAAAAAAAACTAAGTTTCAGGACAAAATCTCTGGCAGTTTGAAGTAGGCTCTCGACTTGTACTGCTTGTAATACAAACCCCAAACTCACAAGCACCACCATACATGCTGAGTGCCTGGTAAAATATCTAGAGCCAAGAATTTGTTAAAATTTTGAGCATTTAATATTGGTCCTTCTCTGATTGTACATGTATACATCCCTCACATTTTAACCTGTGACATAAATACAATGAATCTCCCACAATAATTGCAGTAATATAAGTATTTTTTTTCCCTCGTCATCAATAATTAGCATGAAAATAGAAGAGTTACCTCAATTTGTCTGAAACCATGTCAAAACGTTAACAAATTACAGCATGACATATTGGTACTTTCACTTTTCTGGCGTAATGAAAGAACACTTGACTTGCCTCCTTCAGAAGGCAGGGAGAATACGGCAATATCATCCATAAGTCAGTAGCTAATTGAGGGAGTGTGCAATTTTCATACACAATGAAATTTCATGGAAATCTCTATTATTCTCTTGTTATTTTCTTTTTATCATTCCAATGCTTTCCCATCACAAATTGTAGCCTTCTTAGCCGGCAATGACAACATTGACTGAACCAAAGTTGGAAACCCCCCCCAAAAAAAAAAAAAAAAAAAACTCACAAAAAATACAAGAACTCCAAACCACGAACCATAAAATTTGAACAAATGGTATCATTTTTTCTCAAACTTCACTAGTGTTTTCTTCTGTTCTCGCATTTTCTGAATCCATACATTTATTTGGATCATATCCCCCCTTCAAAACATATTTACAAAATCAAATCTTATTCTGTGATTCAAGTATAGAAAAATCAGAGAAGAAAAAAATTGTGTCTTTGGATTTGACCTTGACCAATGATTCTACCTGTTACTACAGGAAGCCCAATATAAACTCATAAAATTGCAAAACCAAAATCAGCTTGTGCAACCAGGGCTAGTGAAACATACTGTTTGGCAAGTGTAAATATAAGTGGGCAATTGCCCAAGGGTCAATGTTGGGCAAGTGGGAGAAATGTCTGAAGTCCATATCCTCCCTCAGAAAAGCAACATTTCAATCGTGATATTTTATAATCTAAAGGTAAATTTCCGCCACATTCCATAATTACAGAGTGAGCCTGAATATGGCTGGATTCCACAGAAAATTCTGCATATTGTATACACCATAACTTGAGCAAGTCTAAAATTTTGGGGCTCTCTCGATAATTCCTTGAGTGGTTAAATTCGCCGTCATGGAGTACAGTAACAAATGCAGAAATTTTTGCATGTATGTCACCATCATGTCGAGATCAGAGTTAATATCTCTGTGGGTGGTACATTCACAAATGTATGTAGCACCAACTCGAATCATTTGAGACAGTGAAAATCCCAAGAAATATTATGTCGTATACAGTATACAGATAGCAAACAAGAACCTTCTCTTTCTGGTATTAAATCTTTATGCCCATTGAACATTTGAAAAATATATCTCACAAGATAAGGCATTTGTTACATTTGCTATTCAGTGAGGCACAATGCCCCACATTTTTTATGACAAAATGGTAATTATTAAATCACTCTCAAGACACATACTGCATTCTCCTGCAATATCATCATCATACCCGATAAAAATGAGCTGCATCAAATACATCACTATGCATTTACATTATTCAATATATTTCAGTCAGAAAGCATTTCAAAAATAAGTGAAACACAAATCAAACCAATATTTTGTGAATACCAAGTACACCACCTTACACCCATGATATCAAATTATTGCAAATGGCAATACCATTGAAAGGGTTTGAATTTCATGAATTGACATGTCCAAAATTTTTTAACATGATTCCATTGCCACATCAAATCTACACTTTCGGTATAAACACTTCTTATATTTTGTTTGTTTGTTTGAAAAGATTTTATTTTCTGCATTTCATATTTTCTTTCAGAATAACAAAAATAACAAAGGCAGGTTCAATTACACAAATACAATTCTGAAAATTATTGACATATTACATAGTAAGTCATATTTTGTATGTAAAGACAAATGAAACGTTAAATAACATACAAAATGTTTATATGGCCAATATATATAATCTACCCCTTGAATAATAATAATAATAATGTCCCCATACTTCTCCAAATTGGCAATTACTAAATCATCTAAGTTGGTACAAAAGAGCACCTCACATCTTAATAATATCATCAGAATGAAAGACAATCTCATTAGCCTTGGTCACAATGGCAAAAGATCGAGAACTTAAAGATTGCGATCATAAACTTTGTGATCTTAAACTATGCAATCTTTTGCCAGCGTGACCGCAGCTTTTGAGATCCATATCATATGAATCTCTGTGAGTAAAGAAACTAAGATCAAATGGCAATATCATGTAAGTAGGTAGGTAGGTAAGAAAGTAAGATAGAGAGACAGGTAAACAGATAGATGGATAGATAGAGCGATAGATAGATAGGTACATAAACAGATACAGATAAAGAACACAGAGGGAAAGAAAGATTAGGAGAAAGAGAGAGCATGGCTACATCTGAAATTTTGTCATAAAACGGCACATTGTGGCAAACCTCCTTTGGCTTGACTGGCAATTATCAACAGTGACATAATCACACATATCTTGCACTGCATCGTGCTATGCATTCATTTGACAAGAATCGGGTATAAAGAATCAATCTGGCTGAATTGCTGCCAGAGATTATAACTAAAAAAAAAAAATCACTTAACTTCGAGAGCCCCGGCAGGATACCGCTCAAAGCTTGGCTAAATCTCGGAAGACTTTGAAGTCAATGCCCTTCTGTGGTGTGATCCTCATCACCTCACCATGCTTGGAGTCATCCTCTACCAGTTGTGTAAAGCCTTCAGCGACCATGGAAACTCTGAACAATAACAATAACAATAATAATAATAATAATCACATCATCATGATCATCATCAGCATTCCTATCATCATCATCATCATCATCATCATCATCATCATCATCATCATCATCATCATCATCATCATCATCATAAAGGAATACTTGCTGGGTATCATATGAGCAGTTACCAGCACAACTGCTTGGGCAGGTTGTGAAGTATATTGTCTAGACATGTGAAGGCAAACAAGAGCCAAATATAAATTGAAGGAATACAGAAATATCTAAGACATGAGTAAAGTTTGAAGAAAATCTGACAACATTCGTTCGAAAGTTATGAATTTCTAAAGTTTTGGTACAGCCAACGCTGGATGAGAAGAGGCCAACACTTTCTGATGCAGCATAACATGGAAAATGATTTGCTAACATTGCTGCATTCACTCAATCCACATGTAAATTTGGTTTCATTCCCCTTTACTGGTCTGATTCCCTTTTTCTTACAGTACATTTCTTATCCATGTCTTATCCTGTAAATGAAGTACCACAATGAAAGGGATACAGCTATATTACCCATAATTTGTCTATTAATCTGAAGGACACATGATTTTTTTTTTTTTCAATATCATTTTATACCTGCAACTTTTGTTTCTTTTCACAACCCATAATTGTGGAAAGGAAGATATATCCCCTTTTATCTAAATGCTTGTGAAAACAAACGTTACAAAGTCTTTGTGAGGTATGAGAGGTAATGAATGATAGTCTCAATGGGCTAGTGGTACGAAGGAGACTGATATTTTTACTGTCTCTGTGAAGTTTCAGTCACCGTCAATCATTTAAGATGAACTCCCGAGAAAGCAAAGACTGACTGGTAGCAAAGTGCCCATATGCAGTCTCCCACAGTTTCCCCCACGATTAGCATGTAATCAAAGTGGAGATTGGTATCAATAAGTTGTGCAAGTAAGTACTCACGGCACCGTTTGCAGCGTCTTTCCATATATGGCTTGCGCAATGGGGTTGGCTTCTATGAGGTCCTTCATATCCTGTAAAATGGCTGTCTCACTGAAGCTTGGACACATGACGTTCAGACGGACATTTCCGTGATTGAACACACTGTCGGCCATCTAAGTTGGGGGCAAAAGTCAACAATGAAATATTATGATCATCCTAATTCTCACTTTGGGCATCACCACTATCATAAGCATCACCATCATCACCATCATCACCATCATCATCACCATCATCACCTCCTCCATCATCACCTCCTCCATCACCTCCATCCATCATCACCATCACCATCATTATCACAATCATCACCATCACCATCATTATCACCATCATCACCATCACCATCATTATCACAATCATCACCATCACCATCATTATCACCATCATCTCCATCACCATCACCATCACCATCATCACTGTCACTATCAGCTCCATTATTACCACCACCATCACCATCATTATCATCACCATCATTGTCACCATCACCATTATCCCCGCCCTCAACATCATCACCATCAACATCAATGAATAATCATTACATATTTTATGTATTCTTGGAACTGGTATCATTTCTTTGATATCATTTGTCATCAAGGGCTAATTTCACTGGGGGATGTCGAATTGTATCTAACAGAAATACTCTTCTTGATATGACAATATGAAAATTACTCGCAGCTGATCGGATGCTGTTTATCCATTGGCATGGTAGTGACAATTACAGTATAAACTACTTTTAATGTTCTTCATTATGGGATTCATGATACTGATCTGCTTCTCTACACTTCACAGTTCTATGTGTTACCATTCAGTGTTGAGTTTCAAAGTTTGTTTAAGGAGACAAAACTAAACATTTGCTACCAAATTTCTAGTCTAAATGAACATAAAATGGTAACTGTCCACTTAACTGCCTTAAGATTTTAGCTTAACTGGATGAGTAACATTCCATGAGATTTTAGTGTACCTATGTCCTAAATTAACCAACAAAGCCAAAACATAGTTCTCGTACACAAGCAGAACTGTTGATGTATTGCTCTAAAATGTAGACATATGCATAAGAAATGTGTGAAATAATGTAATGACACAATTTCAGTAGGGTGATGATTAAAATGCAAAATATTAGCCAAAAAGGATCGCCACAAGTCCACAATCTCAGAGCTTACTCCATCGTTGATTATATATTTGATTTTAGATATTGGTAATCGACAAATTGGGCCACAGTGATATCCACTGATCTTTCGCACTTGAGTGAACTGTATGCAGCTTGTTGGAAATTACGATTGCAAGGGCATGATCAATCACTGCGTTACGTTCTACCTTTCCACAATGCTAACAGCGAGGGCTCTTCTGAAATAAAAGTTGTGTACTACAATCAAAATCAATCCACACTTTTTGATCTCAAAACACTCCAAAACCACTCATTCACCTAGCAAATAAAACTGCATCATTCGGGTAAGTTTCTCGGTAGACACTTTCTGTGTTTTGGAAGCAAATTCCAAATGATGAAAGATGAATTTTTAGCCTCTCCAATAACTTTGTTTAGGCTTTAACAGTAATTTGAATACCGGAGAGTATTTGTCTCTTCAATCAAGGCCCTTAAAATGTTTTGCAGGTAGGAGCTAACAACTGAAACAAAATGGCTGCAGTGTGGAACACTCAATAAAATTGATTTGTACTCACTGCATAGCTCCTTGTAAACCCAAGGACACCATGTTTAGCAGCAGTGTAAGCTGGAGCAAGCGGCATTGCCAATAAACCTTGGGAGGTGACAGTACAAACAGCAAAATCATTATTATTATTAAAGGTATTGTTTACCACTGGGAGCAGAGATTTTAATAATGTAAAGTTATCACATTTGATGCATACATGAAGGTCAGTTGTATCATCACACATCCTACCATGTGAAAATTTTGCAATAAAGCCTGAAATAGAAGGAGATATCACAATTTTTCTCACTAAACCATAACTGTAGACGGTTTAGTCTAGAAACAATTTTATTATAACTATTGTTCACATTTTGTACATCTAACAATACTTAACATTGATTATAATGATAAAAATCTTTACATTGGTTGATCATATCCCTAACTCATATTTTAGAACTATTCTGAAGCACTAAAGCTGGGTTTTGTTTCATCTGCAAATGGTAAATAAAGCCTTTGAATTTGGTCAAACTGCAGAATGTTCTGTAAGTCAATAATTGTTGCAACAGAGTTGACATTATCTATTACACTTACCTTCTTCACCATTACAAATAGCTCTGAAGATTTCACACGAGAAGAAAAAAAAAATAAATTGATAAGGTGACATAATTATTATGTCACTACCAAGTACTAGGTGTTTCAAAAAACATTTCCCACTTTTGATCATTAATATTTCAAAAACTATTCATCCGATAAAACTGTCATTGATATGAGTAATAGCTGGATAGCGTACAATTTGGTTGGAGGTGATTTGCACGTGAAAGCATAAATCAGTTTCATTAAATCTAAGATTGATTTTGAAGTAAGGTTTCAGATTTTGATCAAATTTTAACCCTCTGTACAAAAATTGAACTTCGCACAGGAACCAATGATGTGTATGTGAGTGTGTGTTGACAATGGCCCTGAACAATGGACATGCCTGAACCACCTGTTGACTAGGCGTCAGTCTCGCGTTCCCTTGCACATGAATGCTCAATCAATAATTCATGTGATTGCCCTGGGCACTGCTAGTCTGAATTCATGCACGGTAAAGTGCTTGCAAACACCACATTTCATTCCAGCTGGCAATCATTTTCAAATTTTGCTTCACATATCACTAAATTTGGGATATAAATAAGCATAAATGATCCAAAGTTCCTCATTTTAATACAACTGTCTACTAATTGAATAGTCTGACAAATTTTTTGCTTTTTCGATAAAAAGAGATCATTTTTGGTAAAAAGTTCAACAGCAGCATTTATCATTGGGGCGATTTGATTCACAGTAGATTTATTTAAGGCTCCATATACACAAGTGTATATCGTCGCTGGGGTGACAAGACCTCGTATCTCAAAAATGTCAAAATTTTTTTTTTTTAGCTTAATGGTCAAATAATGGGTCAAGTGATGTCTTGGCCAAATCCTAACTGTCTTACTCCAAAAATGAAGCCACCATGACATGTCAAAGAGAAGGCTTTCCCATTCACTATAGTGCTTTGGCCGCCATGTTTTTTCGCTCTCCTGAACATTTGACAATTTTGAGATACGAGGTTTTGTCACCCCAGCGACGATATATACTCTAATTGATTTTCTTTACTTCCTGTCACGTTTACGATAGAACAGAAGGTATTCGTTGTAATTTTGTTTTTCAGAAGTAGGGAGAGCACTGTCGCGACTCAACGACAGTATCGACAGGCGTTTGACTTTACACAGATACTGCCAGAGGCTGAATAAAGACTAGTTGTGATAGTGGAATTTCTCATGAATAAATAATGAAGCATTCAAACCCTGGCCATTGTTCAGGACCATTGTCAGGGTGTTAACCACACACTCCCATACACACCCATTGACCCCTGTGCAAAGTGAAATTTTGTACAGAGGGTTGAAAATAGAGCAAAGTCTGGAACCTAACTGTGTAATTAATCATGGATTTCATGAAACTTATCTATGCTTTCATATTTAAACCACCTTCAACCAAATTGTACATTATTCAGCTATCACTCATATCAATGACAGTGTTATTTGATATATAGTTTTTGAATTATTAAGAATCAAAAGTGGGAAATGTTTTTTGAAACACCTAGTACAATATTCCAAGAGTACATGTACACATACAAGCTCTGAGCACAGAGATTAAAATCATTCGTCTACACATTATGACAGTATGTGGAGTGAGTGAATGGAGTAATATCAGTACGACACATCAGTGAAAGTTCGAGGAAAATTGGACAAACCATTCAAAAATTATGAACATTTTAAGTTTTTTGTGCAGTCACTGCTGGATGAGGAGACTACTACAGTGTATGATGTCATATGCATAGGACGATGTAAGGAAAGGAAATATAAAGAGAAATCCACAAAATTTCATTTTTTGAAAAAAGTACACATTTGCTTGACTTGTTACTGACGTATGCAAAGGGTAATATTATTCCCTCTGCCTTCTCAAAGAGGCAAATCAAGTGTTTTTTATCATATGAGAAAAGTTAAAATATGTTGAAATTTCTTTATATTTTCCTTGTAGCATTCTACGCCTGTGACATTACAAGCTGTAGTAGTCTTTTCATCCAGTAGTGGCAAAATTTAAACTTCGAAAATGCATAACTTCTGAACGGATAGCCCGATTTTCTTCAAACTTTCACTGATGTGTTCTACTATATGCTGCATTCTCTCAATCCTCATGTATATTAAGGTGAACATGTCCTTTGCTGACAAGTCTGAACTACCCAGTGAGAGGGCAACTAACCAGCCATGGATGCAATGTTGATGACCACCCCTCCTCTGCCTCCGCTCTCTTTGTCCATGTACTTACGAGCCAGATATGTCCCCCTCATCACTGCTACCTGCATGGGGTGGTGGCAGAACATTTTGAAATATAATGAGATATATTACATAACATTATTGTACCTTATCACACTGATAATATGTTATCCAGCATCATAAAAACCACACAGAGTTGCACTGGTCTACATTCTAGTAGGTCTGATGATACACAATCTGGGTCAACTTGGCTACTTTGTTTTTTCTTTTTTGTTGTTGTTAGTTTTTTTTTTCGATTACACCTCTCCAAGAGGAATGAGACCCATATATAAAAACAGTTTTGTGGACTGAGTGAATACAGAAATATCTGTGAAGTTCATGGAAAATTGGACAATCTGTTCAAAAGTTATAAATTCTTAAAGTTTTGGTACTGCCATTGCTGGATAAGATACAATTCATGATGTCACAGTACAACAGTATAAAGGAATTATGAAGAGAATTAAAATCAAATTCATTTTGTACTGAAAATTACACATTCCTCCCAGTTATTACTGACATATGTAAAGAGTAATATTATTGCCCCTGCATTTTGAAAGATGTAAGTCATGTGCTCTTTCAGTGAATTAAAAAAATGAACGTATGTTGACTTTGGCGTGACATAAATAGGGACATAAATGGATGTTTTTAGTTTAACTTCTTTGACTTTAAACTTTGGACAAACATAATACTCGAGTACCACACACACTTACAAGGTCAACCTCCACCGTTTTCTCCCAGTTGTCTTCATCTCCAATGCCGGCATTATTGCAGACAATGTCAAGGCCTTTGTAGTGCTCCAGGGTCTTGGCAAAAGCATCTTCAAAATGAAAAGTGGATCACAGCATCGATTAATGATCATCGGCTTACGAGCGGAAAGTATTAAAAGCAGCTGCACAGACGTTGGTTTCACAATTATATACTACTGAGTAAATCACTGAATAATATTTTAGTGGTAGATGACAAATTCTGCCTACCACTGGTACCAACCCTTTTCTCATCTTGGATAGATTATGCATCAGCAGTACCAAGACCTTACCCTTCATTTGTGAACATCTGCTGTTTGTCCAACATTGTACTATTAAAACCAGGGAATCCATGATATTCCATATCTCATCCTGTTTTGGCTCGCATGAATGCAGGCTATCTGAAGTCATCAACTTGCCAGTATTAGGACTCAACTTTTTGATTGTCTAAACTTAACCATGCCATTGCGTGAGAAATTTGACAGAGTTGCATGTCAGATAACTTGCTGCAGAACTTGACCAATGCTATCATGGGTGCTCACAACTGTGTATACTGATGAACACAGGTTGCATGAATAATTGGTGATGGTTCAGACAAAATTCTATGGGTATCCTATTCAATATACTCAGTAATATGAATAATTAATCATTATGATAACAGTATTGTCTGGATCCAAAACATACCCTGCCCTCAATGGGACCATATCGCACTTGTCTTCTTCTCATGCAATATGGTCCCAGCTCAGGTAATACATTAAGGCATCCTCCTCCCCACCCCCCCCCCCCACACACACACACACATGAATGCATGGGGTGCTAGCCAGCAAATATTATGTAACTGTGAAGCCAATCTTGAATGCTGTAGTTTTTGTTTTGTTTTGTTTAGTTGTTTTTTTTCTTCAACCTTTCCACATTTTATTCATTCATAAACGCTCAGCCAGACTTTATGCCTTCCCATATGGTGAGCAAACAATTCATTTTGCTTTATTAACAAAGTGAAGCCAATGCATATCAAAAAGGGGGGAAGGTTTTACATACATGTGCACTTCCCAAGTGGAGAGCAAGCACAGGGGTATATTATCTCCATCTCCCTGAAAAACGAAAAAGTCCACAATGCGATCTCTTGCACAACCCCCATCACAAACACCACAAAATAAAGGACACAAAACCAAAAGCAGAATAAACACCTATATAAAGTATCCTTTGACACTTGTATGTAAACTACATATAAAGACATGTGAGGGTAATATCTATAGCCCTGGAAGCTAGAACTTCTGTTATAAGTGCTACATTCAAACACTTAATTTTGTTAATTCAAGTGTTTATTATTACATCACAATGCTTCCAAGGTCATGCGTGTCCTTACTTTCTAGCTGTTCCTTGTTGGAGACATCGCAGTGAAGGAAGATGGCCTTGTCTCTTCCATACTTCTCATTCAGTTCATCCTGTGTGGCTTGGCCCAGGGCGACGTTGAAGTCAACGATGCTAACACCCTGGATAAAGTAAGAATGTGAACGACTATTCTGAAATACTTCACACTTTGCTTTGCTTGGGTAAGTTTAATAATGATGAAGGGTAAGAAAGGGTAGTTTTTTCCCCATGTTTTCTTTGTTATTGAGCTATAATTTAATAAAAAAAGATCTTTCGACAAAAGATCTACTGAAATCAATCAAATGTGACACACACAAAGGGGAAAAAACCCTGTTTAAGTACGCACTTGGAAATGCATGCATTGCTGTTTGTTTGTTATCCTCTTCAATCAGATCATCTTGAAAGTGGAAGGGACCTGCACGGGATTATTATTTTCTTTTAACATTTCCAGAATTACGACGAGTTTTAAAATAATAGAAAATATACCTTAGAAGTATGCATGAAATTGCACAATGACCAACATAAATATAAAAAATAATCTCCCTACCATGGGAGGAGGATACCCCTACCTCCCTAATTTACAGAATTCCCGGAGCTACCCCTGTTCAAGATGAGAAACATATCAAAAGTATGATGTTTGACAACCGAATTTTCAGTTTGTCAGCATTAATCCACAAAATGTTCAAGATGTTTAACTATAAATTACAATGTTGTTGTCTTTTCTTGTTGTATTCTTTTTGCTTTATAACAAACAGGCACATCTACCACTAGAAGAAACTGCACTTACTCTTGCATTCCGCTTTAACAGCTCTTCCGAGAAAGCTCTCCCAAAGCCATGGGCGGCTCCAGTGATAAGTGCTACAGCACCCTGAATCTTCATCTTTCAGGGGAGTCAGAGAGTTGAACCTGTCAAGATGATAAATGCCAAGACTGCTGAACTGTCAAAATATAAGTAGCGTGGGTGAATGGTGGAAACTCTACGCAAAGAGATATGATGTACTGTAGTTAAGTAACACAGGCAATCAGTTACTACACAGGCAGCCATTCTTCCCGAGGACCGTGTGTACATAGAACTCTCTACTAGCAGATATTAACTGATAAAGAGTCTCCATCGGTAGGAACTTTTCATTGAATATTGACAACATGACATGGATAAACCTAAACCTAGGTAAAATCAGCCTGGCAGATTTTTACTTGCACCTTATATAGACCTGAATAAATAGGACAATCAGCATGCAGCATGCTTAGTACTTCAATTCTTTTGTGACAGACACACACCCCCTTTCTGCAATAATCTTCAAGGGGTTCAGGAGTGAAAAAGGAGAAGAAGAAGAGAAGAAGATGGATATAAAATAAGTTTACATGATACATTATCATTGACAGCATTTTATGAACAAACTCTTGGTCCACTGGCACGCACTGGAATATGATTTCATAGTCTATTGTCACTGATGTTGCCCACATAACAATACCTGGTAGCAAGCAACATGCATACACAGAGACAGATTTATTGGCCCATCTTGATTCCCTATGCTCATATCATATGTCATAGCTCTAGCC
Organism: Diadema setosum; assembly: GCF_964275005.1. Lineage (NCBI taxonomy): Eukaryota > Metazoa > Echinodermata > Echinoidea > Diadematoida > Diadematidae > Diadema > Diadema setosum. Next base: position 8,701,147 of record NC_092693.1, on the reverse strand, counting down.
TATTACACGGGTTTTGACAACTAACGGCAAAATAAACAGATGGGACTTAACAATGGCAAAAACACTTCTTGCTTCGTATGTCGCACGTTGTCTTTTCGTGTCATTGAAAACAATAAGGAAAAAGTTCAATAACAATTTCCAGAATCAAAATACGTGGATACAACTCTGTCTAACGTATCGAATGTGCATTAACAATCCAAACAAGCACTGAGAGCAAGACGACAAACCTTTCCAAATGTAATTACTTAACGTTAGAAGCGGAGCTCTCCCTCACTGCCAACAACTTCCCAGGGCAGTCTCGATCTGGTTTAATCCTTTAGCATCCCTATTGGTATACAGTACTGGCACTGGAGTGAGCAGGCACAATTTGACCTTTGGCATTTGTTTACAAAATCACAAGGTTAGTTATTTGCGGCAGGTATACGGTGCGGCATTATCCTGAACCATCACCCACTTTTCATCATCTCCCGCGATTTTTACGTCGAACACGTGCATGTCCAACTTCTATCGTATCTCGCTAAATGAGCCAACAATTAAAAGAAGTCGATTTAATCTAGCTATCAAAGTTGTTCTTTTATAGCTATACAACAAATTGCTAAGAATTAAGTTTTCTTCAAGCACTTGCTTCTTAACCACCACTTCCTCTACTCTCCCTTATCTCTCCAGGCTCTCTCTCCTCCTTCTCTCCTTTTCCCCTTCAGCTCCCCAGCCCTCTTCTCCCCTACGCCCCCCGGATCCCCCCCCCCCCTCCTTCTCTCTCTCTCTCTCTCTACACACACAAGTATATGATTCTAAAAATGCACAATATGTATGTACGGTATACGTTTATATAGACCGATGTATTTGACATATCCATATTTTTTCATACCGAAGTTTGATCATGCATAATAATACTTAATTTCTGTGTATAGGACCAATAGAAAATACTGCATGAAATAGCGCATGACTGTGTGTGTGTGTGTGTGTGTGCGTGTGTGTGTGTGTGTTAGAGAGGAACAAGACAGGATGTGCATGTATGTTCTGAGTTATTCCTGAATTATTCATGTCTTTAATCTGCTGAGTCCTGATGGGCCCCATTTCAACTTCCAATAGCAACAGCCAATAAGGGAAGATTCTTATTGTTGTCATGACATTTGCCATTACAGCAAGAGTTGCTATCATATCAACTTCTGAAACGAGGCCCTGAAGGACTGCCAAGCCTTCTAACATGGACAGGTCGCAGGTCCATGAAAACATCGCAATTACCAAAATCATCTGCCAGGTACACAACACATGATTCAAACACTGTATGCACATAACAACACGCACACACTTAGTGCAAAGCATACCGTATTAACAGACAAGTACAATTCTATTCATGAAGTAACACTTTACTATTTAAAGAACTTTATTTTCTCTCCTTTCGTTCTTTAAAACAACAACAACAATGTTAGAATAAGTTCATACATATATAGGTCTGTGCACGCATCCATGATCGGAATAGAACATCAACTTTTTGGATGCTAACAACGTCGATGATTAATCTACACTTTTCCTTTCATTATATTATACACACAGTGTGGTGACAACTTAACAGTATGGAGCAAAATTAGTGAAGAAAGTTGTTAGAGCTTGTGTACGTATAATAGGCTAAAACATGCTTTCCGAAGTTTTTTAACGATAATTGAGAAAATGCAAACGTATAATGATTTTATAAACGTTTAAGACGACACAACAGCTGGAAACGCTGTTGAAATAAGAAGAATATAGATTATGGATGTCCAAAATTGATTTTAGGATATAAAGTAATGGAGAGGAAAACACCCTTTCTAAAAGTAGGAACCTATACTACAACTACCGCATATTATTGCTTTTGTACTGTTATTCGGTTAATCTTCAATATTTACCGAATATGATATCAAGGGTACCCCAAATTAATTGTCCGGCGGGCCTTGCAGTTACCTATCTTTTTTTTTTATCATCATAGAAACTGTAAGAGAACATAGATAAGATACAGTAAAATCACATAAAATCTCCAGAGCTGGAAAAACAAACCAAAATACGACTAATGACGTCATTCTACTTTAGTTAGTGGCAAGCTCAAAGCTAAGCTGTCTAGTACGAAGACTAGCGGTGTTGTTGACATGTTTTTTTCATGCCGGAAAAACAAACCAAAATACGACTAATGGCGTTATTCTACTTTAGTTAGTGGCAAGCTCAAAGCTAAGCTGTCTAGTACGAAGACTAGCGGTGTTGATGACATTTATCCATGCTTTTTCAAAATGCTCACATGCATGTCTTTGTTTTCGTAAGTATTTATACAAAACATGCATACCCTTGAATCATTCTTGTATTTTTTAAAACAGTATAGAGTGGTATATTTCAGTGCTTCGGGGTGTCGAAATCAACAGAAGCCATATACTTGTATTGATAAGAAGTGAGCTAAAAATGTTCTCCAAATAGTAGATAATAGCACTCGCCAATAGATAATAAAGCTTACTGCAGAAAACTTTCATCTTCCTCTTGCTGCTTCACAGGCTCCTTTGACTGCATCAAACAAATTTTGTGATTCTATCTCCTCTCAAATTAGTTAATAAGACCAAAAACTTTCAGAATCTTAATGATTGATTTACTGGCCTCTTTCTCTCAATGTTGGTGCAAAGAATAACGCAAGTGTATATAACTCCCCCCCCCCCCAAAAAAAAAAAAAAAAAATCAACACAAACACTAGAGAGCCGACAGTCAACGGAGTGTAAGTCAGAGAAAGCTGAAAGAACATCCATCAAAACACATAGCATATATGCATTGACTATCGACTTACACCGAAGAATATTAGTTACTAAGTGGGCTAAATCGTAAATTTGCACGTCCAAGTCTTTAACAACAGCAATGTTCTTTTGCATGTCTTTTTGGGCAAGAAAATGAAATCAGCCACATATGTCATAACGAAATAATATACAAAAAGCAACAAATGTATACTTCTGCTGGATTCTGGCAATGATTGATGCCCAGGATTGATGTGAGTTCCATACAGAATTGGTCTTTCTTCTCGCTTATCTACACCGAAACGATAAAAACCGAAAGAAGCACACACACACACACACACACACACACACATTGCGCCCGCTTTTTAGTTTCTTGCGTATTACTGATATAGCACCAATCTCATCAAGAAAATGTTTGACGACACTACCAGGACTCATTATGCGAGGCAACATCCAAGCTAGCTTTCAGCAGTTCGCCGACCTTTGACCTCGCGACATGAGCATCGGTCTCTCCGCAAAGTTGCTTCTTCTCCAAATGACAGTGCGAGATGGATGGATCATCGGGCTCGGGGCGGTGTGCTGTGGAAAACGCAGCCCTGGCTGACCGGTAAGGACGTGGCTTGTTCCGTGGGTCCGTTTCCAGGCAACCTGCGGATGGGTAGGGAGAGGCGGATGGAAGTGGGGAAGTCTGTTCCTCCTTATCGATGAGACAGGATGGGTTGTGCGATGACTGGCTCGGCACCGCCGTGTGCATCATCTCCTTCTCACCGGATGTCGACGCACCTGAAGCGAGGGACACCATAGTGGTAAATACTTTGATTGGTTCCGCTGAAACAGAGTATACCACAACCTAACAATCAAACAAACTTTACAGTGGTAATCATCACAACATCATAACGATTAAATTGTAATTTGCTGCAAATTAACACCATTGTCTTTCGTTGCCATTATACTTCATTTCGTAGCAGTTTGCTTTAATGCTGTTTATTGAAGACATCCGTTTGATGTCCAGGAATAATTGAAATTCACAGATGGCATAACACCATGGTGAGTGGAAGAGATTATTCAATTTTTCTTCAATTCAGCTCAAATTTAATTTCATGTTTCAATGAGAACATAGATATTTCACTTTCTAGGGTAACAGAGAATAAGGTTTCATATGCAAAACAAAACAAACTGAGAAGAACATACAATAATGTGTAGAACCTTCTAGTAATCATAACAATTTCATAAAAAACTGAAATGATGAAAATGAAACACAATGTAATACACAAACTGCGAAAAATGGGTATCATCCTTCTGACATTATTTTTTGTCTATATTCTGATTGATTAATGCCTAAAACAAAACTCAGTTTTCCCACTTACCTCCTCGCATGGACGGAGAATGCATCGATGACTTCGTAGTTCTGGTCTCCACGACTCCATTTACACCTCTCTGGAGTTGCACCTGCGCGTTGACGTCGTAGTTCGGATATTCCCAGCGTCGCGAGTAGATGTCTTGATGCGGTGTTGATGTGCCCCACACTTGCCGAAGGTAATCTACGTACGAGGTGTTGTAGCCTGTGGGCTTGGCACCCGAGATGTTCAACGTCTCGAATCCGTTGAAGACTTGAAAGTTGCTACTGCGGCGGATGACCCTTTCGTAGGTTGAGTGGCTTCGATGGAGCAAGTCCCAGCCGGTAGAGGGAGACATTTGATAGAGCCCGGCACTTTTCTGGCTGTGCTCATGCTGAACACTGCCGCACGAAGAATGCCTTGAAGATTGAGAGGAGGAAACCCGGTATGGACCCTGAAGAGGACGATATGAATGCGAACCATTAGGACAGTTTTTGCATAATAGGAGGTATTTCATCACAGTACGCATCAAAATAGTATCAGTGGACTAGACAGTCTAGTGATACAAGAAATGTACGAAAACAAAATAAGAGACACTGGGACAAAAAATAACAAACAAAGACACAACAATTTGTTGTCATACAATAATGGTGGGTTACATTGCCGTCCATTCAGTTACGAAATTTCGACTTTGTTAATCCCCTGTGTTTTGGCTTCCTGCACTTGAGCGAGGGGAAAATTTGTTTCAATGTTTCAACATTTATAGGGAATACGTTATCTCAAATCCTTTGGTCGGCAGGTAGGCAAAACCCAAAAAGATGAAAGCCTTTCAACCAATAGATATGAACGTGACAGAATATACTGTATAACACTGAACCTAACGGTTAGATTTTGTAACCTACTTTTTTATAACATGATGTGCGTTAACCTATCGGTTGAGTTTAAGACCTACTTTTTATTTCACATTAGTACCTCGTAGAGTCACTTTCTGAGTGTTTGTCTGAATCATCACTGAAATTGTGGACCATTATTGCAGCATGCAACAATGTACAGAGTATAACTCACGTGGATCGATAGGTCGAGTGGATTTTCCGAGCCCGATGACGAGTCCCAGTCGGCGTTGGACGTCGTGTCCCCATGACGAGACTCTAGTCCTCCTCCGTCGACGTCGTACAGGGAGAGGTCGATGGAATCGTCCGTTTGGAGGAGGTCGTCGTTGTCTGCCAGATCGTCGAGACTCGAGGAATATCTATCTGCAGTTATCAAGATGACAAGGACAGAATGATGTGATTATAACTTTTTGTCCTAATTATGTAGACGAAGATTAACAGGGTTGATGGAAAGACGTGGCTGGCAAGACATTCGTAAGAACAAGGAGTGCCAGCATGGACAAGGGTATATTGGATTTGAATAAAAGAACACTGTTCATTAGTAGTATTGTGACTATAATATTTTTAATATGATGATAATAATCATAATAATAATAATGAAAATAACAACAACAATAGTAATAAAAAAATACGATATTCTTTAATAGGGTAGCTTCTTCAGTATTGGCATTGGTCTACCAAAGGGCGCTGAGTTGGCTCAGTCGGTAGCGCGTCTGTCTCACGATCCTAAGGACCCGGGTTCGAACCCGAATCTAGACTGAGTAATGTCGTGTGTAATCATACCGTCCCCTCTAACAAGAGGCAAAACACTCTGTCCCTCGGATAGGACATAAAATGGAGGTCCCGTGTGTGAGAGAGTCACAACTCATATGCACGTAAAAGATCCCGCTTCATTCATTCATCGCAAAGAGCAGGGTGTTTAACCCGGTGAAGTGGTCCCACCTCACATCCAACTGGACCTCATGGAAGACCAGCTTAGCGTAGCTGAATATGGGCTATCCAGCCATCTTCTCAGATTGAAATGAAAAAACAAACAAACAAGCCATTACCCTCAGCGTTGTCAGGTACCAATTTATACACCTGGGTCGACAGGACTCCAAATCGGGACCCCTGATTAATATGTTGACAATCTTATCCGCAATGCTACAGGGCCCTCATCATCATCATTGTTAACACCGTTATCATCATTGTACTAGAAGTACTACTGAAATTCCTGCCATCATTTCTCACACCATTATCACCATTATTGATAACCTTACCATTACTGTTTGGCACGATGCCGGCTACATCTGCGTTCAGCAATCTTTCTCCAATCTTGAGAATGCGTCGTCCTTCCGCCAGCTGGGTGGTCGCGCTGTCACCGGCATCGTGGTAGGGGTAGAAGTCAGTGTCGGCGTCATCGACCGCTGCTGGGACGTGGTCCTCCTCGACATCGAGTAAGACACAGTGGTCGCAGTCGTCGATTACCCCGTCCGAGCAGGCTGAGCAAGTCGGTGACGGCGGCTTGTCGCGGGGAGTCAGATGCGGTGGCGGAGGCGAACGACTACCTAGTTGCTGATCCTCCCGTTGTCGATGCGGCAAGAAGTTGGGCGAGATGAAATTCTTTGTAGCCATCGTCTGTGCAATGTTGTTGTCCAATCTCTGAAGTACCCGTAGAAAGAAAATTACACGTAGAAGATATAATTATGACATCGGGCAAATTGTTGGCCAATAAGACGCATTTTCACAGATGTACATTTATTTCATCCAAACAGATGCAAACTTGAAAACAATCACAGCGACACAGCGAATGTCGCCTGTAAAATTCCATCTTACATGATTTGATGTGACATGCAATATGCAATTAAAGGTCAAGTTCACATCAATATACACATGGGTTGACAGAATGCAGCAATATTAGTAACATACATTAATGAGTATAAAAATAATAAAATCAGTGGTGCATATTATGCAAAAGATACAGAAAACGAAAAAAACAACAACACAGAATTGAGTTAATGAACAAGTTTAATTTTAATCTAGTACATGATACTGATTAGTAAGAACATGAATAACTAGCTAAAAATGTTTATCACTAAAAATCCGAATGCACAGTCAAGATTCTCACCGGACTGGCGGCTGATTTCGTCCCAAAGCCGTCGGCGTTCCGAGTCATGTTCGTTCCGAGTTTCTTGGCTGTTCGCCGCCTGTTCGACATCAGCCTTCCCAATCTCCACTGACGAGCGACGCGGATGAGATCGTTACCCCCGCGGCAGTGGGAACAGTTCTGGTTCAGCGTCCAGTAATGCGTCCGTCCCTGTGAGGCGCCTTTCACCATCGGCACCTGGCGGGGAAGTGTCGGAGAAACGAGAACAATGATGCGTTGCTAGGGATACAGATATTGATGGAACCATGACTAAATCAGTCAGACTTCCAACTACTTAGCCCTATATGCCTTCCCTAGAAAGAGTCTAGTGTAGAATCTGCGGGTCATGCAGATTACACCCCTTTTTGATATGTCACGCATGAAACGAGGTTCACGCATGATAACTTTGACGACAGCATTCCTGAATGGTGGAATTTGTATGATTACTCAGGTACAACATTCAGATTACATCTCACAGTCGATTCGTAATTTTGAGCCGAATATCCCCCATGTGTGATTTGCAACATGGCGATACATTGCATAACTGTAATGTGCTATATCTACACAGAGCTAGGAAAAAAATATACTGAGCTTTACATACACACAGAACTACTAATGACAAGAATAACAACGCATGGGATTTTTGTCTTCAGAACCTACCTTGTAGAAGCATTCCCTGGCTGAGAGGTTGTGACGAATGCTGTTCCTCCACCCGCTGTATGACGTCCTGAAGCAGTCGAAAGAGTCCTTCATGAATTGCTGTATCTCCGTGATGGTCATCATGCCGCTCGGAGAAGACTGGATCGCCATCGCGATGAGCTCGGCGTACGTGTAGCCAGGAAGATCTACCCGGGAAGGTCGCTTCCCTGATCGCCGGGAAGGGAGGGGCGTCGGAGATGTGTCTGTCACGTAAGATGCTGTCAGCCCAGTAGTGGTGCCCGCATCCTTCACACACATTGGTGCGCGCCAGGGCGTCATTTTACACACTTTCAGATGTGCTACTCTGTCAGGCAGGCAGATATGTTTACACGAATGCATTAACACTTAAGAAAAATTGTCCTTTTTTTTTGGGGGGGGGGGGGAGGGGGGGAGACAAACTCCTGAACACAGCCTTAGCAGATACTGAAGAGCAAACGCCTTTTCTTCATGAACAGAACAACAAATAAAACCGAGAGGTAACAGCAGCGTACTCGTCAACCAATTAAAGGATGCTTAGCACTGAACACTCAGACATATAAAAAGATTCGAAAACTGTAAAAGTAACTATAATCTTGGAAACACTAAGAGTCTCGGTCTTAAAACATGAATAATATTTCCTTCTTCACGGAAAAAAGGTGATTGGTATGGGCAAGATTTGTCGATAATAAGAGTCATTAAAGAAAAGAGAAATATTGAGGGAATTGTCAGAAAGATTTGTCAATGATAAGAGTAATAAATAAATTAGAAATATCGGATTAGAATACGCAAGAATTATAAGAAAAGATATATCACTCACTAGTAACAATCACAGAACGTCAATGCAGTCTCCAGTCGTATCTTCTGACCGAATGCAGAAGATGGATAGAATCGGAGAATTAGGGAGGCGATCAACGGAGAAGAGGAGAAGACCCCAACTGCTCTCAACGCTACTGAGATCGGTGGTTTTCTTTCCACCAAAAGTTCCAAAGTTACGTAATAGGCCTAAGCGTCGCTGGAACGCAGCGAGTCGGGTGCATCTATCTGCGCTTGCGTACTTTCACCAAGGGATGAAGGGGGGGGGGGGGGAGGGGGTACCGCCAGAAACAAAACAAGAGAAACATTTCTCTCTACCCAGCAATACCAGTTTGGACTAAATGTGTGTGTGTGTGTGTGTGCGTTTGTGTGTGCGTGTGTGTGTGTGTGTGTGAGGGCGGTTCTAACACGTTATCATTAGTCCCTAATTTACACGTTTTAAAGGTAAAATTCCTATTGGGGAATGCTTTCACACTTGAAAAAAAAATAAACTGCAGAAAACGAAAAAAAGATTTAATTAGCTTCATGTGTGTTACAAGCAAGAAATAGGAAAAAAAACAGTTGGTTCATGTCTATCATGAAAAGGGAAAGGGGATTTCAGAATCCTATTCATAAATGCATGTGTTTGTGACTTTTAACTCTTTCGTTGAATCGATGGTTAAGCCACATAAGCAACAGCTGGAAAAAAATCATGGAAAATCTCTCGCAGGGTTTGGGGGATAAAAAAGAATATTCGTCTTTAGTCATTTCGAACACCATTGATTTAATGTGCATGCTTACAAAATGTATGAAAGGTTAACATGACTGTTTTCAAAATGATTTTAAAGAGAAGAAGGATAGGTTACACACACACACACACACACACACACACACACACACACACACACACACACACACACACACACACACGACATAGTTATGCAGAGAGAGTTGTTCTTTATTTTCGTCCATTAATTCTCTCTTTGTACAATAATTAAGGCACAGTCAGGAGAACGTAGCAGATTGTTCGCCTCTAACTAATGATTATATTCCAGAGTGAGAATTTCAATCAAAATGACAGGGGAAAAAAGGTGAGCGGGTGTAATCTCTTTAGATGGGGTAATTGCGATGACGTCTGCTGCTAAGCGATAGGGGTTTTCTTTTAGTGCTGATAACCATTTCTAGACCCTATCCTATAGAAACAAAAGACTGTTTCATAGGTGGCCCTTGAACTTCGTCGCTCTTTCCCACGCTACGAAAACAACTTCTCTCACTGTTCTCTGGTAATCCTGCTCCGCCCTGGACGATAATCCTAGCAAAAACAACTGAGTCATTCGCGCCCTTTTGTTACAAGTTTCCGGATTACGACCTATCGAGGCTTAGTACAGAGGCAGCCACTACAAGGGCCTATACATTTGAACTTGATGAAATAATAGTCTCGTTCAAAGCCGCTTCTAAGCCAATAAACTTGTTATTATTCCATTAATTCATTCTGCCACCACTGTTACCCAATGCACCTGCCTTGTGTCAAATCACCGCTACTCTGTTCGTTTCTTCTTCTTCTTCTTCTTTTTTTTTTTTACTTCTGTATCACGGAGGATATTTTCTTTAGTTATTTTGAATTGCAAAAGGTAAAGCGACTACAATATTGTGTAACTTCTGTAGTGATTTCGTAAGAAGCGTGAAGGTAGCAAGCTTTGTTAGTTCGATGTCTTTACAAATAATCATGATTTATTCACATTGAGTTGGAGACTATCTGGTTCGCAATCACTACTCTTTTATCTCAGCACGCAAGAGAAACAATCAAAAGAAAACATGATTTCTGTGATATATAAGTAAAGGAGGTGAAGTTTATTAGGGAGCATAATTCGCAATACTTATGTCATTACTATTACTAGCATCAATCATAATCTTCTAATGTAGATAGAAAATGTTTCATCGCATTGGCGTTATAACAGGTACACTTTCTTTCAAATCAAAGTGGCTCTTAAATAAAGGATATAAAGATACTAAACCCAGACGTAGAATTCAATCTTTATGAAAAAAAAAAAACAAACGAATCAACACCCTAAAAACGAATAGTTGTTTATTTAAAAAAAGTAAGAGAGTTTCGTTTGTTTGCTTCGTTTCGTTTTTGTTTTTGCAAAGATCCCGTTGTGAACCCTGTCAATGCTCACGATGTCAATCTGCCGTCAAACAGTACATTAAACTTCTTTTTTTTTCATACCTGCATGATGTATCCATGGTAACCGACGGAACAGTCAAATGATGGCCGGAAGTCCTTGCAAAGATAAAATATATTGCTTAAGAGCTGGCGACAATTGGATTTAACCTTAAACTTGTCTTACAAGTTCTCTTCAGGAAGGGCAAATGTTTGTCAAACTCTTAGTTGAAGTTCCCTCTATAATGAGCGATGTAAAGTTTGCGGATGTTTGCCGTTATGTCAAGAGTGCGTTTCCCAGTATTCTTGTTTGTCGGGGTCCTAAAGTTCTAAGCGAACTTATTACAACCAAAATGTTCATTTGGTTGTGGTTTTCTATACGATTCCAATTGAAAGGTGTGTCTTGTTGGTGTTTTTTTTTTCAGACACAAAATCTATCAACGCTTAAGACTAAATCAAAGTGGTTGTAATTGTCAATGTACTTCACTAGATGTTACTATATAGAGAGCACTCCATGTCCAAATTGGCTGTAATAATTTACTAAAAAGTATTTACATAAAAAACAGGAATGGTATATGTTTCATTAAAATCAGACTTAACATTAGCAAGTGATGGAATTTCAAGGTTTCACATGAATACATGAAACGATGATTGACAGAGTAACCACATACACAAAAAGAGGGGAGGCGATGACGTCACAATCACATCATAATTACTATCCCATTGATGGTCAATTTGAACACAAATAATGTTATCACAATCATGTTTTACGTCAATAATTCAGCAACTCAAACCTCTTGTCCCTTACAGTCATCATTGCTGGGTTACTTGCAGACTAAAATAATTTGATGCGAAATTTGAATGATGTGTAGGGTCTAACTTCTTGATTTCACGTTAGAAGAAAAGTCTTGTGAAATCTTGAAAAGGAAATGACATCACCACCTTATTTTGCACAATTTATTCTTACTAAAATCACGGTTTTGTAAAAACATGTGGAGACTTTAGACTTTCAAGATTGTCTTATCTTAACTCCTATTGTGATGTCACTTCTATTATACTATTCTATTTTTACTCCATCGTTAAAAATCCGCTCGAGCATATCACAGTATCGAATTGCAAATCCACAAAGCGAATAAAAAATCAATGTCACATGAATATCACACTTTCTCTTCCCACACAGTCCTCCCCTCTGAAAGTACAGTATCGCCGAGGAAAATGTCGAACTGCTAATGAAATGCTTAGGAAACACTTAACAAAAGGAAAAAAAAATAGTTGCCCCATTAATTGGCGCTAGTGGTCCTTCTTGTCTGGGTGTGAGATCTGAAAAAGAAATAAACTATGTCGATAAGAAGACATGATAGCGCGGACACCCACATCAGTTGATGAGTAATCATCGTTTTGGGGTAAGTCTTTCACCAGTAGCATCTCAGAGAAGAGAAAACGGAAACACTCCGTTGACGTTGAACCGGTCCATGAATGGAGAACGGTTGACGTGGAGTGTGTTCGGCAAACATGTTGTTTGTTGACGACTTGACCATTAGAATAGGTCCCAAGAGGCAGACAGTGTAGTTTGTTTGATAATTTTCGATAAGGTAAGCTCGTTAGACTGTCAAAATGGGCTGATGATCCTGTTAGAATTAATCTTGATTAGCACCTCTGTGGAGAAAGTGACTTCCGAGAGAACACCAGTTTTGACAGACAGGTAGACACGCAACCCGCATTTTCGTGAAGTTTTTGCCGGGTTCAGGAATAAGATTATGTTCAACTTAAAATTTAACCACTTCAAAGTTTAATAGAAGAAAGGGACAGGGGCGGATCCAGGAATTCTGTAAAGGGGGGGGGGGGCGCAACTAATATTTCTGGTGCCACTTCCGGGTTTCATTTCATTTTTTTCTTTTTATTTCTTCTGTTTTTAACGAAAAATAAAAGGGGGCGTGCGCCGGTTGCGCCCCCCTCTGGATCCGCCACTGAGGGATATCAAATGGGGGTTTTCTCTTGTGCTTGTAACAACAATGCCAAAAAAGTTTGAATTTATGTACAATCAATATCGTTATTATATTCAATGCAAAGTAACTGACTGCCGGGTTACGTGAAGACGAGTATTTATCCCCTTCGGTTACTAGTAGTATATAAGAAATCCATTTGATATACAGCATGCTCCTTTGTTTCACCAATTTTTGGTTACCGACAATATTCTTAGTTTATATCTCATTTGTACACACACACACACACACACACACACACACACACACACACACACGAATACACACACCTATACACACACAAAATATACATCGAATTTTCTGCTTTTCTATGCTGCCTTTAATTTTGATAATGAAAGCGACATCATAAACTGTCACGATTTCATTTGTGTTTGTGCTTGTTAACAATATACAATGTACTTCCGTTTCGTTAAAGTAGCATGTGACTCTTGTCATTCTTATGTACATCCGATAATACATGACACTTTCACAGTTGTGAATAATCATGGGCCGTTGCACTGTCATCACAGTTGGATTAAATTGATATTATATACCGCAAGCTTTTCTGTCTCGTTTATTTTTCCCCCACATCCATCTGTACAAGAGAGGACGGGTGGTCAACCCATTCAGCTGCGTTGCCAGACTGCTGCTGGTCTTCAGTTGCAAGGGACCAGGGTCGTCGAGATGACTTGTGTGTACTTGAGGCGGATCATTTCACTGAATTATGCAGGGAGAAGGCAGATTAATTCTCTCACCAGGCTCAACGTGCAAAGAAAGCATTACACAGAAGCATGCCGAAGAATAAAAATTTGAAGTAAAAAAAAAATCAAGTAATAATGGCATATGCATGTTTATCCTCGCCCCTTAAAACAACATCTTGATCGTTACCCTCTCGTGATCTGACTACGCCTCTTTCGTCTAGTGACTACACCGTAACCATGCCATGCACATAAAACCACTCTACACGCATCGCATTCTATACATCCTTATTCACAAGCTCATCCAACACACGTAAAACACACACACACACACACACACACACACACTCACCCCCCCACACACACATACAATTACACACACAGAAACATGCTCCCAATTACCACTCATAACTTTGAAGTTCACTGGCCTCACAAAATCAAAATCATTATAATACATTAATCCGAAAACACTGAACATAAAAAAAAGACCGGATGTCACACATAAAAAGATTATAGATGATTATCCATAGATAAAACAAGAGATCCATACAAAACAAGAGATCCATGCAACAAATACTACTAGTGTATATCTATCCTTGCCAACCTTGGGGAAGTAAATGTCTCAAAATTGTAAGATGTTAACATCATCTTCATAATGTTCATTTTTGAGGGGGGGGGGGGAGCAAATGTGACAGAAGCTTGCCTGATTTCATTGCTTTATCCTTCTGAAGCCCAAAACGACAGTCCGTACCATATCCGTCGAAGGTAAATCATTCTCTACAAGTTTGATTAAAATTATCAAAATTATCAAACCATGCACACACTTAGTTCTATTTCAACTACCTTGTAATCCCATATGTATCCCTCAATTCCATATCCACTCACGCGCCAACAGACGATAAAATGCTAAATAACAAATTGACATAATACGTGTGTAATGACTCTGACAATTAAACTACAAAATAAGACAGTGTGAACGGCCTTCCGTTTTCAGTTGACAATAACTCTGTCATAGTTTGGGTGTGGGTCTACATGGGGACACTTGCCTGTATACTGCTAATAGTTTATTTGCTTCCTTTCCATCCCCCACCCCATCTCCCCTTCTTTCCCTCCCGCTCTCTCCCTCCCTTAATTCCCCATCCAGACGAGGAGGGATTCCACCTTCGTTACTCACCGATAAGTTATCGACGATTCATTTAATTGTAGACTGGATACAATACTAGCAACTCGTGGCGCAGAAGAGCGATAACATAGCGTCATCCTGTACCTTGTTAATGACATTCATCATACTATAGTACTTTATTAGCATCAAACTTTCTTATAGTATACGGAGAAACCACGATGCACTATCCGTTCTCGAAGGCCACGGCAGAATACATCAACTAAAAGGAGAAACTTTATAGATGCTGTAGACTTGTAGCAGCTCTAAATATTGTTCACAAGAATGGCTAGAAACAGCGTAAGTATTTTGAAAGTCAACGAATTTGTCAGCCTGATAGCTTTGGCCAACCCCTGAGCTTCTTTCCCACCAAACCCATATCATATATATGTGTGTGTGTGTGTGTGTGTGTGTGTGTGTGTGTGTGTGCGTGTGTGTGTGTGTGTGTGAGTGCGTGTGTGTGTGTGCATATGCAATGATATCCATTTGGATGTGGTAAAACAAAAATGAAATGAAATATGTATATATATATATATATAGTGCAGAAACCGAATGCATATTGCCGATATCATTATACATGTATAGGTTTTTATTTGCATGGGAAACCATTAGGGGGAAAAGAAAATCTTGAAAAAAATGAGTGAGCGCTCCTCTCAATACGCAAACATGATGTTGGTGTACGCGAGGAAATTGTCTTTTTAGAACTAGAGAATTTGATAATCCTGTCAAAGTTTCTTCATGCACGCAAAATAAGGGAAACTATAATAATTGTTGTCCAAAAGCACACAGTCAAAAAGAACCTTAATGTTTCTCTTTAACCTGAATGACGGTCACCAACATTTTCTTAAGTTTGTTTGAGTGGATGCTGAGATTTTTGTAACAAAACATTAAGGATCTAAGATATCGTCAGTTCAACCCAAATCATGCAATCTCATAATTCCCAAGTGCTTTAAACCGCGAACGAAATCTTTATTATTATTGAAAAGACACATCGTATTTCATTCCATTCATACTTCCACTCACCATTGCAGACTCGCAATCTCATACACTAGTTTTGTTTTTCAGGTTAACTCAGATCTATATACACATTGTTCTATTTTTCTCCAAAGTTTATTCTACTCTAAAACAGACTTCAAGGAAGCATGTTTGACGTCACAATTTCAAACAAATGAGGTAATTCACAAATCCTACATGGATATAATGCGCTGTATTCACAGTTTATAAGATAAAATTTGAGGCGCTATAAAATCCTGACATGACCACATTTATGTCATGACATGCTACCAGTACATAAGAAACGTCAGAACGTACGAAAACATAAGAAACTAACACAGACTTTACGCTTAGGCTTACAATCACAATAACATATTTATTAAAATCATTATTATTGACACTATAGCGGCGATAATACTTTGATATTACTTCGAACTTCATTAATACACACACTTGGAAATTTGCATAACTGGAAGCACTATGAATGAAAATCATTTTGATGTAATTCAAATGTAGTCACATCTGACAGTAATATATGTTGTTTTCCTAATGAACAAAAATGTCTGTAAAAAAAAAATACTTCACTACCGGCAGGTTAATAAGAGCATGAGAACGCCTATAGATACACAAGGCACATGTTGTATACAATGCAATGCATATACATTATCTAATAATATATCGAGTAACATCAAATACGTTATTAAAGGAAATTATAATAGCAGCAGTAATTTGGTGTCGGTGAGACTAAATGCTGTAGACCCTTGTAATTAATATTATTTGTACATGCCAGATTTTGATCCAAGAACAGCAATGATGAAATAGAAGAAAAGAAAATAATGCTTGTTTACCATCACAATGCCCATGTACTTACGCAGCACTAAACATCTTTAGTTTGGATTAATTAACTCATACAACAAGGAACATCAGCATTCTAATGAATCTCCTGCATTCAAGATTTCATATATATTATACCAAAACCATTTCAGACACAAGACTTAAACCAAGGCCTGTAAATGCAATAAATGCCGATAAAAATCTATCAATCTATCTATTTCGTGGCATCAAGGCAGCTCTCGATTGTTCATTTTCGTAGATGTCGATCGTACTAACGAAACACAATTATTTGATAAAAAAGACAAACAGACAAAATAAACAAACATATGGTCCCTGCTGTTGACAGTGACAATGATATAGTTGATAATGATAGATGATTGGTTGTACAAGCACAGAAAGGATGTGAAAATTCGTTATCCTCTGATGGTTGATATAAGAGTTGTAATTCTTCATCTTTTTCTCCTTCTCTCTTTCTTCTTTTGCTGTTGTTGCGTGTTGTTGATGTTGCTGGTAGTGGTCTTCTTCTTCTTCTTCTTCTTCTTCTTCTTCTTCTTCTTCTTCATCTTCTCCTCCTCCTCCTCCTCCTTCTTGCACAGGAGAAACCGGACTCAGGACGCGGATCTAGAAGACGGCATCTTTGCGGGCCACTGCCCGGAGGGTGACACCGTCAGGAGGGGCCAGGAAACCATTATTCCCTAGCTTCAGGGGAATCTGAAGAAAATAAAAATTTTGTCAAAGAAAACGGCTGTTATTACACTTCATTTGTGTATCTTTACAAACAAATTATATCTTGTTTGAGGTTTTATCTAAAGGTGTGTATGTATAATGTGTAGTACTGGTAGCTGTAGCGGTATATAGTCAAGTATCACTAGTGGCATTAGTCACCGTCAGTAGCATTTGAAATTTGGAGTGTTGTAACCAAAAGTTTAATTACAAATCGCAATGATGAGTACTAAATCGTGTCTTATGCATGTCAAACTTGTTATTACTCTTTTCCATGCAATCGACAAAACCAAATCTTAAAAAAAGGATAAAAGATATGAGAGCACATATTAAGAAGGTAACGCATTCCCGATGATTAAAAAATGAAGCAGTTGTGGCTGATCGAGTGGTATGATAAGGGAGTGTCTCAATTTTAGGTCCCCGAGTCAATTCCCCCGGTATTGTTAAGCAGCATGTAGTGGCGCTAATCACTGTCTATTTCTACGTAGAAGACTACGTCTTGTGGTCATTAGATAGCTATAAGTAGGTTGATCTTCATTTTTCTCAAATCAATTTACGCTCAAAGTCAATCGGTAGTCTCACCTCTGTCTGTGGACACGTCTCGAATCGGTACTTCTGGAGGACCCGAGCGATCGCCATCTTAGCTTCCATGAGAGCAAACCGCATCCCGATGCAGTTCCGGGGTCCAGCGCCGAACGGGATCCAGGCGAACGGGTGGTGTTTCTCTCGGTTGGCCTTTGAAAATCTAATTCATTTGAAAAATAAACGATAGTTTCAATCAAAAATTTCAAGTGAAAGATAGAAGGTCTTTACACTCTTTTAACTTTAACACGAACGGTCGTAAAGACTTGAATGATCTAAAGTAGTTTTTCTCCGAAGTGATGACGAAAACTGTTTTCTCTTCCGATTTTCCAACGCTCTTATAAATTTAAAGGATAAAGAGTATGTCATCGTAATAAATGTCAGCATCATTATAAGAGCATTTTTTCTTTCTTTCTTTTCTCATCATACTCTATTTTTTTTTAACTTCTGTTACAGAATTGGTATTATTATCCTTGGGGTATTTACTATTATTACTGCCATGATTATCATAAAAAAAAAACCATTATTGCTCGATTACTGTAGATAATGTTATCGTCGTTATTCCTGACAATCATCGGTTTCCTTCATGACAATTATGTTCTAATTAATCGTGATTGGGGACCACTGATATACCTGCTGGGATCAAACTTGTCCGGATCGGCCCAGTAGTCCCCGTCGCGCTGGATGTTGTAGATCGGAATGAATACCTGTACGCCCTTCTCTATGGTCAGGTCCTTGTACGTGAATGTCTCGTGGCACATCCGGTTCGTTCTGTTGGCAACCATGAATATTTTCATCAGTCTCTGTCAACTTATATTTTCAACGATTTTCCAACAAACTCACTTATTGTGGAAATTCG
Source organism: Diadema setosum (assembly GCF_964275005.1). Taxonomy (NCBI): domain Eukaryota; kingdom Metazoa; phylum Echinodermata; class Echinoidea; order Diadematoida; family Diadematidae; genus Diadema; species Diadema setosum. Next base: position 8,682,590 of record NC_092693.1, on the reverse strand, counting down.
TGTTCATTTTTGACAAGGGCAATAACAATATGCAAAGACTGTTGTTGTGTTGTTTTGATTTTTGTTGTTTTGAATCACTTGTATGTACAATCACAGTCATTCCCATTGTCAGACAAAGAAAACAGTGAGAGATTTAGAAGAACGAAAAATAAGATACACTTGTACGTTGTAGATGGAAAGCTTGGTGGTCTAGTGGAGATGACGCCTGTCCGGTGATCAGGAGGTCGTAGGTTCGAATCCTGCTCGAGAATGTACGACTATGATTTTTTATCATGGCTACTACTAAAAAACACCGATCAATTCAGTGCTTATTTATGTCGATGTAGGGCAATTTGTTAATCAGTGCAAACTTGCAGGTCATGTGCATTTATATTGGTAGTATACTATACATAACATTATTATGTTTATCAGTTAAAATGTTATTATACATACATTGCACATATACACTGTCACAAATGTACACACAAGTAGTTATGTACATGTATCAAGGCTGTATGCATGGTTGTTTTAATGTGTATGTACACAGGTGAACCAGATTAATGGAGAACATTCTATATGATATAGATATAGTACATACAGGCTGACCAGATCAGTGGAGAATTTTCTACGTGGTGTATAATGTAGCTACAGTACATGTATGCATGTGACAGGAAATACATTATAGCTCACTCAATCTAGAATGATTTAACCCATTCCAGAAAATTCTAGGAAGTGCTTACATATTTGGCTGAGTGAGGCACTGTCCCTGTAGCCCAATGTGATTGGTAGTTAATTTTGGCAATGATGTTATGCACATAGTTAGGCAGTGAGTCATCCAGGATTCCTGGAACTTGGACTTGCTAGAATATTCAAGTGTGTAGCCCCAGGTTGGAGAAAATTACAGAATGTACCAGAAAGGGGTGAATGGATAGTACCCAACACCTCTGCTCTGAGAGTTACGTCACTTCTGGCTCTGAAGCGACTTGTTATAGTCAGCCCTGTGTTACCTGCTGACCTGCTATACAAACTGTGTTTATGGAGATAAGGCCTGAGAGACATTTTGCCTGCAGAGAATTAATTTGCCTACACTGGAAATAGACTCCATATTTTAGTGTCAACGGACATTTTTTTATACGGCAAAGCTGTGACGGGCTGGATTCCTTGCTGGACATTATAAAGTGAATCATCATTCAACGCATCAACTGGACGTGGTCGTCATAACGTTTGGATTCTGCACGTTTCGCTGTGAACATTATACCGTGGACATATATCGCGGATTTTGCCCCGGATTTATACTGTGGATTAATGCAACCTGTGCCTCTGGAATTACGTCGGAGGAATCATTCATTGGTGCGTCACGGATCATTCATCTGTGCATCGAACATCATATCTGGACATATTCAAAGGATTACTTAATACGTGTAAGTGATTCCATTACCGATTTATAACTGTTTTAGTGATCATTATTGTATACTGATGTGAAAACCGATTACGAGTCTGTACCCACATTATCACTGTTAATAAACCCCCTGAACATTAGTTGATTGTTTCTTTTGTGCGATCATTCTCAGAGTGATTTTGGTCGTAACAACACACATTATATACATTATGTGCATTTGCCTTAAAAAGATAGAGAGAGGCTCAAAAACATGTGTATAAAAAGAGAAATTCATAGACCAATAAATGCACCTACACAGCAGCAGGAGGATAGAGTCGTAGAGTCTCACACACCACCTGATCCAGGTAAGGCATGGTGGCGATAGACGTGTACCCTACCGAATCACGAGAGGGCGTCATCTCATCGACCTCCTTGATCAACTCTTCCTGAATCTCGGGATGAGTGGACAGAAGATAGAAGACGAACCCCAGCAAGGTGTTTGTAGTCTCGTATCCAGCCGTGAAGAAAGTCATGGCCTAAAACGTGATGAAATTACAACATTTCGCGAGTGGACAGAATTGTTATTTTGATGGTCGCCTCATTCTTCGGATGGCACAAGGTGCCTGTTTGATTCAATGTAGTTACCATTGTTTAGTCACCTGTGGCGAACAATGAGAGGTCAGTATCATTCGATTACCCGCGGTATGGTGTGGGTATTATGTGGGAGGACCACTTCATCAAGTTAGCACAGTTTTTCTGGCAGAAACATAGTATTTGTAGATTTCTCAATTCTGTCAAAGAGGATAAAAAAGGAAATAGACACAATGGGCTGCCCTCAACAAAAACGAAAGAATTCTCGTGCCAGACGTAGTATCGCAAGGGAGCACGAAACAAGATCCTTTTGTGGATTTTTTTTTTGAACAAGCCACATCATTACCTCGATAATATCGTTTAGCAACGAAGTTATGAATGTACGCTATTTCAAAGGTGTATATTATGTTTCACAATCAAAGGTAAGCTATAATTGTGCGTGCCGACGATTGAGTAGATCAAACTGGCCAGCTCTTTATCATTTTGTTCTCCACTGTTAGCACAGCCACCAAAGAAAATTATATCATCATTTGCCTTTGAGATCTCCTTGAAACCTTTCATGGTCATCGTAGTCCTGTTATTATTCAGTTGTCCTGCAAATCCTTCTCATGCTTTACAACTTCCATCGTGGAGGAGATAGGAAAAACCATGTAAATTGAAAAACAAAACACCTTTGTAGCGGGTTACCATACACGCTAACAGTGTATTGGATTATATAAGACATTTAGAGAATGGGCTGTGACCCGGAAGTAAAAAAGTCTCACTTGACCGATGAGCTCCCTGTCAGACAGCTGAATGCGCTGCGCATATTTCTTGGAGTGGTATTCCATGTTGTGATGACGTTCGATGTCGGCATGGATGTCCAGTTCGTCCTCCTTTTCATCAGCGGGAAGTTGGTCGACTTCGCTGGTACTTTGGGCATTGAGCATCAGCTGAAGGAAATCCACCAGCTGTTGGGCATCAAGTAAAATAAATCGTATGAATGAGAAGAGAATGAAATATAGTTATCGCTACCCCCGCTTCTCTCGGGTGTGCAGCTACGTTCCAACGTCGCAGCATACCTGGAGAGAGCTTCTTGAGGCGTCGGCCAAAAATAAAAAAAAAAAAAAAAAAAAAAATATTTGAATTCTATCATAGGCTGCGTTTATCATGTTTCCCCTGTTTCAAACGGTTTCCAAAATAGTTGCGTTTATCAACTCGTCGCGAGCATGAAAACTGGCCTTGTCACTGCGCAGCTGCATTGCGCATTTTGACCCGCAACTGCAGTACAAAGCCGTTTCAAAACAACTTTGCGTTTATCTCGCTTCAAAGGGTTTCTAGAAACAGGTTTCTGGAAACCTGTTTCGGAAAGCACAAATTTGCGGTTTTCAAAAAGGCTTTCCGAACCCCATAATCAAAACAGCTTTGCGTTTATCATCTCGGAAAAATTCCATGAAAGCCGTTTGGAAAACCTGTTTCTGCCGAGAAAAAGATTTGATAAGCGCACCCTTACTGTCTCGAAAAGAAAGTGGCAAGCGGAGCTCTTGTTATAAAAGGTTGAGAAGTGTTGAATGAGGGAAAACAGGAAAAGAAGAGAACACAATATGAGCATAAAGTACTAATAAGTTTCATCACTATGATACCTCGTCCACTTTCACTACATTACAAAACTTTGACTTTGTCGTAATGCTGCTGAATGTGTGAATATGCGCAAAGCGAAACATTTACACATTGTCTCTTATTTAGGGGGGGGGGGGGGGCTTTGAGCTGAACCCCCTCAAATTTTGGCTCTTGATAAAAGAGCGGACAAAATCGAGACCCCACTCCCACAAACACACAAGATGGTTCCGCCCAAAGATTCTTCCAAATGAGAAAGACACACACTCACGAAGAAATCTTCTGAGGCTCCTGCAACACCTTCGTCGTACCCAAAGTTGACATGATTGCTTGAGAACAAAGAAACACATTAACACACACGAACATACACGTTACCAATCAACAAATCAACAAATCAATCAATCAATCAATCAATCAATCATCCAACCAATCAATCAATCAATCAATCAATCAATCAATCAACCAATCAATCAATCAATCAATCAATATCAATCAATCAACTAACGAAACAATGAAGGAATAGATATTTAAATAAAGCTTATTTTGAGGAAAATGACAGTCTATCGTGATATGAATTCAACCAACCTTCTTCTTGACGGCGCCGACGCTCTGTTTTCTGAGAGCAACTGCTTTGAGCGTGACGTCACAAAAGAACTGGACGACGTCCCGCGGAACGAAGCCGTAGCCACATTGGGCAACTAGGCGTCCAATTGATGGAAACATAGCTGAAAATGTAACAAAGAAAGGGTCTCCTACAGCAATGACAATGCGCAACAAACAAATGGAAGTCACATTTTTATTTAGGATTGATGATTGAGGGATGCAATATTACTGGGTCTTGCATACCTCACAAGGCGTGATGAATTTGTCAGGTTTACGTCGAACCTGTTCGTGCCTTTTATTACGCATATCATTTCCGAGTCTACATGCGAGTCTATGATTTGTAGCAACGAAATAAATGTTTTAACCGGATATTTCAAGCAACAGATCTATATGAGACATACTTTTCTTGGAGATGACGGGTACAGTGATGACTGCTTGGCAAAATATGATGGAACATAAACATACTGTCCCGTTATATTCTCTCTTACATAGTCCTGCTTCAGCAATGCTTCCAAAAAATGAATTGTGCGCAATACGATTCTATGCTCACATCACTCAGAGATTGCAAATAAAAGACTGCTATGGTCGTGAAGTACAAGTCAGAATGAACGAGGATAAACATTTCGTTCATAGCTTGATGTTATTTTTAGATATTGATTTTCTTTACCAGAGATAACGAAGATGGGACTGGTCTGATCGATTCTGAAGGCTCGCTGGGCGTGGGTGACGAATGGATCGTTTGGCCGTCCCTGAGAATCGATGTTCAGTCCAAATGCGCAGCTTCCAATGGTATCCATTACAAAAGCGCCAAATAATCTACAGTTAAAAAAAAAAGAAGATAAAAAGTTGAATTGATTTATATGCATATCAAAGCTGTGTCAAAAAGGAGAATTACACTCAGCATCTACGTTTGTTTCTCCTCCACACAATGCATATTGACAATTATTTCACTTTCGTTACTTTAGCAACCATTGCAATGTATCCTTACTGCAAGTTTTAATCATTGTTTTCTTTGTATAAATTTACATGCATCACTTTTGTCACTGAAGAAAGTGAGATTTATGTTTATATATTATTCTATTGTGAAAAAAAAACCGAAATAAATTTAACTCAACTGAACTGAACTGAACTCCCCCTCTCTTACCTCATATTGTCTTCTTTAGCCCGATAGTATAAACTTTACGCATATACTTATATAATCCCCGTACCCCATATTATTATCATTTCATTAATATCTTAACCAAAGTTGTTGTTGCATGATCGCAAGATTTTGAAAAATGTGCATTGTTTCTATTCATATATCATATTTTGTATTACTATTAAAGGCATAATTCACCATTTGCAGATGAAATAAAAACCCAGCATTAGTGCTTCAAAATAATGGGGATAGAAACAACCAATGTAAAATTTTGAACTAGTATAATCAATGTTAACGTGATGTTAAATACACATAATGTGAACAATAGTTATGATTAAAAATGTTTGTAGACTAAACCGTCTACAGTTATGGTTTAATGAGAAAAATAGTGATATCTCCTCTGCAAAAATTTTATTTGGTAAGATGTTTTGTGATACAACTGACCTACACATATGCATCAAAAGTCATATGTTGAACATTTTTTAAATCACTGCTCCCAAAGGTAAACAGGACCTTTAAACTTTCTGATTTACATCGCTTACAAAATTGTCAACAATAATGATCTATTAGATTTATAACTTTGTATTTGTATTACATTTTTGTTGGATGGAAAGTAAAAGCACAATTGAACTGAAATTTAAATTGAAATACCCCCCACACACACATATATATATACACACGCACACACAACACACACACACACATACACACACACACACACACACACACACTTACACACACACACACACACACACACACAAGCTTACTTCCTGCACTCCAAGTATCCTTTCTCGTTTTGCTCTTTGCCAATGTTCTTCAGCAGGTTGTCTGCGCTGTCGTTCACCAGGGAAGACATCTACAGCAAATCAGACGAAAAATAGGTATACATGATTGTTGTGTTAAGTGATGTCATTGAATGCCATGAATTGGTTCGATTTGATTAGATTTATCCATTTCTTCTTCAATTTTATGAGCACATATACATGTTTTGATACATAATTTAAAGAAAAAAGGCATACAGTCTAAAGTCCTGCTGTATTGCTTTTCGGAATACTTGATGTCTTAATATGTAATCACCGCGGCGGTTCAGACTTGAGCTGCTACCATAAACGTCTTGATTTCATGTAATTTGTTTGCTTTTATATATCATATAATATATTATAATTGTATATCAGATTGAAATTACATATATTACGCAATTCTAATCACATCCACCAATTAAAATTCTATTTGATTTATGAAAAGAAGAATCTTGCACATTCAAGAATGTCGATCTAAACCCCGGGATGGGAGAATTGCAACCCTAGATTCTCATCGGTTTTCAACAATCTATGAACATTTGAATTGTGCATTGAGACACTATCTGATGCTCTAACTCCCGCTTGCTGGAATGATATAATATGAAGTGTTCCTCTTTTTGAAGTCTAAAAGATTGTTTTCAGACTTATTTTCAGATAGAAAACTGCTCATTTCTCACGCGTTGAAACCATGAATAAAGTGCATGACGCTGATTTCTTTTAGAGTCGTTTGCGCGCGCCTGAGGTGTTCATATTGAAATGGTTGTTCGTTATTTTTTTTCTACTTTACTCAAATACTTTTGTGTATTATACAGGTACAATACATCGGTCTCTACAGTAGATAACTCCTATAGAGATAAATGGATACGATATAAACATGCTGAAAATAGATGGCAGAGTTCTAGAGTTCACGGAGCCTTTTATGGTTGGGTAATTTCTATTCACAGCGCTCGTCATGGATTGCACAATATATTCTCTACGCACAATGAGCGATCCACTCGTCCATAATTAATGCAAAGTTCAGCAGGCAAACAATTCTCACAACTCCTGTAGTGCGCTATACTGAATCTGAATGCCCTTTTGAACAGGGCCGCGCGTTATCTTATAATAGGGAGCTTTAGATTTTAGACGCGCGGACGTTCAAAGAGAAAAAAAAAAAACATGATCTGAGCGTGCGCAGTAACTTGATCCGCGCTACTGCGCACGCTCAGATCATGTTTTTTTCTCTTTGAACGTCCGCGCGTCTAAAATCTAAAGCTCCCTATTTATGTGAAGTGCAACGCCACTTCTTGCTAAAGGTACTTTACAAACTAGGGGTAAATCCAAACCAACAGAATTACCAACGTTTTATCAAATTGACATGTAATGATGCAGTTACGGAATGCTAGGATAAAATATGTTTTTGCGGGACCAGGGTGTACTTTGGCACACTAAGTTAATTGTGTAAAATAGAAGAGGTGACGCTATCACCACCTCACATTATGTTCTGCATCATGATACTTCATCATAAATGTTTGATCATGTAGCCAGTGACAATTTTCTGTATCATAAACATTGCGTTCTTGCGTCAAATTTATCAGCTATTTCAATACTTCCCACTTGCACGAATTAATTTTTGAGAAAGCTTCAAGTTTGTTTGTTTGTGTGGTTTTCTTAAAACAAAGAGTGAAGACGTGTGTACATGTCCATTGGAGACGCGTTTGGTGATGACATCATCAATGTTATAGTGGTTTACATATTGTGTGTGCTATCACAGTACTGCTCTTCTATTAAAAAAAAAAACAAACAAACAAAAAACACACATTTGTCTCGCATGGTAGTCTGTCATTCTGTACAATGGAAAAAGGCCCCCTACTGAGTATAGCCTGTTTTCCAAGACCAACATCAACCAGCATTTTGCTATCATGAGGAGCACCGTTTCGCAAGCCTTGCCCTACCCATTGCTACCTGAGCCCTACAGAGCAGCTGCAGCTGGCCTGACACGCGTACAGAGGTGAGCTACATTAGGAACTGACCAATTTCATCTTGGAGCCGCTGAAAGTTGGCGTGAGCAGGTTGCGGACCTCCTTCCATCGCTCGCCCTCCAGGGTCCCGACGCCTTCCAGGAACTCTTTGTTGGTCAGAGGAAAACGCTGTACTCATCGTCACGGTAGAAGCGCGTCGTCCGTTATGAAAATCAGAAAGGGACATTATGAAAATATGCAAAGCAATAGAATGCCTGTTTTTCTTGCGATTTTACAAAACACACACACACACACACATAAATACTTCGAACGAGTCTTGTAGTATTATGAACCTTCTTCAACTTACAAGTCATTTGCAGAAAATAATTTAACGCTCGAGTTGGCGTTCATTTCATTTCTGTGTATCTCAGGACAAACCAACATAAAATCATACTTTCTTTGATACATGATAAACGAGTGATATTACAGTGGGTGATCTTACATAAACACTTAAGTTTGAAACACATTCGAGTGTACTTGATAATCTTGAAAACAAAAGTATGTGTACGGGGGGGGGGTATAATTGCGACTGACAAGAAAACCGCAGACCTTCACCTAAAGCTAGTGCTTTATCAAAATGGAAACCTAAACGTAAGCATACATACAATCTAGAGATGGCCGGGGGAATAGAAAGCTATACTGAAGAATGCAATTGCGAATTGCAGCGAAGTGTTTGCTTTGAAGTGCATGTGTGCAAAGTTAAATAAGATGTTGGAAATGAAATTATTTACCACTCGGCTGTGGAAATTTCCAAAGTTTTTGACCATGATATCTCTCAACATGTCAGGATCCGAAATAACCAGTACAGGATCGTAAAAACTGTAAAACCTGAGGTATCAAAAGTGGAAAGAAGATTTAAGAAAACAAAAACAAAAACACAGTTATAACATAAGTACAAATATGTTCACACCCAGACTTCAGTATAATATCCTTAATGTTCTCCTATCTTTCTGAGTATAAACAATTGTATATTTCTGATTAACGATAAATTGTTTTCACCGTGTTGCATGCAATTTGTTAAAGCGAAGGGGACTTTCGACATCATTTGCAATGAAATCAACATTTTCTTCTTCTTTCGAATATCATTACAAGCATCACTGCTGCTATCCGTATTATCATTATTCTGTCATTTCGATACCTTTAAAAAAAATCAATATAATTCTAATGATGATTATCAACATCACTCTAACCACTATGACCACTATCGGTCATCATTGTTTACTCCATTATTTATGCATCATTTCTAATGCTTGTCATATAACCAGTCCTTTATCGTTCTTATCAACGGATTGCACTTGGGCGATTCAGACTTTGAATCTAGTAGTTTCATATGCCCTATATTCCTGCTCGTGAGCAGCCGCAGACATTTGGATTGCATTACATTGCATTGCATTGGACAATTTTAGTGTCCCCTCTCGCGGAGCAGCTATGGAAGCCAGTCGTTTGTACCACATTTACATACGAGTACGTAATGCTAGTATAGATACTACAACGTATCAAAAGAGGGCAGATTAGGACTATGGGGTAGTATGGGTATGAAGCAGCAAACAACTGCTTTTAACCACATCTGAATCGCATGTTATATAGCCATAGACCAATATCACCATCGATGCTTGTTATACCTACCCATACACCTTCCCATGCCTCTTGCTCATGTTGGTAAACACTTGCGGTATGCCCTGATCAGAGAGAGAGAGAGAGAGAGAGAGAGAGAGAGAGGGAGAGAGAAGCAAACTATTGTAAATGTCAAAGTCAACCAATATAGACATATCCAATAAGTCAATGGTACACAACAATTCTTTTGTTGCAAAATATCTTAAAATATTAAAAGGCTTTAAAATGAAATTGCGTGTATATACATATATACATATATATTATATTATACATTTCATTATGTTACGTAACTGACCTTTGAAAACTCCCTCATACAGCCAATGACAGGCAGGGCCGACTCGCTGACCACGCCCTTCCGACGCCAGTACGTATGACACCACGTGTCGTAACTTAATTGGAGGAAAGAAAGTGATACGAAGGAAATGTGCTCAGTTGCCATGGTTACATTCGATAAAAAGCATCTACGATGAGTTTGTAGAATCAAGACCAACAGTACGGTACAGGGTTCTAAACGTTCGACTTATCGTATGTATAGTCACTTTTGACGTTCTTCGTAGTAATCATTCATGACTCCTAAAGCGTTAGGCTATGAACAAAGAAACAGACTTGAAGCACCAGTTTTATACTCTCAAAACATGAGCCCAAATTATCTCCCGTCACGTTGACATGGCAGACCAACGCAATGCAATTCGATTGTACTTTTTTAATTGCCGCTATACCTACTTTCCATATCGACTAAGAATGTTATGTTTTCATCTCAGAAATACATACAACGAGGATAGTTATGCCCTACTTTATAACACTGTATATACTAAGTATACCGATTTCACTTCAAGTTTTAGCTTATTTCCGTTTGCTTTATTTTTCCGCTTGTACATAATGAAATCACTATGACAAATCAACAATGTTCTCATCAAAATATGAATGAGAGTATACTTAAAGGAATACTTCTACAATTTCGCGTTAGTAATGTAAGTAAGAGAACATAATAATTTTTACTTGGTAAACCAAGGTACATGTGGAGGAGACCGTCATCAATATAGTTTGCTGGACTAGGATGACGGTCTCGAGGAGAAGGGACTTTTTTTTTTTTGGTAATGGAAGGATGTAGGATATGAAGGATAGGAAGACAATTGACTCGACGTGTCTCATAGCATAATCACTAGCCACTTTCAAAGGAAGATATTTCTTTGTGATGGTAATTACTTTTCGCTATCCCTTCTTATAAAAGGTAGGTGGTACAGACATGAGGATGCGCGAATAGAAATTGAGCAAAAAAAAATGCTGAAATGAAGATGAAAATTACTGGACTGGGCATATGGGGGCACTAATCTGATATATCTATCAATAAAGAATTGTACTTGAAGATTATTCCATATTAGTTTCATTTGTGGAAACTAAGCGGAAAAGTGATAAAACCAGCTTTCCAGGATGGTACAGTTTTAAACATTTTCACATGATACAGCTCAGATTTACACTTTTGCGCAAATTTCTGGACGGAAATGTCTTTTTTGTTTTACATGCTTTATCATTAATTGAAATTTCATTTCATTTAGTAAATAGATAAGCAAAATATGGCCAAAATTATGATAACGTTCAAAACTAATCTTCAGAATGCTGAGCAAGACGGCGGCAAGGAACATTGATCATCAAAGGCACAAGTGCACCTGTGGAATTCCTTTGCACATCAATAGAAATGTTACAACTGTTTGAATAATCACAGCCAGTTGGAACTCCAGTGTATAAAACCTCCTTGATAAGACAAAGAGGATGTATCTAGTCAGACTCAAAATACGTATGTACGATGGAACATAAAAGGGGCTGCCTGTACAGGGAGAGAAAGTGTAGACCAGTGCTCAATAGTTTGGAGATATATTATCACAATCATGTACACAAAATATAGATTGACTTTGCACTAGAATTTTTATTTTGCACCTATGACAGTTAAGATAGAGTCCATATAACATGAAAATTATCAGGAAGCTAGATTATCATGAGAGTTATGATGAAAACAAAATTAAACCTGACAATAAACCATAGATAATACAGTGGATTGTCACTTCTTTGCTTGGCATTTCCTGAATAGTTGAGAAATGTTTGATTGACCCCTTCAACATGCAGGATGGTCCGAAAATGCCATTGACACTGCCAGCAAACATCTCGACAGTGGTAAAGGCAGAGGTAATCTAAAGGCCCGGTCCCACTGCACTTACAGAGGCAAAGAGGATGTAAAACGTAAAAAAAGATCTTGCCATCTGTTGGAAAACGCTACGCATCCGCTGTGTACTCATCGCGTACGTGTTTCATACGCTCTAGCCATCGAGCATCCGTCCATGGTGTTTTCATCCGCGCAAAAAGTTTTAAGCTGCTTAAAACTTTTAGAACGGATGAACTTTCCGCCGTGTACGATGTAAATCCGCGACATATACGAGCAACAAACGTTGTATGTCCGTTATCATCCGTTAAGCGTCCGCTGTATCCTCTCTGCATCCTCTGGGCATCCTCGCAACTAACATCCACTGCAGCTGAAAACGGAAAGAGTGAGGAAAGATATGGTACATGGAACGTCTATACATCGTTAATAGCACGGAAATAGAAAGGATGTAAGCGTATGCATTTCGTATATAAAGTATTTAAAACGGACAAAGCGTTTGTTTCCGCTAGGCGTACGTGATGCATCCGCTTCATCCGCTCTGCATCCGCTCTTTCCGCTATACGTCCGCTTCGCAATTATCCCCGGTAACCCCTTCGGAGCTGTCATCCACTTCCATCCGCTTTCATCCGCTAGGCTTCCGATGAACATCCGTTTAACATCCCCGCTACATACTGCCCACGTCCGTTTTTTTTTCCGTTCTGTTTTCGCAAATTTTCTTCAATTTTGTCAATTTTTGGAGCGGATGAAAGCGGATGGAGCCATCCCCGAAATTTTGTTCGTCCGCTGTGTCCTTTCTGCATACGTTTTGTGTCCATCGGCCAGTGGGACCGGGCCTTAACCTAGGTTTCCCTGCAGGATTTCTTTAGCACGCACAATAATCATTCATAATTCAGTGTACCTTCAGTGATCATAGTGCATTTTGTTCGTGCTTCAAATGCACACGTTCCTTTGGAAGACGCGGTGAATAGATGATAAGCATGCACCTTTTGAACCTTGACTCAGCAATTTCCAAATAAGGCCATGGTTCTCTGAACGACATGCAAAACGTGATAGTGGGCGTGACAGCATGATTTGACGTTGTTGTTGCAAATAAGTAGATCATCCACAGTATTGTAGATACTCAGATTTTCATGGTAATTTCCTCTTCTCATTCTTATGATACATGACCTCGTAACAACTGGTGCTGTTCGTTATTCTGAAGGTTCGTTATTCTGAAGGTTCGTTATTCCGAAGGTTCGTTAATCTGAAACACACAAATACCCTATACCTAGAGGCTCGTTAATCCGAAAATCAAAAAGGGTTCGTTAATCCGAACATTTGTGGCGTTATTCCGAAGGTTCGTTATTCCGAAGGTTCGTTAATCCGAAATAATAAAGTTCGCTATTCCGAAGGCTCGTCTATCCGAAAATGAAATAGGGTTCGTTATTCCGAAGGTTCGTTGATCCGAAATGAAATAGGGTCCGTAACGAACCTCCGGAATAACGAGCTTTGTTTCATTTTCGGATTAACGAACCTTCGGAATAACGAACCTTATTTCATTTTCGGATTAATGAACCTTCGAAATAACAAACCTTATCACATTTTCGGATTAATGAACCTTCGGAATGACGAATCTTCGGACTAAAGAACCTTCGGAATAACGAACCTTCGGAATAACGAGCTGTAACCGTAACATCAAAAGAAGTAAGGCTACACAGACTACTACAATGGATCATCTGACTTATAATACTCTGCATGCCACATTAATTTCTCGTCCATTGGTATGTGTGTGAGATTTGTGCATATTTTGATTCATTGGTGCAAAAAGTGTTACATAAAAAGCTCAGATCAAAGCAACAATAATTCACTCGTCCGCGTTGATGACCTAGAAGGTGCGACGACATGAATTTGAGGAAACAAACCATTGACTATCCATGTTCAGTATAAGGTTCAGTGACAGGGTCATTATACATTTTGCCAGACACACACTCATACCACTATTGAGTTAACGACTATACACACACGAGGATTTCGATTCACTCTGTTTACATCCAGGATCATAAGCAAAGACAAGCAAACAAAAATCACCTAGTCAATATGTGAATGAATTCTTTAAAAAATTAATCGGTGTCCGAACATGAAGAGACTTGAAAGATGATTATTTCAGAGAAATCTCTATTTTACATTTTTAATTCTGACAAAATCTTAATAAATTTAAACATCATAATCATCATCATCATCATCATCATCATCATCATCATCATAATATCTTAGTAATGATGATGATGATAATGAAATAATAATAATAATAATAACGATAATAACAATAATGATTTTAACTTCTTGATATGTTCCGTCATAAACAAACCAAAAATAATTGGTTTCATTCTAAAATCAACATCATCAATTTGTTCTATGTGCGTCGTCTAAACTGATACGGATATAAACACTGGCATATGATACAGTCATACTACCGGTATATTCATGCACAAATAACCAGGAACGAAAGTATAGTGATGAAAATGATATTGTCTCCCGCAAAAGCCGCAAACTGGCAATGCAAGGACACATTACCGGGAAAAGACAACCGCTGTCATTAGACATACCTAGAGAATATGCGATATCAATGAGAAATGCATTTTATGTTGCACGTGAAGATGATAAAATGATACTGCTTCTTCCTGTTGCTAGTGATAGTACAAAATACATTAAAAAAAAAATGATCACATGATGATGATGATGATGATGAAAAAGAAGAAAAGGAAAGGAGGAAGAAGCGGAGGAGGAAATAGAATGGCTCCGGCAAATTAATATTTGGTTACATGATAGTAAATCATTGCATTTGTACATATTTTTCTCTTTTTTTCTGTCCTTTCTCGCTGATCCTATTTATCCCTCTGAGAATGAGTAATCTTTTAAACCCTCATGAAATCCTGTATAATATAACTGCACTTTTAAGGGGATTTATTCTTGCATCTCTTTTCTCTCTCATACCTCCGTAACAGCGAATGAGGGGTGGGGGGGGGGGGGGCTGCAGCTCCTATCCCACTTTTTGGGGGGCTGCAGCCCCATCCCACTTTTTGGGGGCTGTTAAAAGTCCCCAAGAAATCGGAGGAAAAAATTAAAGCCATATTTTCGAAGGTTTCGTCCTTAGATTCTTCCCTTCTAAAGGGGGGGGGGGGGCGATTACCATTGACCCACAGCCCGCTTGCACCCCCTTTAAAGACAAACAAACAAACAAACGAATAATCAAACGTTTCATGCCTCCTTCACCCCATGGTCGCAGTACATAAACTTATTTCAGCCTAGTGTAACAGTCATGTAGCCTTTATAAATGTATATTTCTTACCGTCTAAATGATATCCTGACGTCATAACTAAAAATATATACAACATTGATAATGGGCGTAGCGCAGGACAGTGAGCAGTCGAGGTTTCATTTCTTGTCTTGACTTGCTCTTCTTGTCCTTATTCCTACATGTTCCTGTAGCACTAACGTACACATATAGAATATACTATGCAGTGAAAGAAAGAGAGAGACATACTAGTAGTGTGTGTGTGTGTGTGTGTGTGTGTACAGCTTTTTTTTTTTTTGCTGTTGTTGGTAATATAAATTCTATTGTTAATATGGATTTGATATTGAATGAAACTCAAATAAAGAATATCATAAAACAAAAAAATGTGTGTGTGTGTGTGTGTGTGTGTGAAAGAGACAGGTAGAAAGACAGAAAGACAGACTGTGCGAATGAGAGAGGGAGGGATTGAGGGAGAGAAGGAGACGAGGGAAATGGGGGGGGGGGGGGGGTAGAAAAATCTTTTCCAGACCTATAAATTGTATAGACTCTACTTCTTAGTGTATCGATAATACATGTAGATGATTCCACTGCAAAGACTCGGCGGCAATACAGTCATCAGCAAAATCGCCATGTGCACGAAATAAGTGTCTGTAATTTTAATTTTGAATCACACGAAAAAAAAGAAAGAAGAGAAAGTAGAAAAGAAAGAATAACAGTCTCACTTCCAAGTAGGGAAGCTGGGGGCGGGGTGGCGATGAGATGATTTCAAGTCGAAACACTCTGATAACACACTAATTGAATAATGGAACTTGCTACAACAGTACGTAGGAGGACATGACAAAGTGAAGTTCATGTAGAGAGGATACCATTCTCAAAGCATGAAATTTATGTAAATCCAATAATCCAAGCCCTTCACACAGATCTAGATTACTCTACAATGATGTGGGAAATAGGTGCGTTAGCTCCCTGGATTTACTTACACGAAATAGAGAATGACCGCTGCAAGCAGCAAGAACCACGAGAGTGGCATGGCCCAACCAAAGAACTCCATTGCCATGCTTTCTTCAAGCTCGATGCGCAGCTAGTAAATTTTTCAAAATATGCTATCCGAGAGAAGATGTGACGAAGGACCAGATGAATATATGAATAGACGCGCAAATGAAGGCAACTTTTCACGAATCACTGATGTTCCTTCACTTTTATACGGTGAAGTGAAGTTTTCTCCCTTGTAACAGGTACAGCTGTTTACGTAATACTGCACATTGGAGGTGCACCTATATAAAATCTCTGCAATAATAAAGGACGATTGCGTGTCCCCGAAGTATTATTGTAGTATCGCGTTATTGTCAACACGATGATATCAGTGACGTCACCGTTAGGGGGAGCAAAGTCTGCGTTGAATACTGTCCTTGCAATCGAGTGTGTAACCATTATCATTACGTACAGAGAGACGGTGATTTATTATACAAATGTACTTGAAATCGAGGTGGTATTTGAATATGGAACCACATCTCCCCGGGGATTTCGCTCTACATTGCTCTATTCATAATCACTAAACGGTACGTTGAACATATAGGGCTAAGAACGATCTGTTGTACTTTTTATTATTCCTTTTCATTTTCTATCTCTCTCTGTTTTCCTCCCCCCCCCCCCCATTTGCCTTCTATTATCCTCGTGAAAACTGTCATCGGTTGAGTATCAAAACTGAGTTGTTTGACAAGGTTCAAACCACTCGTGAAGATTGCTCTTGATGAAGTTTAGTCTCTTTCAAGACCAAACACTGTACGTACTCGTACATCGATAGACCAGAGTCCCGTCAGGGCCGACCAGCCTATGATAGACTGTGGGCTATAGTGATCAAAGATTACGAACTTTCCTGTACCATTCCTCTGTCACGGTCCACCTGCAGGCGGATTCTGATGCATGTGATGAATTTCGCAAAACTACTTATTTTCTCCCCTCCCCTCCTCTTTCTCTGTATTTCCTATTAAAGGGATGCTACAGTATGAACGGGCCGTTAACGAGCACCCCCCCCCCGTCACTGTACAAGCATGCTAACCTGGAAACATTAAACTGCACATTACTTGAATATGAGACCATTCTAACGCGAATAATTTTCACACAACAATAGATATATAATGTAGTCTTAAATGAATCCCACAAGGATTGGAACAATTATCTCCAGCATTCCCAATGATTCCCACTGATCAGTTACTAGCCATCCCCTTTAAACTATAATCAGTCATCGCATGTAATCTCCTCTTAAAACGCTGTAATTATACAACGGGGAAGAAAGGACAGCTATAATATGAATAAGTTTTTGATTAATGTCATCGCGCTGACTAGGATGCCCTAACACAAAGAAAAACTGGTTTGCAAAGGAACGATGTAACACAAAGATAAATCTTTCCTTTTTGTTAAGTAATAAAGACATTATGTATTTCAATAATAATGGTGTCCGATGTTTCAAACAAAGATCTATAGATTAATATCTATATCCCGCGTACACGTGACTTCAGGCAGTTATCCCTTCTTTCTTTATGAGACATAATTTCTTTATTTTCTACCTTGAGAAAGTTTTTTCCCTATATTTACATGAATTTAGGCTCTACCCCCCCCCCACAACAACAAAAAAAGGTAGATACATGTATGTATATAAATCAATTCAATTCAATTCAATTCAAATGATTTTATTTCCATATAAACTAATACAAAGATATACATAACGCTTACATGAATACATAACATCAAAACGAACTGTCAATCACGTAATTTTCAAGAAAACATGAATACAATTATCATAATGTTATCAACTCTGGTTTGGAGAAATAAACAAGTAAGCAATATAATCTTAATTCATAACTTTACATGGAAAAGAGGAATTCACAAGAAAAGCAAAATAGCTTGTAAAATTTGTTAATTACTATAGAAGGTGAGGGCATCTCAAGACCCGTCAAGGTCTCCCTGTATAAAAATTTGATATCCTGATGTCAGGCGAAATAATCAGAAAATAATAAAAGACTATGACAAGGACAAGAACAAAAGCATGGACGGAATAGACAGAAAATAAAACTAAAGATAGGCATGACAAAGAAAGGGAGGGAAACAAAACAAGACAATGTCTACATTCAGTTATCTGAGAAGGTCACCAAGGCATGAGGTAAAACTTAAAATTCTATACAAATTCAATACACAAACTCTTAATTGTTTAAAAAAATACTCGTCATTTACTTATTTATTTATTCTTATGAAAATTACAAACGAAACATTTTTTATCTGTTTGTTTGTTTACGTGAGGATGACAAAAGAATTTTTTTCAGCTTTGATTTAAAGGAAGGAAAAGTCAGAGCATATTTTAAAGTATTATCAAGGCTGTTCCAGAACCTCGGGCAAGTGAAAACGAATGTATTTTGGGCGAGAATTGTACGTACATATGTAGTAATGGTAAATGACATTCATTGGAACGTCGAGTAGGATAATTGTGTACAGCATCATTGCGTCGAAAGATTTGATCAAATATTTGTGATAAACTTTTATTATTATATTTGAACATAAATTGACCCAACTGAAATAAATATAAATCATTTATCTTTGATAATTTATTATCACAAAACAAAATTTAATGATCAGTATCAGCATACGGATTTAAATTAGAGATTGCTCTTAACGACTTTTTTTTTTGTTGTTGTTGCAGTAATCCATCTCTTTCCAAAAGGGATTGATGCGTGTTGCCCCACACTAAAATCCCATAATTCAAATACGGTAAAATAAAACTGGAGTAAAGCATAGTTAATGTAGAAGTTGGTAAAAAATATTCAAGTCTATTTATTATACCTATATTTCGTGAAATTGTTTTACAGAGAACATTGACATGATCTCTCCATGTAAGTTTATTATCAACACAAATACCAAGAAATTTTATACTGTTCATTTCATTTCATTTCATTTATTTTTTTCATCTCCAACAGATCTTGTAAGTACATTTTTCCTTCCACATGAAATATAAATACATATATATGTGAATATTACAAAGTGTGATAAGTGGAATTTATACACTGCAAAAAGTCCGGTGTTAAATATGAAACACCGCGCTGGTGTTAAATTTCCGGTGCTCATTCATGGTGTTAGGTTAACACCTCCGGGTGTCATTTCAAAATTTGAAATTGTTTTTTGAATAGTTTCTTAGTTACTGCACTTCTTGTTAATTTCGAACTTCAACAAGACGATGGAGAATTTTCCGATAAAGTACTTGATTTTTGAAAAAATCTGTAAATACATTTACACCACAGTAACACCAGTTGGTGTGGTCCCCTATTGAAGCTGGACGGGTGTTATACCATTGAAATTAACACCACCAATATCAAATCAACACCATGCGGTGTCATTATTGAATTAACTCTAGCGCAGTGTCAAAAATATCACCAGCCACAGTGTCAAATTAACACCACGAAGTGCCAGGCGAACACTTTTTAACACCGTCACAATACATTTTCTACACCTGTGGGTGTGGTCCTCTATTGAAGTTTGATCGGTGTTAGATTTAACACCCATGGTGTTAAATCTAACACCGATGTTTTTACAGTGTAGATATACAAATAACAAAGTGAAAAAGAAATAAGCACACACACACACACACACAAAAAAAAAGATTTTGAAATTGCGAAAAGGCAATACTTCTATTGAATTACTGAAAATCATAAACTTAAATTTAGCAATATTAAGGGAAAGTTTATTAGCCTTGATCCAATGTGAAACTTCTATCAATTCTGAATTCAGGGCAAGAAGAAGAGTATGAGGATCAGGGTGGGCGAAAAAAAAACGATTGGAATCATCTGCAAACAGTATAAACGATAATAATTTCGAAGATCTATGAAAATCATTAATATGAATTATAAAGAGCAGTGGGCCTAATGAACTACCTTGTGGAACACCACAATTTATACCTAACATCTGAGAGTTTATACTGTTGAAAGTCACAAACTGTTTTCTGTTAAATAGGTAGCTCCTGAACCACTCCAAGGCCTTCCCACGAATTCCATGATGACATAATTTGCTGAGTAATATTTCATGAATGATAGTGTCGAAGGCCTTGGAAAAGTCCAGGAAGATACCTACCATATGACAAAACCTATCTAATGCTTGTGTCGCTTTTTCTACAAACGAAAGTAGAGCATGTGATGTGCTATGGTTTTCACGAAAACCAAATTGTGAATCAGTAAATATATGATTTGCTTGGCAAAATCTAGATGTTCTAACATATATAATTATTCTTTCTGAAACCTTTGACATACTTGATAATAAAGAAATGGGCCTGTAATTATTAACATCACTTTTATGCCCCTTTTTAAACACTGGGACAACCTTAGCTTTTTTCATATTGTCGGGTACAACACCAGTCGAAATAGATAAATTAAAAATGTGGACAAGGGGATCAACGACAAAAACAATAATATTTTTCAGTAAACGGTTATTAATACCATCAAAACCAGAACTTTTCTTATCATGAAAATCACATACAATTTTGAAAACTTCTTCTCTATGAGTTGATACAAAGAATATTGAATTGGGGTTAGACGCACCTAAGAAGTCATTAAATGCTTTATACGTCGGTTGAACATTCCGCGCTAAATTGTTACCAGCTGAAGAGAAATACTCATTAAAAGTTTCAGCTATATCAATTGACTTCTCACTGATAACGTTACCCCATCTTATTTTTGAAATTTTAAAAGTATTTTCAGATATATTCATTACATCTTTAATAACTTCCCATGTATTTCTCATATCATGCTTGAATAAATCAAGTTGATTTGTATATTTCCTTTTTTGTATTCGAAGAACATTTGTAAGAATATTCTTATAATTAACATATTTCAATCTATTTTGCTCAGTAGGGTTATGCTTATACCTGAATCTTAAAATTGATTTTGTAATCTATGGAAATCTCGGAATTTTTTTATCCTTTTTTCTGATCTTACATATTGAAATATGAATATCTAAATTCATATTGATTATTTGCATAAAATGATCAAATGATAAATTTGGATCTTCCGTTTGATAAACAGAAGACCAATCAACATTTTCTAAACTATTTTGAAAATTCATAACATTTTCTTTAGAAAATATACGTTTAATTAAATAATTTTCGGAATTATCTATTATCCATTCTTTATAACAGAAGATACAAATATGGGATAATGATCGCATATATCTGATAACACAATACCAGCTGATTCCGGAAGAGAAATTCTATTAGTAAAAATATTGTCAATTAAAACGGCACTAGATTCTGTGACTCGGGTGGGTTTTGAGATCATAGGCATAAAAGAGACGGACATTAATAATTCAATAAATTCTTGTGATATGTTCAAAGAGTTGCACTTCATAAAATCAATATTAAAATCACCAGCCAAGTACGAATCTTTATTTGCAAATATTGGATCATTAATTTTTAGTAAATCCTGCAAATAAATCATGAACTCATTAACGCTTGAATTCGGAGGTCTGTATAAACACCAATCAAAATATTTTTACCATTTGGGATTATAAGTTCTGTGAAAAGTGATTCAACTGTATCATTCATACAGTTAAGTCTTTCATGTACTAAGTAATTATATTTGTTTGGTAAATAAATTCTGACTCCTCCACCAATTCTCTCTAATCAATTATTTAGAATTAAATCATAGTCAGGGAGGATATATGAATTGCTGAAGTGTTGTGAAAGCCATGTCTCGGTTAATGCAATCGCAGCACAATTGTCTTTCAAATTTTCTAACAAATGTAATAAATCATCAAAACGTTAATACTTCTTATATTTAAATGTTAAACCATAAAATTTTCAACTGATTTAATATTTTGTTGTTTAAACTGATTTTCTGTTAGATAATTACAAGGTGGACGATGAATAGAATCGTCTAAGCCACGATTACAATCCAAATCGGGTGCGGTGTTAGCTGTTGTTAAAATAAAATCTTCAAAGCTGGAAAATTCATGTTGCGTCTCAGTTGTGGTGGGATAAACACTGGTGTTGGAACTCATTCAAATGCGCCATTCCCTTGAAGAACTGTATAGTCGAAAAGTTCTACTATAGATGTATATTTTATTCGTTGGCTATAAGATCCTGAAATTAATTAGAGTTTGTTTAAAGTCAACTTGGTTCTTGATATATTAATATCTAGAGTGACCATTATTCATCTGTCTTTTAAGTTAAGTCCAGTGTTTCGATGTATGTATGTTACAACCTTGTGCTAAAAAACAACAAAAACTGATATTATAAAGACATTGAACTAGTGGTTGCGTGATAACGATGCATATCTGCACTCTGTGTTCACTCTTCTCCAAAGAGTAAAACAGGCTCTCTCCTTTCTTCATGTTTAATTTTTATTAGAGCGTATAGATAATGATACATTGTTTCTAAGAGATCTAGGTATATCGTAACAGGGAAAACAAACAATATCAAAACACCAACACACATACTCAAACATATACACATTATAACATGAGGACTCGGACACGCACACACACAAACTCAGAGCGTGAGACAAAACACATGCACAAAGGAAACAACTTTAGTACAACAAGATGAACAAAATTGGACGGTGATAGGTGGGTGACACGGAAAAAAAAAGCCGATGCGATATTATCAATTTCATTGCGCATTATGAATTAAGCGTGCAATGTAGGAACTGTTTGCATTTTATTTTCTTTGCAATGTATATTCTATAAAAAATAGCTTGTCGGATCGCCATACACTTTGGTGGAGAGCGACAGTTTCTTGGAGTAATCAAGTGGGGACTGCTTCTAGAGAAACCTCATGGCTTCATTTCAGTCTCTTCTATTCAGTTCTATCACTCGCTTATCACTGATACATAAGTCATACTCCTACAAGTATATTTTCTGTTCGGAGATTCTGTTGCACTTGCACTTCGTGTCTTGTTAAGCACCCTACGTACGTCTTTTTTTTTATATTTTAACGTATACTGCGTATAGGCCTACTACATAAAGTAAAACATTTGAATCGCTCTTTATTTCAGGAGAAACCGAAGCTGCTTGAGCATGAACTCAATCTAGACTACGGTAAATATCAGAAGTGAAAACTGAACACGTTCAGCTTCCGACAGCGTTGCGTGCTATAAGGCTTCACGACTTTAAGTAAAACAGATCCTTCTGGATCATACCTCTATCCTTTACTGACAGAAACTAAAACAAAGTGTGAAAGAAAATTCTTGTATAAAATTCCCGTACAGTATCCATCCCATCTAATAGGAACGCAAACATTTCGAAAGTTTATTCAGTCTTTGATTTTTTTTTAAGTTACTTGTAGCCGTAGAGGGCCTCTGACAACATTAACATGTTTAAACAATTAATCTTCCGTCTTGCCCTTTTTTTCATAGATGATTTTAGGATTGAAATGAAACAATTTGGTTTGCACGAAACAACACCTTAAACGTTACGCCACGTTTTTTGTTCGTGTATTTTATAAAGTTTAAACGTTTCGAGACTTGACATTTTTTTAAAACTCTCTGGTATTTTTTGCAGGCTTAATTTTTTCGGCGTTGGTATACTCGGTACTCCCGATTAGTGATTGCAGGGCATTATTAGAATCAGTTGACGGCGTCCGTCCGTGGGACGATGCGGAGAGTTACCCCGTTGGGCGGTGACAGAAAGCCGTTATCACCAAGCTTAGGGGGAACCTGAAAAAAAAAATAGATAGATATATAGATAGAAAGAAAAAAGAAAGAAAGAAAGAAAGCGAGAAAGAAAGAAAGAAAGCGAGAAAGAAAGAAAGAAAGAAAGAAAAAAAAGAAGGAAAGAGAAAAACGCTGATATCTTGCATCACGTCCATACAGTAACATTGATATGTTGGCCCTATATACATTGATAGATAAAAGTGGCGAGTGGCTTGCCCCCTTAGGATTTGACGAGGGATTGGAGTCTGACGATTACATCAAGACATTCAATACATTTTTTGCAGTGGTCCTATATGGGAAGCGTTCCATAACTTTTATTGTGGTGTTGAGGTACATGACATGTCAGAAATTGTAGCATATTGCCCTAAAAGGAATATAAGATAATACCCCTACAAAAAAGGATACATCTGTACTTGTGGCTTTCTGTGTAAAAATGAATGGTACTTGAATACGTTGTTGAGTTCTTCGCTATCCTTTTGTTGTTGTTGTTGTTGTTGTTGTTGTTTTAGTGGGGAGGAGGAGGATGTTACATGAACTAACAACCTAAGCTAAGTAAATCCTTTTGCAAATCTACAGTAGGCCTACACTCAACTTCAACTTTGTGTCAAACGCCTTGAATAGCAGCAGAGGTATTGCTTGTGATGATAACATTCTTCATGGAATCTCGTGAAAAAGAGCTAGCTTTAATAGTCTAAAGGCAACTGCGGCAATGGTGAAAACAATGAAATTGTATACCCATAAAGAAGGTAAAAAGGGTATTTTGTTTGTTGTTTTTTTAAGCTGGCAAAAGATTTGCCTAAGCTACTTAGGCCTGCGAGCTCAAAATACCTCTGTCTGTGGACACGTCTCGAATCGGTACTTCTGGAGGAGCCGAGCGATCGCCATCTTAGCTTCCATGAGAGCGAACCTCATTCCGATACAGTTGTGGGGACCCGCTCCGAACGGTAGCCAAGCGAACGGGTGGCGCTTATCTTTCTCTGCTTTGCTGAATCTAAAGAAGAATTAAGGAATACATTGATGTGCTGGCTGGAAAAATACATCTTGAATTATACTTTAAAAGAAGACAGATAAAAAGAATAGTAGTTTGGCTGAAAAATAAAAGAATACAATAGTAGAACTTAGGAAAATATCATCCGTAAAATCTCGAGATTTTCTGGATCAGCGCGCATACTAGTCATGACAGTTGAATATTCATTCACTTGTTTAAGAACAGCTCTGGTTTATTCCACGCGGGGAAAGGAAAAGTTTCATAGATTGAATATCGTAAAAATTCCCTACTGTCAATTTGTACCTGAAATGACCTGTAGTGTAAACATGTATCTTTTCAACCTCTGAATTGCTGTCGTTCATGTATTTGCAATACGCATTTTATGTTCATTCGAGAATAATAGAATAAGCGTTATTAAATTTAATACAAAACAATGGGAAGAAAAACAGGGATTTATTTTAAAACACCTACACTATAAGATAACAAGAAACATTGATTAAAACAATGATTAGAATGTCATCTTTGAGAATGAATTCCTTTCTTTAGTTCAAAGACCGATGCCCGATATAAAATGGGCTTAAGAACTCGTTAAATCTTATAAATTTACATAATATGCAAAAAAAAAATCCAATTTCAATTTAAGACAGGATTTCAACTCAAATTTGAACTTGTGATCCATAACCATCTAAAGTCCATCTCTCTGCAAAGTTTTAACGCTTTCTCATCATGAAAGGGAGCAATTTGACTTTTAAGGCTTGTTACCTGTTCGGGTCAAATTTCTCTGGGTCAGGCCAGTACTTCTCGTCATGGTGTATGTTGTAGACGGGAATGAAGATAACCACGCCTGGTTCGATCGTCATTCCGTTATAGGTAAAACTTTCGGTGCATCGACGATTTATCCTGTAATACATTATGCAATGAATGCAATGATGGAATCACACACGCATACATGAACACCGATGCAGATTAGAAATGTCATGGCAATTATGGTGGAATAGAGCGGGCGTACTAGGAATTCACCTGTTACAAATTGGAATAAACGCCAGTCTATGCTGAACGTGGGTGCGTGCTGCCGATGCTTAAAAAAAAATATATGATACAGTGGACGCGGTTAAGTATTAATAAGCGTTGAATGTTGCGTTTATCATCAAAACAATCAATGCACAGATATACGAAATATACGAATATTGTGTATGAAATTAATATGCTCGGTTAATTCGTAAACGCTGTTATTTCTTCACGGAAATCATTGCCATGCTCTGCATATTTTGACATTAAATGGGCAAAAAGAGTTCAACAAAAGTAAGCGTTCAAGTATTCCTTAACCGCGATCATCTCCTTTCGCACCAGTTTTCACGTGTGAAATTTCAAATGTGAAATTTCATAATGTCGTATCTTCCTGATTTCTTTGTTTGTCATTTTTCAAAATCATTCTGCTGGGAATGTTTTCTCTTTCTCTTAAAGTTTATTTATTTTTGGGTGGATTTCTTCTTTAAAGGTAGGGGATACCTTTTACAGACCTCCCAAAATGCAGCAAAACATTAAATATGAACCTCAAGGGACTTGTTTAGGCCACTGCTGAGAAATTTGGAAGTCAACAGTTATCTACAATTTGAATAATGCACAAAACTCAACTACTCAGTAGTTCTGTGTGTCAGCCACACTTAAGCCTTTTTGTTGCAGTCTTCTGTATTCTTCTATCTATAAACACAAATCTAAGAGTATAAGAGCTGATGTAATAACATATAGAGTGTGTGGCAAGAATGTATATAGAAATGTTTGTAAGTTTTGATGAACTTTCTTCACAAAATATACATGATGGACACACATGCAGTGCATGGGTCTGCAAAGGTAGCCTAGCAATGTACTGGAATTTACGGTGAGCCCCGAAAAAATTCAATTCAAAATCTAACGGTCAATAAAAATGTACTAAATGTTACCTTCCACTTTCAATACTTTATGGGAGTTTCTAAAATGATACTCTCTTCAACATACCACTGTATTTATACAACTCTTCATTTAAGGCATGCAAATGGGATTCCCTACCTTTAAAGTAGGAGGTTGGGTTTACATTCTGTCGAAGAGGGCGTAATAACTTTATCCAGGTACGGCCCTGATCCAGGTCAGTGCCGTAACAATTCCAGGCGAGAGCAAATTAGGTTTAATCAGATAGAGGCTTACTTACACAGCAGCAGGAGGATAGAGGCGTAGAGTCTCACACACCACCTGATCCAGGTAAGGCATGGTGGCGATGGACGTGTACCCTACCGAGTCACGAGAGGGCGTCATCTCATCGACCTCCTGGATCAACTTTTCCTGAATCTCGGGATGAGTGGACAGGAGATAGAAGACGAACCCCAGCAAGGTGTTGGTAGTCTCGTATCCAGCGGTGAAGAATATTATTGCCTGAAAGAGTAATTCAAACTGAAAGGCGTTTTTCTTTTCCTGATCATTCTAACGGTTCACCAACTGACTACTCTCGTATCAAGAAGTGAAGATCCCCATTAGGGCCTATGTTGCTTTAATAACAAGGTGACTACCGATGACTGAATGAGCTTTTGTATACATTTGATATTAAGTTTGATTTTTAAACTCTATTGGCTTTATTTACGCCCATGATATTTCAAACTTTCCTTATAATATAATTTTGCTCCAAATGTGGGTATAGTCGAAAAGTCTTGCAATCACGCAATGGTGGATTATTAGAAAGGAAGCAATATATTGCATTCTGTCTGTTTCCCATATTTACATTTGCCAAATTACTCGAGACCCCTTGGCCCTCACCATAACTAACTTTTTGTGTACTACCATGCACAGAGGGACAGGTAATAGCTTGACAGGAAACAAATTCAGTTGAAAAAACAAAAATGATTTCCCACCGATGAAATCCGTAGAATACTCCCCATAACTGTTTGACGTGCCATAACAACGTGTATACCGACTCTACTACTTTCAAAGTGGTTTGTTTGTGTATGTGTGTATGTGTGTGTAAGGGTGCTGCTCACGTCTGTCGCCAGAATCGCGCCCAGAGCAGATTGTCTGCACCTGACGTCACGCCTGACGTGACGGACACACCCACCTGACCGACCAGTTCTGTGTCTGTCAGCAGAACATTCTTCGAGAGAGTCTTCGTGTGGAAGTCGACGTCGTGGTGACGTTCGATATCGGCATGGATGTCATCCTTGTCTCCTTCGTCTTTCGTTTCGGTGACCTTCTCCTTGTAAGAGGATTGTGCATCGATCATAAGCTGCAAAAAGTCGACCGACTGTCCAGCAAAGGGGGAAAAAGGAAACGTTGGTATACTGCTTAGAATGTACATTATCTAGGTCCGGGATCCGAAATCTACTAAGATTAGAAGTGATGAATATGCATACAAAGTTATTTTTCTTCCATCTTTTTTCACATTAGCGAGTTGCGAATCCAGGGGAAGCGCACCGGTCGCCCCTTTATTTATCTATTTATTTTTTTGTTAAAAGAAAGACATAAAAAAAAAAAAATGGAGGGGGCACGTGCGCCCCCACCCCTTTTATGGAATTCCTGGATCCGCCTCTGTTAATTTATATATCAATATTTCAGTAAACCTATTCATCGTGTTCTGCTATATACACGGGGTACGGTACAACGGTATCCTGTCGCGTAAATTCCTCGATCGCTATGCATGCTGAATTCGGAGACAAAGTCACCATAGGTTACTGGGTATGATAACATTTTAATACATGCCCTTCTTGTTTATTGGGGCATATCTCGTGTGATTGCCAATATTAACTGTTTTGATTACACGCAAAGCCAATCAAATATCACGAGATGGAATATGTCCCCGTCCCTTTCGTATTCCTCAATTTGTATAAATTTCACTAGTTAAAACTGATGCCATATCATTGAGAAAATCATTTAAAACAGGAGCACAATGATTACGAATAACCTATGCTTTAAAGACTACATAATCAAAACGTTGACGATGTCTTAACGGCAACAGCAACAACAATCAATAAGAATGAAAATAATGATAACAAAATAATACTATGATTATAACAACAAACTATACTCTAAGTCAGCACATAACAAAAAGCGAGACCATACTCCTTTAATATATAGCGCTAAAAAGAGAAAATACAAACGAATAAAAAAAGTTAATGAATATCTTTTATATTTATCTACATATTTATTATTTACATTTACATGGACTGTGAACAGAGTTCCGCTAATTATACACAAAAATAATGACTGAAGCGAGCCTGTGCGACCCTAACCTACCTTGCCTTTGTCGCTTCGAGGAGCGGACTTCCTAAGGGCCACAGTTTTCTTCGTGATGTCGGCGAAAAATGCCACTACGTCCTTCGGAATGAATCTCACGATTCCAAGGAAGTTGAAAATTTCTCCCAGTGCGGGAAATAAACCTGTGAAAGGAAATACGAAAAATTATAATGAATATCACAAGTGAGAAAGAGAGAGAGAGAGAGAGAGGGGGGGGGGGCTTGGGATAGAGAGAGCATGATTGACGCAGGATAACATCAGTAAGTACTAAATTAGATGTTATAATTTTGTATGATTTCACGATAACGTTTCCTAATCTCA
Source organism: Diadema setosum (assembly GCF_964275005.1). Taxonomy (NCBI): domain Eukaryota; kingdom Metazoa; phylum Echinodermata; class Echinoidea; order Diadematoida; family Diadematidae; genus Diadema; species Diadema setosum. The sequence continues at coordinate 8,653,212 of NC_092693.1, read as the reverse complement.
AGCATCATGACAAGGGTTATCCAGAACAGTTCCAAAAGCTTGCCAGAGGCTTGCCCGACCTTTCAACAAACTATAAAAAGTATACCAAAGCAATAAATATTATGCGACATGTTTGCCAATGGCCAAGACGAAATAATTTCCATTGCATGTATCAGTAACAAAGGAGTAATAGCAAATGGTTTATAATAGTCTTTATGGTGAATTGTGTATGATATCATATCAACTGCATTATGAATCTCTTGTATTCCAATTAGCCATTTAATAGATTCATGTTTCTAACCTTTATTATTATTATAAAAATTATTGGAATCATTAGTATTATCATTACTATTGTTATTATTATTATTATCATACCATCATTAGTGATATTATCATTAACATTATCATTATTATCATACTTGGATTGGATCTCACCCCTCATGATTTCAATAATGCCTGTTAACTCAAAACACTAAATATTCATCGGTTATTTACGTCGATAAGGGGCAATTTGTCAGTCAGTTGCGATGCAAGTTCTCGTTATTCTCAGTGAAAATAACAGTATGCTCAATGGGCAGATCAGTTAAAAGTAGAAGGCTGAGATCTTTCGGACGTGATCGCCTGAGAAAATCGGATATCGGCACTTCGATTAAATGATATTGATTGCTGCTTACTGTCATGATCACAGCTAACTATAATTCTGTTGCAAATTACTTCATTGCCACAATGAAGTGATATCAATTACGTCTTTCGAGGTTTGATCGTAACGGGTTTAAAAATTCTACTTTAATTCTGGATGACTTACTCGAGAGAGCAACAAGAGGACTTTTCGCATCGAAGGTGAAGGCTCGCCTGGCGTGAGCCACAAAAGGGTCATTGGGGTTGGCCTGAGAATCCACATCTAAGCCGAATGCACAGCTACCAATGACGTCCATCACGAAAGACCCAAAGACACTGTCGCACGAGCATTAACGGATAAAGTTCATGGTTATCTACTTGACACTAGAAAGACGCAGATTTACAAGTTTTCAAAATTACAAGGTGAGTGAATGTTCGCAGGATGTTTGTCTTCATTATCCAAGACTGTAAGTAAGCAGCATAGGTTATCTCATCTTGTATTCTTCGTTACTGGACAGAGAAATTGATTTCCATGTTTTTAACTTTGTATAATGATTTTGACCAAGATATATTTCGCCCATTTCGAATGTCAGGTACATTGGTCTGATTTTTTTTTTTTGTGTGTGTGTGTGTGTGTGTTTTTTTTTTTAATACTCATGAAGACATAAATAAATGACATGAAATTCAACGAAACGAACGCAAGTCAAAGCTGGCATTCCGATCATGTTTTCAGCGCAATCCTCGGACTTAAAAGACGAAAGGTTATCACTTATAATTGCCTATGTAATTTGCAAAGTTTTATAGTGAGCCTAAGTATATGAACGGATTTGCATTTACTGGGGATCTTTTTGTCGATGATCGAGGCCTTGAGGAAGTTTCGTTGTAATCTGTCATTTATTTGTCACTCTCACGTAAAAGAGTAATGTTTATTTCACGCCTATTAAAAAAAAAGTTTATATTTTTTAAAGAAAACAACAGAAATCTATGATCATCACCTGCGGCATTGCAAAATGATTTTCGATGCACTAATTAAATCTAGCCTTGTTTCAAATATCAATGAAAACAATCCTAAATTCATAGTTAAAAAATAATATCGTATACACTATATCCTATTGCCGTATCATTTCTGAGTTGGGTTTTCAGTTTCGAAATAATTATTATGACATTATATTGCCATTATGATATAACTAATATATATAGATGCAATATAAAAAGAGAATGAAATTCTAAAGTCATGTGTTTTCAAGAGATTATGACACTAGTCAAAACTACAGACTCATAGGTGCCTCGAACACTATGGCTTTTGTGGCAACTTAACGCCCTTATCATTCTCAACCAATGAGATGCAAATTCAAGCCTTTTCTTATAGCATTCCCCTGTATGACTATGCAGACAGTTATTACCTTTTGCACTCGATGTAGCCGTCTTTCTTCTGCTGAGACCCAATATGCTCCATGAGTTTGTCAGCGGCCTTGTTCACCAAATTGGACATCTTGAAATTCAGAATATTGACACATGATTAAACTTTGTGTGTGTGTGTACCGTTTACTCAGGATTATGCTTGTGTCATTATGTCATTGTGTTATTTGCTCTTGTTTCTCTCTTTGTGTGTTTTTTTTTTTTGTTTAGAAGTTTGAGGAACATTAAATGGTTTATTGTTGACAGCGCACATTGGTGACAGTGCAGCAGCCATGGCAGAATTTCACACATTTGTCTTGTCTTGCCTAAGTCGACCTCGCAAAAGTCGAAAAATGATTAGCTAAGGGGCATGGATATAAACATGATAAACATGTGCTAATTCTATCACGTAAGTTTTAATTCTGGTAAGACGAAAGATTCATTTCGGTTTCTTTAGATTCGACTTTAGAAAGACAAAGTTGACTGTATTTACAAAGTGTATTTACGCGCGTGAAGGGCTCGCCTCTTCAGAGAGGTACCGGTATATCCACTCTGCCGTAACACTCGTGGTATCATTTGCAGAATATACCAAATATATTACTGGGTTGAGGTCCTGAGAAGGTTTATCCTCAGGTGCTCCCTTTTCAGTCTTGGATGATGCTTAATTAATCATCAAAATAATTGTATCTATGTACATGCTGGCCTATTTACGAATTTGTATGCTTGTATGGGTGATTATGATAGGAAACTGTGTGTATATGTTTGTATATCTGTGTCTGTATATGTTTGTATGTCTGTGTCTATGTTCGTGCCTGTGTCTGCGTCTGTGGTGTGTCTGTGTCTGTGTCTGTGTCTGTGTTGTAGGCTGTAGCGGATGGCCAGAGGAATCTCACCTGCCTCATCTTGGCTGCGCTGAAGGTCGGGGTGAGTAGATTGCGTACCTCACGCCATCGTTCGTCCTCCAGGGAGGGGAGTGCCTGTCGCAGTTCTCTGTTGTTCAGCGCAAAATCCTGTCAACATACAGATAAACACAATCATAATCATGGGTCACTACGTGGCACATTATCTTCATCTTGCTGCCTCAAAATATCACTAATACTGTATCAAAGAAAGAGTCAGGTGTCATACAACTCCCACTTAATTCTACGAGTAATGTATCATGGGTGTTTGTGAAGGTGTAGAGGACGTCTGGTGTTGTTATGTAGCGCACCACATAACACCAAGGTCTAAGGTTCGCATCCTGTCATGACACGTCCTCATTATATATAAGATGGTTTTAAGTCGCTCACATACGCAAAGACGGTTTAACAACTACAGATATGAACAAAACGATAACCAAGGAAACAACAACAACAAACAAACAATCCAATATACAAAAATACAATACTCATTGCAGAGGCCCGTAAATCATTCACACACAAACCATTATGTGGAGAATTTGTGTGATAAAGTATTGACCCGTTCTTACCAGTCTGTTGTGGAAATTGCTGAAGTTTTTCACCATGATAAGTCTAAGCATATCGGGATCTCCGACCACCAGCATGGGTATTCGAGGGGCGTAGACTCTGTGATATGAAGAGGGGTTAATGGTCGTATGACTAAAAATGGCACTATAGCTTTGCAAGAAACCCATTACCTCATTAACAGCATTGTATGCTGTGACATAGTCCTTGACAACGTGTGTTGCCATTTCAGCGACTGTCAGTCAACTCTATATGTTTGTGTTATTAATTGTTTGAACATTCACTATAGACCTACATGTGTAACTTTTGCACTTTTATCATCTATGCAAAATGTTAGTTGTCTGACTTTATGACTGTCCTCTACTCTTTAATTAACAGATACAATTATCGGCTCTAAAAATACTGAGCCATTCAATGTCCAAATTGTGGCATGATATCTTTCATGTGCCCATGACGGCCTTTACCGCTATACTAGTAAAATAGTCATCATTATCAACATGAATATTATTTAGGCCTATATAGTATTTGGTCATTATTTGCATCATCATCATCTCATCATACTTATGAAGATTATGTTCATGTAATTGGACGGCAAATAATAGTACATACCCGTAAACTCGGCCATATTTCTTTGCTAAGAAGGTGAAAACTTCTGGAACTCCCTGAGAATGAACAAGAGGGAAATATCAAAGAAAATAACAAAATGGTACTTCTGATCGGTTTCCAAGCATCAGCCTTTACTACTGGCGGGTTAGAAGTCTGTTATGGTAAACCCTTAAATATTCCACATGCAGGCAGGAATTATGCATCTCATTTTGACAGATGATTTGGTTCAGTATTCGACTAAACTGACCGCTTGTTTCACCCTGGAAAAGAAACAAAGGACTGTGAATTAAAAAAAAAAAAAGGTTGTTGTAATTTGTAGCTATGAATAAATTATGATATTGGGAGTGACATTATTCATGTTTCATTTCCTTTGACTTTGATTTTGTACCTCTCAACATTAGATCTCTTTACAGGTAGGTTCAATGCCGTATATCAAAACACTCACGCTGCGTAACCGGGACATCTGCTTGTTTTCTGTGTGACTAATCAGGGTATTTCATTCTACATTTACGTTGTAGTTTTCAGATATGATAAGCTGAAAAAAAAAATACAATCAAAATGTGCAACAGTATACGTTTCAGTTGACAGTGTCTCGCCCGTATATATCATGATGTAGCAGATGCGGGGAAAAAAAATCAACTAATTGCTGACTTTCGATTTACACCGTTATGTTCTCTGATAATTACCATGCTGAACTCTAGACTACCAATAATGGGCAGTGCGGGATGGTAGACCACGCCCTTCCGTCGCCAGTAGGTGTGGCACCATGTATCGTACCTGATGAAATCAAACGGAAAGTGTTGCGAAATTGATTAGATTGATAGCATATACCCTTAATTTGGGGACACTGTGGCATAGTGGACAAGATTCCTGACTTTCAGTCGGGTGACCGGAGCTCGAATTCAGTGCAGTAGTTATGTTCTCGGGCAAGCTGTTTTTGCCTATCATGTCCCTCTCGACCCAGGTGTGTAAGTGGGTATAGGCCTATCTGGCATTGGAAGGGTATTAAACACTTGTAATAATGGCAGGCCCTCTGGTACAACAATGTCAATACTGAAGAAGCTACCCTAGACAAAGTATGTTATTGGTATTATTATTATTATTATTATTATTATTATTATTATTATTATTATTCAGTGTTATTATCATTATGATCATCGTTCTTATTATCATTATTATCATCATCGTCGTCATCATCATCATAATTATGCCGATATCTATAGTAAGCATGATGCTAGTCCCAACGAGCCATAACATCCCTGTGCTCTTACTTGTAGGGGTAAAACATGAGAGTGCGCGTCTTTTGGATGAACCCCCTGGGTTGTTGCCGAATGTGAGATTACCGTAGTAACTTGTTACTCGTGTTTGACGTTGAATATAGGATATATTATTTTTTTTTAAACTGCAGCTGCTGCACTCTTTACTACAGGATCTTGGTTTGCAGACTCCCTGTGAAAATGTGGTCACAATCACAACTGTTTGGTTACATTTATTTTCTCAAGAGATACCCCACACCTTTATCTCATTCATGTCAGCAGCTATAGGCAGACCGCAATCCAGCCATCATTTTTCAACATGTTCTACGAGTTCAAGGCCTAACTTTTGTACACCACACATCCATATTCTGGCTTACAGCATTCATTACTTCTATGAGCTACTATACCACTACAATGTAATTAACGTTCGGATGGCATTCGTTTGACCATTACGGATTGCAGTAGTGAAAATCAAGTTGCCTATTTACGACACTCTCGGACAGCCTAGGAAATACAGTGGTAAGCAGTGAATATTTATATATGAAAGTAAAGCATTAAAGTCAGTCATCTAATCGTGTACAGCTGACAATCGAGTTTCAGTATAATAAAATGTTCAATTGTCTATACACCACCAAACATTGCACAAGGTATAGCATAGCACACATCATATTATAAGGGACGCTGAATAAAAGAGACGTTGCAGTGTAGGTTCCACTTAGCCTAAGGGGACCAATGTGGGAACTGTCTTAAGGATAGGGCGTTTGAACACATCCTTCCCATGCTCGTTGACCGATTAGCCTATAGTTACAGGACTGATTAGCCTATACTTACAGTAGAAACACGACCACTAGTAAGGCGATTGTCAAGACAAGAAGCCATGTCAAAGACATGGAATATCCGAAGATGTCCAGTGTCATGGTACCTATCCTTAGTGAGCGGCGTGCCGGCAGCAAAATGAAGAGATGTGGAACGAGCCGTGACACCATGTAGACATAATTTATTTATATACAAAGGTGAATTTCTTTTCAGGCAACGACGGAAGTGTTGATCTAGCCAAATATGGCGAGTCCCGGGCTCGACAAAGCCGCTCAAAGTTCAAATGCAAATGCAGCCCATACCTACTCGAGATGAAGGACAAACATTAAACAGTTTTCCATAATTGGGGTGTGGGGATGGGGATGAACAGGGTTTCCCAATATTTGACATTTGATATCATCCGTCTTGGTTGTGGTTATCAAAGCTACAGAAGAAATTCCTTGTAATCCATTACTTGTAAATGCATGTACTGGGGATAAGCAAAGGGGGTGGGGGTATTAAGGTAGATGGATCATTAATTTGACATTCTGATCCTTCCTCCTCAGGGTTCTTTAAGCAACAGAAGACAATCATCGTAAGCCATTACTTACACCTTTGGAGGATTATAGCCTTCGGGTAAATAAAAAAAGAAGGGATAAGGAGAGTGAAATGCACGTGCAGCTACATTATCTTACACATGCGCAATAATGCGCATTTATAACCCATCGATAAAATCCTTTTCAGTGATAGGTCTACATAGCACCATGTGACAAAACATTAAATTGATATACACGTATGTTAATGATATTGAAAACAACATGATTGTTGATGGAGAAAAATGTGCTACACTGTGACGACATTCATGTGTTAGTGCACTACATCATGAATGTCGTCATAGATAATGTATGGGTGTCATATATAGACCACTGTTTGACTTTTAGTTGTTGTTTTTTTCTTATTTTTTACATAATTTCCATGCACCCCAGACGACACGTAATATAGATTTACCAGATAAGTAACATACGATAACTAAAGTAACAAGCAGTTAATTGTGCAAAGGAGGAAAACAGACTTTTTAAAAACTTTCTTTTAATGTTACAGTGTATTACGACAGCTTACTTCCGGGATGCCGTAAGCTCCCTTTATTCGCGTCTTATTTAAACATTCAACTGACAATATTGTCCTCTATGTTTGTCCAAATCGTGATACAAAATTCCACGATGAAACCATGATATCCACATGCCGGAGGTCTATAGCCGTCTCCATTATATTGAACACCGCATGACCGTCCTCTTTATGACTTAGTTCGGGGTTGTATTTTTTCTTCACCTGTTTTCTGGTTGAAGTTACAACGAAGTAAATATTCAGACCCAACACTATCAGTAAATTGTATTTCTCACAACAGAAGGAAACTGCCGAACGCGAGAACCTCTTCTTGACGGGAATCGCCTCTACTTTCCTTCTCCTTTGAAATTGCATGTGAATATTTAATATAGCATAATCTCTCAGATTTATTTCAAGAAAATCCAAAAGTAATAATTTACATTATATTTCCCGTATCCCTTCCCTCTTTGTTACTTCCGTTTCAATTGACAGTTCATCGAAAAAAAACCCCCACATCATTATCGCATATAAAGATATGATTGTATTTCATTTATTTATCCAATATGATTGAAAATACGATCATTCTTCTCTTTATGTCTAAACTCAAAGCGTATGATCAGGAGTGATGGTTGACACTAAATCCATGTACCCACTGATTCTGCAATCTCATCATATCATTATTATAACCAAAGATAAATGGGATTTTGATAAACTGTCTCTTAATTCTGTCTACTGAAATGTATTTTCTTCAATTACTAAACTTGCATTCATCCTTCCAAGCATTACAATTCGACTTACCCTGAGCACCGTCTCACCTTTAACTTCAATAATTGTACCTATATACCTTCAACCTTCTTTCCCTGTAAGAACCATTACACGATTCTAATGTATAACTCTCAGTGATACCACAGAAATATTGTAAACATGTAGAAGAGTATTAGTGTTGAGGAGACTATCATACATAGGGAAAAACAAACAAGCAAACACAAAATAAAACATGGGTAGCTTCCACAGCTTAGATATGAAATCTCGGAATATCATAGCAGAGGTTACAGAAAGCCCTCGAACAATGGACTAATAATGTTTTTTTTTTTCTGTAAAATAATACCTCAATGTTGTTGTGCCATTACATAGCAATATAAGCATACACAATCACCCACATACACACAAACGAATACGCCAATAGACATTTTGGCGATTATGCCAAGATTTTCAATCATAACACGCATTCCCTCTAAAATAATCATTCCAACATGATCTTGAAGGAATAACGTGACTTCTGGAACAAGCAGCAGGAAAAATAAGACGATCCATCTTTGTCCCCTTTAGCTTCGCATACTACGCATTTTCATAATCGGCAAAGCTTGGTTTTGTCAACGATGAGAGACCTGTCAATACATCCAACGTTGGCACAACCTGTCAATCAAATCAACAAAATTGCAATAGGTGTCACTTCCAAGTCCAAGGAAAAGAAAATAGTAAGGACGGGTGTTTTAAACATGAATTCATATACATTTTTTTTTAGCACAACATAAAAACGGACTGATTACGTAACAACTGCTGCAGGCACGTGATTTTTCATCAGGCTTATAGGAGAAATCAAGAAGCAATGCCAGTTTAAAAGCTCAAGACCAGATACAATCGTACTTGAGTGAAATACAACAGTGCTTTTAAGAAGCCAACACCGTTTGATGAACATTGTTGACAGCATTCAAAGATCAACTTATAAAAGATCGCACAAGCAAGTTTAGTCAGGTGCTACTTTAAATCCATTTTAAAGACAGAAGAGAAAAAAAAAAAACCCGGATGACTATGTTTGGAACCTTTACTTAAAACAGCATATTCCGTTTTAATAAATTGTATCATTCTCCGGAGGTATATATATCATAACCTACCTGTCAATGCCATGGCTCGGCTGAATTCATCTTTTAGAATGTCTAGGATTCCTGTTACTCCCGTTTCCCCCTACAAAAACGACATGTGCAATTACAAGGAACCGTCATTAGACTGCATTGTAATGAGGACAGCGTTCGATGAACACTGGTCCCTCATCTGATGTCTAATACAATGTATTTTGTTTTACCTTCCATTTGAGCGGAAAGGTCAACAATATGAATGATCAAGCATTTCAAAATGATATCGTTTGTCGATATTCCATACAACCACAGTTCTGTTCCTGACCTTCTGTACTTTCATCTCGTAAGTGCATTCACGTACATTTTCATTGAACAAGAATACGATTATAATTTTGGAAATATTTCTTTATTGGAGACTGTGGAGGATTCAGTATCACTGGAAACACCCGTGTGCTCTTATCGGTTCGTATTGATCTCAAGTCACGCTATTCCAAACTTCATCTACTCTGACACAGGTACAAAAGCAAGCTAGACACATGAACACTTCATCCCCTGCAGTTCTTGAACATTGGTTCCAAGACCTCCCCCATCCTCCACACTGATCTGTTAATTATCCCTCGTAGGATCATGATAATGATCTCTGATGATAGAGATAACGCTATCTTGTATAGATGTGTTGGCAATAGGACAAAGAGGGTTAAACCTACACCACATGCAAGTCCCCATATCACTGGCCTGCCGATGAAGGCGGCCCGGGCTCCCAGGGCGAGTGCCTTGAGGATGTCCGCTCCAGTACGCACGCCTCCATCAACGTACACTTCTACGTTGGTACCATGTACAGCTTCAACCACTTCCGGTAGGGCATCAAGCTAGTGTTAGAGAGTAGATACAAAATTTAGATGACAGTTGATGATGTTGATGAGGAATGTAATCGTCCATTCATCCCGAATCACAGTTGGATATGATTAAGACGCAATTAATGAAGATAGGGAAATGACAATTCTCAACTAATATGATAAAAAAGGAATAATCGGAAAATTTATACAGAAAATGGTTAAAACCAACAACAACAAAAAAGGAATAAAGATAAAAATGCAGTGTAAATTAGGAGACTAAAAAAAGTTCAAAGCCTTTAACTGAACCACAGTAAAATCGATTCCATAAGATAACCGTGGCCTGTTCTTCATAAAAAAAAAAGTAGCTCTAAAAGTCGGATAGCAATGCACTGATGTAAATGCTAATTAGTTAATTAGCATGTACAATCATAATTTTCGAACCGGAGCTATGACCGAGTCCAGCTGCCTGCCGCCGTGAGCCGAGACCAAGATGCCGTCTACCCCAGCCGCCGCAGCCTCGCGTGCCATCTCGCCTGTAGCAGAAAAGAGAAGCGCTGTGCCATACAGAGAATGTACAGATTCGAAAGCAGCCACAGCATTAATGTGTAGGCCTACTTGTGCAAAACACTTGAATAAAATGCTCCTCTAAACCGTGTTGCACAAACGTATTATATGATGTTTATGTGGATGGATGGCATACATAAGTAGTGTTGTTATGCATGTGAGTATGAATGTGTAGAGTCAAAGAATGTATAGTTTGTTTGATAAATCCTAATCATAATTGATAATCGATAGTTATAGCATTCACAGACAAATAGGGTGTATTCACAAGAATGTTTTTGGTGTAAAAGCACACCTATACTATATCTTTTGTTTTGTTTTAACTGTTTCTTCCGTAAGATCGTGTGCGCGATCTGCATCAATAGAACACAAAATGGATTGCCAAGTGAAAAAGAAGGACCCTGAGATTTGGAACCGCAATACCACTGAGCTAAAGCCATGCAGTTTACTGCAATGCCACGATGATGCTGGTTTGTATGGGCAGTGGTGGGCAAATGGGCATCCTTACCTGTGAGTACACCCTTGACCACCAAAGGTAAGGCTGAAATCCTCTTGATCCACTTTATATCTTCCCATGTGATGGAGGCATCGATGGATTGAGCGTAGATCCAGAGCAGAGAGTCGCCCTCGGCTGTCGCTCGTACGACATCTTCCTCAATCAGGTCCATGATCACACATCTGTGAGTCAAGGAGGACGGAGAGAAGGCATCAGCAGAATGGTGTCTTGATTTTGGTTGTCCTGGTTACCAGTTTATTTGAGGTGTAGCTTCACATGTTAACAATTCCCTGTGTTTTTATTACATGTTATTGTGTTCATTACATTGTTGTCCTGATGTCGTGTCATTTGTATACCCAAACATTTCATTGTATCCTCAATTTGTTGGAGATGAAATGAAACAACTAGAACTTGAACTTGAAATCTTCACAGATGCAATTCTGTCGTATTCGCATTCTTTAAACCTATCCAATTGATTCAATGGCTACATCAACCCCAGATACGCAAAGGTGTTAGCTTAAGATCATCAGGATACTTGTACATACTTGATATTGCCACATAGGTCGTCATCAACCACTGCTCCATCTATGAGAAGGGTTAAGCGTTAGGTAAAGGTAAAATCTTATATACCACTTTACCTCACTGTCAACTTTGATAAATAACGATATGGCGAAGATCGGTAGAAGTTTCAACAAAAGTGGACATAAAAGGATAAAACTATACGATAATAAAATGATTTAATGATCTCGCGAAAACAGGAGACTATCTCCAAAGGATATCACAAAAGGAACAGATGTACCAAACAGGCATTACAATAATCCTCGACAGAAAAAATCGGAAGTAGGTATGTTAGATTCCCTTTTTTAATTCATGGGTAAGTAATATAGCCATAAGATGATATGCAGTCGACATGCGAGAGTGAAGTTCTGTAATATCACATATTACCTGAGAAAGGCATAGGCTGGATTTGTGATGACTACTTTGAAGGTGTCATTTCGCAAATCTTGCCTCCTTTTTCCGTAAACAGCAGCGTCAACAGTGACCAAAATAGCTGGGATGTACGACAGTAAAAGATGATTCATAAATGAATGTTGTCGTGGAAAATAAACCACTACATTGAAATTCTTTCTACGCATGTCATGGAGAACATGTCCACTCGTTAAGGCAATTAAAAGTCACAAAATGACAGTCTTTATCCTAATTATATGATAGTGTCTTGCACAAAGTGAGGGTGTTCTATGGCTAGATATTGCTGATGTGTTTTTTAATGACTCTGTGTTAGTATAATCCGTTCTCAAACTACTCCAAGAAAAGGAACGTTCTCTCTACAAGTCTATCTACAATTCCAGGATGTTTTGTTTGTTTGTTTGTTTGTTTGTTTGTTTGTTCATTTCCATCTGAGAAGATAGCTGGATAGCCCATTATTATTCAGCTACGTTAAGCTGGTCTTCCATGGGGTCCAGTTGGATGTGAGGTGGGACCACCCTGCTCTTTACGATGAATGGATGAAGCGGGATCTATACGTGTATGAGTTGTGACTCTCTCATACACGGGACCTCCATTTTATGTCCTATCCGAGTTACCATGGTTACAGAGTGTTTTGCCTCTTGCTAGAGGGGACGGTATGATTACACACAACATTGCTCAGTGCAGACTCGGGTTCGAACCCGGGCCCTTAGGATCGCGAGGCAGACGCACTTACCGATTGATCTAATAGCATAACTCAACACAGGGTTCTCTATTTTATTTCTTCAGTTGGCCACATCGGGTAAATGATAAAATGGTTGACTGTTCAGACCCTCCCGTCATCCAAAGTATTTATTTGTGTGTGTGTGTACGTGATCGTGCTATTCCGTTTGCGTTAACACTATCTTGTGAATCAATGTTTAAGTTGGACTTTGTGCACATTCTTAAGATGCAAAAAGAAAAATCGCCTTCGTTATCTATGTGCATTAATCAATTGAACAATAGACAATGTTTGCCTATTTCCAAAGAGACACGTTTTGCTTTTCAATGGATACTTATGTACTACCTTGAAAGTTTGCCTTCTCCGCCTGCTGAACTAGTAACTCGGTTATTTTTCTGTTCTTGAAAGGATATATCTGCATCATCCGCAGTCCGGTCGGGGCAGCCTTGGTGATGTCTGCAAGGGAGCAGGTGGAGGAGGAGCTTACCGCCATCATTACGTCATGGGAAGCGGCAGCTGTGGAAATGGTTGTCAAACATTGTTCAACGAAATAGTATCTTTTTCCTGATCCTTCAAATCATCTGATATCATTGTCTTTTACTCTTTCACTGTCACCATCATTTTACAGATATTCAAACCTAGTTTTATTGCATCTTGTAACTTACCCTTTGCAGTGGCCAACTCCCCATCGGGATGAGCACCTTTGTGGAACGCTGTGGGCGAGATGCAACAAGGAAAGGCGATTCGATGACCCAGTATTGTGGTCGAAAGATCTCTGTTAGAGACGTCACGAAGTATCCTAGGCCGAAAACGGTACCTATCACATGGAAAGTGAACCAAAGTGGATATTCAACATAAAGATTTTTAGTGTATGTGTGTGTGTGTGTATGTGTGTGCGTGCGTGTGCGTGTGTACGTGAAGGGTTGCTGTTTATGATATTTCCTTTTGGTTGTATTGTATACATGTACCTTTGATTTGCTTTCTGTAACTCCCTTTAATTTTTTGTGCAACTCCTTGGCCCGAATTCACGAAGGTGGTACAAACAAAACCATGGTTTAAACCATGGACAAAAACCATGGAGCGCCAAGTGTCGCACGGATTATTTCGTTACGAAATTGGTCATTTCGTCGATAAAATGACAGGTTTCGTTAACGAAATTATCATTCCGTGGACGAAGTGTTCATTTAGTTACAAAATGTTGTCATTTTGTTACAAAATAATAATTTCATCGACGAAATGACTGATCTCGTGACGAAATATTCCATGCGACACTTGGCGCTCCATGGTTTTTGTCCATGGTTTAAACCATGGTTTCATTTGTACCACCTTCGTGAATTCGGGCCCTTGTGTCAAATTTGGGATTATTGTCAAGGTAACGTGACTTTCCATACAGAAGTGGACACTATTGTAAAAATAAATAGAGCTGATTCCCCTCTCGTGTGCCTCCTTGGATATGTAAGTATAATGCTAAGCATACACAAGCAGAGATGCAGACGCAATATTGGGACGTCGCATGGCGCCACACATCGTTGCTCGAGTATGATCGTCTAGCTGCTGACAAGGTCTTTTTTTTTACCATTTAGAAAAAGGCAAATAATTTACGTATCAAAAAATGAGCATCAGCAAATCTTTGGTTATTCATTTGACGTACCGCCTGAAAGCCGCGCGACTTTCTTTAAGAGTAATCTCTTCATCCGCTCCTCCCTGGTAGTAGTCCAACATCAGCGGGTCAATGATACTCTTGGCGTCTTTCTCGTAGTCGTCTACACACACTCTCCTCGTTCCATGAGACATTGTGAGTTCTCACGAGCTGGTGTTCTCGTGTATGACGAGGTAGGTTTTAGCCCCCTTTGTCTACGGTTGAAAAACAGAAATAGACTCAGCAGACTCGGAATATAACTCTTTACGTGGAATTTTTTTTTTCATGGACTGAATGGATTTGTAGACAAAGAAGCACGTGGACGCCGAGAAACAAACGAAAAAATGGGGGTGGTATAGTATTGGTCATGTTGGTTGAGGTGAGGATTCAGCTTTATACTTTTTGCGAGATACGGAATCCATTTAATGAAACGTTAAAGAGCATACAATTCGAAGAGGAATTCAAAGTTTAGCTGATGAAATTTGGTTTTGAAATGACTGAGATATCCGAGAGCAAAGTAAAACAAAGCGATCCTACAAGGCGGGTCCCATCTTTTATTAGGATCACATTGTTTTGGATGTCTAAGCCATTTCAAAACCAATTCACATCAAATAAATTCTGAATTCCTTTCAGAATACAGTGTACTATGCTCTTTCATATTCCATAAGGGATTGTTTATTAGCTTTCAAAAGTATCATCAAAAGAAGTTGGAAACATGAAGCCCCATCACAACCGAAGCTGTACCATCCCTTTAAGAAGCAAAGAAGGAAAAACAATCAATGACAAATAGCTTGCAAAAGATTCTGAGGTACCATCATTTTTGTTCACACTCACAGAAAAACAACAACAACATACATACACACACACACACATATAAACAAATGCTAGTTGTAATCACTCGGTAAATAACAATTCAAAACATCTACCGGTATCTTTCAGCTCAGGTAAAGAAAAAAGAAACACC
Source organism: Diadema setosum (assembly GCF_964275005.1). Taxonomy (NCBI): domain Eukaryota; kingdom Metazoa; phylum Echinodermata; class Echinoidea; order Diadematoida; family Diadematidae; genus Diadema; species Diadema setosum. Next base: position 8,637,954 of record NC_092693.1, on the reverse strand, counting down.
AACAACAAACCACTCACTTCAAATGAAATTAAATTTTATACCACGTTTTGCCGATAAATTTACCCCCAAAAGAATGTAATACAGATACTATATTATCATATGAAACTATTCGACAGAAATCATTTTATTATTCGAAAAAGAGTTCACGTGAAAGACAGACTTGCAGAGACGTGAGCCACTCAATAAATTGAACTTACAAAGTAAACTAACGGAAAAGTGACATCCGGGGCCCGAGCGATAAGCTATAAGCTGTTGACCCTGCCCGTGATATACCGTACTATATGAAATGGATTTTATACCACCTGGCTGAAATTGTTGGGTGCAAGTAAAAACAGCATAAACAGATGGTCATATAACTCTAGCACTATGTCTGAGATCAAGGAGAGATTTCCTCGTGAACCATGCGAGGAAACTGTGGCGGATACTTACAAATAGCAAGGGCAGGAATAAAGTAGCCAGATATTTAAATGCACAGTCCAAAGGGTATGGAGAAAAAGAAATGAAAAGATTGAGAAGCAATGGCTGTTGATATCAAGGAGGACCTTTGATCTATAGAAGGGCGTCTTTCGGAGCGTGACATGACACTGTATGAGGCTGAAAAATGACTTTCGCTCTTCACATTGACGACTCATAGTTAGGTTGCTCTTTACCTAACTGTGCATTTAAAAAAATGTTACTTTCTAGCATGCGAGATGCATATAAAACCTTAATTTCAGTAGTGTATTGAGCCTGGGAGAAAAAAAAAACAACAACAACAAACTCAGAACGCTGATAAACCAGAATTCTAGCAAAAGAGATGATAACGTCTGAGGATGACCTCTTTGTTACGTGGTAAGTGCTGTTTAGAAATACAATGTACGTGCAAAGAATTTCCAGAAAAGACGATGAACGGATTTATGTATCATCACAATATTCACTGAGCTCAACATTCCTGTAAAATAATTGAAGAAGTTGTGGGCATATATTCGATGCACACTGTCGTTTGGAGTTGTTTTTTTTTCAATTATTATTCAAACAGTGTTTAATCATCATGAGAACTTCGAAAATGGTTGATATGATGAATCTATAACTCTATTTGTTTCTCTATATGGACTGGTTAATAATACCTGAAAACAGCTATTTACTTCAAAATTGCAACCGTAATGAAAGTAATCTGAACGTTTTAATGGTATTTCGGGGGTCGGGTGTAATTTGATTTAGGCTAAAACATGGCCTCTGATTATTAGAATCTTTTTTCCCCAGCTAATTACAACTTCGCAAGTCGTGGCCGCCGGGAATATGGTGTTTATCAACGTGACATAACATAGATTATTTAATCATATAGGTGATAGTTGACGATATTCTGGTCGACTCTGTGGTTTTATACACGTTTTCATAGTGATCGGGGAGGTCATATCATGAGATTGGGACCTGACACGTTTGCAATAACTGACGGGAGTTCTACGGAGGTACACCTACCTTTCTCCAGTGGGTTAACACAACACAGGCACGGTCAATGCACAGAACGAAACAGTAAATTCTTGTCAGTGCTTGTAGCTGCAACTTAGATAGCTCCACGGTCAACGTGTGTAGCTAATCGAGGACGTATATTCTATTTATTATGCGACGGTATTGTTACCCTCTTGTATTTTTTTTTTCTTTCTCTACAGTGAGGTGTGGTGCGTGCAAGTCCACAACATTTCACGACAGAGCAACTATCAAGTCAGGATGAATAAAGTCGCGTCAGCTGAACTATTTACAACAATAACGGCAAAAAATTATGCCATTCATTCGGAGCGATCAGGCATCGGAAAAAACCTCTACAATATGGCGCAGGTCAACCAATGTCAACTGCTTGTATTCAGAATAAAGTTTTGATATGTCGATGTGCGCTATCCTTTGTAACGTGTGTGTCTCGTAAATATTGGAGTGTTGGTACTTTAGGTCGTATCTATATAGGATTTGCAGGGGGGTTCAGAATTCGAAATAGTGTACCTCTTAAAAAAAAAAAAACATCCCTTTTAAGACTGTACCCCATTGGAAGGGTATATAATATGAACATGTAAAAATCAATTATATATATATATATATATATATATATATATATATACATCAAGTGTGAGACGATGCATTGGTTCAATGTTAGCAGAAAGCACCTAACAATAGACTCCAGTAATTGCCGCGTAATTTATATATTGACACTGAACAAATAATTTGAAAATGAGGTAATCCATGTATAATTATGTACTCGCATAACAGCCTGAGTTTACATTATCAGAATTGAAATTCAACGATCAAGTGCATGCTTTCTTTTGGTGGAATATTGGGAAAACTTTCATTCAAAAGAAGTAAGACAATACATCTATGTAAACATACTTTGCAAAAGAAAGAGGCAAACAACAGAAATGCTGTTACTGTTTCATATAAATTATTTTCATCTTGTGTGAATCCATTTTACATACGTTTACAACGGGGAGGGTTGATCCCAGTTTGTAGGTTTTGTTCATTCAAAGCACACCGTCCATAAAATGACAATGCTTAATTTTGATACCAGTGATGAAGGATGAAAGTTGATGATACTAAACAGGTGTTCAGCAGAATGAACACTAAATCTGTAAATAAAGTGTCGTGAGACTGATTCAGCTCATTTCAAGTATTCAATTTACTCATGTTCTTATACCTTTTTAGACATAAATTTACATTGACAAATATGCAAGAAATTATATAAGGTTACATTCAATTCCTTTATGGACCGAACGAGAATACACAATGTTTAAAATCTAACGGTTTAAGTTACAATACCTTCATATCCAAAATGTCACAAAGTTGACTGATTGTCACAACAAATGATCACGTATACAATTACCGCACATTTAAGTTAGACGTTATTTGTTTATTTGTGTCTTTCGATTGGAATATACTGAAATCAATTATATATAAAGCAGCAAAAGAAAATATAAACATGCATAAAGTGCCCTTTATACCAATACCATGCCTATGAAATATATTACGGAAACAACTGCGTTGCAGCTAATATTCAATTTAACCTTAATTAAAGACAAACGCGCGCGCGCGCGCGCACACACACACACACACACACACACACATACTCCTAACAGGTCCAATACGATATCGCTTTGTATGCAAATATAAGTTACGCACGTACAACATAATTTACTAGTACCATTATTAACCTCTGTTACATCTTCAGTGTTGGAGGCATTTCACTATCTGCATTATGAGAAAGAACTTACTTATCGATTAAGCAACAGTTTATTAATTAAAAAAAAAATACTAACACGTAACTTCACAATTATCCAAATACCAAATAAGTTTACAAATTTCCAAAACAAAGAAAGAATGCGTTATCGCCCTGTGTGTACAGCTCAAGTCCAACATAATTATTTGCCATATAATCAATTACCTCTGTTATACATAAATACTCATCAATTAGGCAACTGTTTGTTATAATTAACATAAACATGGAAGACTTTTAATGGTTGTTCCCTTTATTTGTTTTCTCGTCTCCTTAGAGCAATATAACCACTTCGAAGTGAAACCTCTATAGAAATAGGAGAATGACTTCACAAGTTAAGAAAATCCACAATTATCTAACCTGAATATCAACTGCAACACCGATAAGAATAACTAGAATTTGATGGGCTGCGGCTTTATTTTGCTTCTTTTTTTTTTTCCAGCGATACAAACCCATTGTGAAAATACAATGTATCTAACCTATAAACATTACCCACAACTTACCTTTAACGTTATTGATTTTACCTTCAGTGTTGTTTTCATTAATTTTGAGTCATAAATATTTCAGTTGGTTCACATAGTTCACATCATAATTGTAGAAAAATAATGGGGTCCTACATGCAGTGCGCTATATTTAAAACCATTTAGAACATCATATTATGAAATAAGCCTGTTTCCCCTTAAATCATCTCTTTTTATTTTTTTTTGTGCCACGCATACGAGCAAATATGCGTTGATTTCTTTTATGACCGTTGCTCCAGCAGAAGAAGTTCTTACAGGCGGGAAAAGTTGTTTTTGTCAGCCAGGAGAGACCTCTTCACGCAGCCAACGCTGGCGCAGCCTGCATTAAATCAAGAGAACAGTTTCGATCAAACAGAATGCTACACATGCAGACATAAATCAATCTTGTTGAAATGATATGGAATTCGTTCTATAGGTTTTAAATCAATGACAACAAACATTCGAAACAACGACACACATTAAAAAGCGAAAGCTCAAGAATTATTGAGACATGGCACCTTCAAGCTAAGAGAAGGAAAAACAATTTCAATCAAAAAAGTGTCATGATGCTTATGTATCAAAACTGATATTGCCATCAAAAAGGTAATTTGCTTTTGGAATATGGACAATAAAAAAAATTATCGAAAACGGCATGCCTGCATGCAGTGTGCTTCAATATGTTTTGCATTGGAAACGGATGTGTTGATTGCCTCATGAAATATGAAAGTACACATTAGAATAGAGGAAAATGTATTTATCGTTTACGCAATCTCGCAATAGCATGTATGCAAATTAGGTGTAGATAACACTGATAAGTCATCAATAACTATGAAGTCAGTGCATTTTTTCGTTGTTTTTTAATGACATGAAATGTCGATTATGCAATGATACCCCTGTGATTAAAAAAAAAAAAAAATCCATGTGCTCGTCTCCAAAGTCTGTCCCCTACAATACCGTTTTAAGCAGAGTTAAAGATGTTTTTCATGTACTTAGTAGACTCAGTGTGTTCTTTATGTAAGGTTTTCTTCATCTTCTTTTTTTTTCACTTAAATTGATGAAGTTGCCCTGTAAAGTGTCAACAAATACAATCCACTGTAACTGATTACCTCTCGTACCGAGCTGAATGCAGCTAAAACTAGGGTGTATGACTTTGTTTTGTGTGTTTTTCTTTTTTGTATTTTTTTTTTTTTGCACACACCGCGAATATATTAGTCGTAGTTAAGAAGAAATACCACAGTTAATTCTGGGTACAGGTGACTTCCGTTTAAAACGAAGTCCTCGGAACCAGCAGTTTTCTTTCGTTTCATGAAAATTTCGACAATAACTGCAGTATGGACAATAATTTTAGGGCTTGTTTTTTGTACCTCTAGTTTCGTTACAACCGTGTTCGTTATATAACGGGAGTGTATGCTGTGGGCGATTGTGTACCAACCTGTTAATGCCATTGCTCTGTCGAACTCATCCTTTAAAATGTCTAGGACTTCTTTCACGCCATCTTCACCCTGTGAGAGAGGATAGATTTCGGGAAATGGGTGAACACCAAATGAAATTACAACTACAAAAATTATACCAGTATGACAAGGTACATCGGTGACATAATATATTGATTTTGATGATACATCAGAATTGATGATTGGCCAGGGAATGCATGAAGATTATTCACATCAATGTAATGTATGGTTTACAGGAGCGACAGTGTTTATACCGTACAGAACTACAACAGTATGAAAAGTTGAATACATAATTCACTATCAGGTCCTCGGAAAGAATAATACATAAGATTTGAATACAAAGAATAAAGATAATCTTTTACACCCTGCAGGCAAGTGAAATACGATAGGCATACCCCACATCCAAGGCCCCATATCGCCGGTCTGCCGATGAAGGCGGCTCGGGCTCCCAGGGCGAGTGCCTTGAGGATGTCCGCCCCAGTACGCACGCCTCCATCAACGTAAACTTCTACGTTGGTACCACGTACAGCTTCAACCACTTCAGGGAGAGCATCAAGCTGGTACAAAGAGACGATAAAACAATATTAACATGACAAACGACATCCATTATTGATAATGATATAGATAATGATGACATACGATGAGGATAATGATAATAATAATAATTTTCTTCTTACTGATAATTATAATCACCATAGCTTGTTTGTTTCATTTTCTATCTGAAACTTAATGGCTGGATATTGTAACCTGCACGACTACAGTTATTAAGAGTATAATTAGAGACACTCGTGATTAAGAGCAAGTATGATTTATGAGAACAGCTCTCACAAGTTGTCAAATGTCCAATGTCTTCCCACCGAATGACTGCATCTAAACGATCCACAAGCTGAATTACAGTATGAAGAAAACATCTACATCCTCATTTTCATAATATAATTTTGCTACATAATTATACTGTGCCTACAGTATATTGTCTTGTAGGCCATCTCGAGAGAGAGAAAAAAAATAATCCGAAAAGATGTGTAATTTATGACAAGTCGAGTTCAAAAGCTAAGTTGGATTTGATAACTAACTGGGGCTATGGCTGAGTCCAGCTGCCTGCCACCGTGAGCTGAGACCAAGATGCCGTCTACCCCAGCCGCCACAGCCTCGCGTGCCATCTCGCCTGTTGCAGAAAATATGATTGAAAGATTACAGTATGCAGGAGAAACAATACTAGTACATGGCAAATATTACCATACAGGGGCTGCGGAATATAATATCGCCAATTCGTCGGCAGTATCTTCAACACAAACATGGAGGCATAGAGACATCTAGACAATACATTAGGCTGTTAGGTGAAAATCTGATCGTGTATTGTTGAGTTATTGAGAAATTAAGCTTATTCTATATGTCCTTTATTACTCCATGACCTTTGACCTTGGACCTCATGACGCCAAATTCAACCGTTTCTTTCTTACTTCATTATGAACACACCCTGCAAGTATAAATGGTGATTATTTGATCATCCGTTCTTGAACTATTGGCAGATTAAGCTCATTTCATGTCTTTCATGAAATGAAAATTGACATTGGGCTTCTGACGTCCTCACCTAAAATGTATAGTTTTTCTCTTATGAATATACTGTACATTGCAATTAATTTTGGTAAAAATCAGGTCATCCGTTCTTGAGCTTGTTTTATGTTCTTTATTACTCTATATGGCCTTTGACCTTTTACCCCAAATTGAAGTCGTTTCTCTCTCACTTCAATATAGACGCACCCTGCAGGTTTGGTGAAAATCCGGTCATCTATTCATGAGTTATTGGAAGATTATGCTTATGTTATGGACTTTATGACCCCTATGACCTTTGATCTTTGACCTCATTTGATAATTTCTATTTTACTTCATTACGAACGAATCCGCAAGTTTGTTGAAAAATTGTTCATTCGTTCTCGAGTTATTTTGAACACAGATAGACAAACAGATAAACAAACATACGGAACCGAACGTAACCGGCCGTAGGTTTCACCTAATGGCTGAGGTTAAAGGGACATTCCGGACGATTTTCATAATTTCACATCATGTAGTACATAAATCAACAACTCCATGTATAGATTCGTGGAATTTCTTGTGGTCTTTGAGCAGAGAAACCAGTAAATTGAAAATCTTAAACAAATTACACTGAACAGTGTTGATGACATCAGAGCCTCATATATTTCCGAAATGTAGCAGTGCGATTCCATTACAATACCACTTGCTCAACAAGTCCACCTGTGAAGAATCTATGCATGCCTTTTTCTTTTGTTCTGCTTCCTTGAACCCCAACTCATGCATACTTATGGTGAGGCTGCCATGTCATCATCCTTGTTCATTGCAGTTTGTTATAAATTTTGAAAACATTCTCATTCCTCATCCCAATCACTGTAAATTCTGAAACTCTGTACTCAGTTTAACTGATTTACAGTTGTTCAAATGTAAAAGTCTGAAAATCATCCGGAGGTCCCCTTTAATATCTATAAAGTGCGTAATAATGACCATTAATTCTCCACGCGTTTGGCATGAAATACACAATTATTAAATGCCTTAACAAGTAAGTTTTTTTTTTTTTTCAGCAAATGGAAGGAGATAAATGCAGTGGAATCTTTTACTGTATAGTTGAAAGTTTGACAGATTCCATAGTCTTTATTACCTGTGAGAACACCCTTGGCCACCACTGGTATGGAGGAGATGCGTTTGACCCACTTGATGTCCTCCCAGGTCGCGGAGCAGTCGGCTTGGTCGTTGTAGACCCATAGCAGTGTGTCTCCGGCAGCTTTTTCTCTCCGTGCTTCTTCCCCCATCATGTTCATGTTCACGCATCTAAGAACGAAATTATCAGCCATATAAAGGTTTTAATCAATGAAGGATTAAAGAGAGAAAAGGTTTAGCGTTGACGCGTACAAGTAGAAAATGTCGGTCTGCACCGAAATTGTGTTTTTCAGCCATTTCCAGGGGAAAAAAAAATCAGCTCCATTGTCATGGACATTTATTTGTGGACATTTATGTGGAAAAAACCGGCCAAACAATACCAAACTTGAATACTCTCACAACATTCGCTGTCTATGCAAAGCAAGGTGACTTTTTCTTTCCCTTTAATGTAAAATAAATGTAAGGTGAATTCAGTGGTGGCCTTGTTCATTATTGGTAGTAATATTTCTGTCATTTCTTTTTTTTTATAACTGGTGATTTTTTTTTTCCACAGCAGGCCTTGCTATTTTTCTTCTTTTTCGTTCTTTTTGTCTTTGTTTGACATTTCTCAGTTGGCTAGTAATGGCATTACGTGCCTAGGATTCATCCGTTTTATGGCAGGGATTTTTCTCACATGTGAATTTTATAGACCACAAGATGGGAGAACAACAGCACAACAACAGCAACAACGAAATCAACTACTCTAGAATAATTCCTTGCATGGGGAGAATGTAAAACGTCAGTATAATTGCATGATTCCAAATATTCAAGTGCATCTAAACTACATTTTACGCACTAATGGAGAAATCGCTATGTGGAGAGAGGACTGACAGAAACAACATTATAGCGTCTACCTTACACTGCTGTAAAATATGAATTGATATTATACAATCCTTACTCAAGATGTGCGTAAGCTGGATTCTCTCTGGTCGTCTGATAAAAGTTGTCATCGCGCTCTCCCCTTCTCTTTCCGTATACAGCGAAGTCAACAGTCACCAACATGGCTGAAACAGTTATACGCAAAAAGAAATCAAGATAGTACTGAAACGTCTGATACTTGAAGAGGAAACTCCATGCAGAATTTAGTATACAATCTGTTCCAGGCAGAATATACAATCTGTTCAATACTTCGCGAATATCGTACTGAACGCGAACTATTCCTGATCTCATGCTGTGCATCAGTCAGTACCAGAATATATAAAGGTTTGATAGCTGATAGCTTACATGGGTAAATTAGGGACTCGGTTGAATTCAAAGATAGCGATAGGGGGAGAAAAATAGCTGACTACATTCATAAAACGGTGGGGTAAAATTTAGTCTACCCAACTTAGAGAAGCACATTAATTGAGATCACTTGATCATGACTGTCATACATAGGATATTTAGATGGACAGCGTTTCGTACATGTCAGATGATATTTGATGCCATACCTTTAAAACCGGCTTTCTCCGCTCGTCTAACGAATAACTCAGAAATTTTTCTGTTTTTGTAGATGTACATTTGCATCATTTTCAGTCCGTTGGGGGCAGCCTTGGCGATATCTTCAATCAGGACGTTGGATCCACAGCTCAGTGACATTCCCACGTTCCGGGATGCAGCCGCTGTGGTCAAGCAAAAGGAATACCATGTGTTTATTCCCTACTGGAAAAAACACAGTGTCTCACAGTGTGTTCACAGTGTGTTCATATACTCGACTCTGTGAAAACACTCGCATTTAATAGGGTGGAGATGATTTCACACTGTGGTGTGGTTTTCACAGAGTGTTCACATAGTAATGCTTTGTTTCACAATGTTGATTAACGACTCACATTGTGAAGAGATTTCATATTGTGTTCACAACGTGTTCACACTGTGTTCACACTGTGGTTCTCACACTGTGAGACATTGTTTTCTTTCGAGGAGGGTTAAACAGTGTTAGATTGTGATGAGTGTAGGGGGTATTGAATAGAAAGAGGGATTCGTTGGTATAAACATAATAGGTAACAGGTAACAGTCGATCGTTCCAGAAGCCCAATTTTGAATATCTTGTTTAGTTCGCACTGGTAACTAGTTGAAAAACGTTTTATAGGCCAATGCAGTACCTGAGGAAATAAGAAAACTCATGCCGTCACTTCATTAAACAAATATCCTCTGGATTCTCTAAAAAAGGTAATCAATAGATTTTTTTCTTTTTTTTTCAGTGGAAACTTACCACTAATTTTGACGAATCAAATTTTACTTTTTTTTATCAAAGTCAATGTCAGAATGTTGTAGAATCGTATTTGAATAAATTTGAATGAATGAATATATATATATATATAAATAATTTTATGTTTTTCATTTCATATAGGTTATTATCATAATCATCATTCTTACCCTTCGCAGTTCCCAACTCCCCATCAGGATGTGCACCCTTGTGGAAAGCCGAAGGCGAAATGCAACAAGGAAAGGCGATTCGATGACCTAGTATTGTGGTCGAAATATCTCTGTTCGAGACGTCGCGAAGAATCATAGGTCGGAAGCGATATCTGAAAAGTGAAATTGATTTGCAAAATGAATGCGAACAACAACATGAGAAGAAATGGGTAGGCCTGTGCATTCGTCACCGGTCAAACATGGCGGGGATTTAGAGTAAGAAAAGAAACAAGACTTCCATTATTGATACCGTGAAGTAGAGTGTGACAGGTGTAACATTGATGCATTAAAATGATGTAACATGTGTCATAAAACACCGATGCATCGCTGAGCAGGCGTTTCCTTTTTCCATATTCCTTGTCGCCTATAAAAATCGATGAACAAAACAAACAAATGCAACACCCTTATACTGCTGAAGGTATAAGAACTATGTGCTAGAAGCCAATATCTTTTCATATGTATCTATAAAAGTTACATGTTCATAATGACAAAGAGTGACATCTTGGTAATTACGAATAGATTATAAGAATAAGGCGAAGTGTCAGACACTTGAACAAAGGAAAGCACCACAAACACAGCCCCAGAGTTTCAAACAAAATGTTTACAAAAGCGTGACTCGGCCTTCATGAAGTATCTTTGTGTCGGAACAGCGACGAAATGTCTGGAAGCTACTGTATTCTTGGTCATTTTGACTAAACTGTGAAAAGTTTACTTGTAGGGCTTACACTGTACCAAAAATCAGTCGGAACAATTCCTGTTGAGTCACAAAGATAAATTTGATTCATACGAAGTCTTACTAACGGCAATATCTGGACAGTGGCCATCTCGTCATCATGGTATTTAACTTTTACCATTGTAGGAAACTATAGAGTCTTTTAAAAAAAAGTCAGAATAGTCTTTTATTAAAGACTTTTTATTCCAAACCACTATGGCAGCGATAGCTTCATTTCATTTGAATAGAGGGGCGGTCCCTTTCCAAGGGGCCAAATTAGCTATCCCATCGCAGAGGACATCCGCCGTGAGATAGCGGGACGGTATCAAAACCCTCACGACAGTAATGGAAACACTATCAGTTCTCTCTATGGATAGAAAGCTGGTTGAACATCCACAACAACAGAGTACAACAATGCGTATCATTCCGTTCCACTTCACCTCTGAACGCGATCGGTTGCCATCAATGCTATAATAATCGATTAATGCCGTCCCTTATTCATTCAAGACCTTATTGCTTTTGCGCCCCTGCTCTTCTTATGACATACACTTTTGAGCCTTCGAGAGAACACCAACATTACAAGCCGCTAAATTCACTTCGATAACCATTTCAAAAAATGAAAATTAATAATTAATGTGGACGTACCGTTTGAAAGCTTGACGACTGTCGTGCAGGGTGATCTCTTCATCCGAACCTCCCTGGTAGAATCGGTACATCATCGGTTCGATGAACTCTTTGGCATCTCGTTCAAAGTCGTCTACACACACTCTCTTACTCTTGGGCTTGAACGACATGATGCTTTTCCCTTGCAGGCTGATTCGTTGCGAAATATACACGTCTTGACGATGTATCTGGCAATGTGTCAACGGTAGGAAAACGTGGCGTCAGCCAGAGGGCTGTATCATGCAGTTACTTTTTTACAATAACTGTTTTAGCAGCCTTTGATCGACTGCTTTGGTCATCGATTACCTTAGAGTTTAAAGTGGTCATCGGTTATAAGAGAGATCGTGAAGAAAGCGAAAAAGCGAGACTCAATCTCTCACTCAGAGATAGATCTAGGACAGCGTCGGCGATGGGGAGGGGAAGAGAGAGAAAACAGACACTCAGACAGCGAAAAAAAAAAAAAAACTCCAGACAATACTGCGAAAGCTGCATGGAGCTGCTGCAGTTCAAAGGGGAATGGGGATGCGATATCGGAACACTTGAACTGAGATCGTGGAGCTACAAGTGCAGCTCCATTATGACCAGTGTGCACCTCCCTGAATAGACTGTGTGTTCGATCACTGGTGTTGGTAAATACCGACAACGCACTCCCACATGCAGTTGGCGCAAATAATGCTGTTTGTAGCTTTATCTGTGTCGAGCCTATATTTTCAGTCCAAACCCTGCAACGATTGGCCGTACATGTGATAGACAATTCGACTCTGATAAAGATTTATCGTGAGTGAACTTTGTACGAACAAGCGGAGTTAAAAACCAAGACAGGTATTATTTGGTCACGGCAGTCAGGTGATATAGTGTCTCATTCACTCAACTAATACACCAAGGATGGGATACGAAATTTAATAATATCATTTCAAAGCGGCTTTATAAAATCTTTGAATGAAAAACAAAGAAGAAGATTGTAACCGATGATTAACGGTACTATATGAGGATAATTTTTCTCCGTGGGTGACAGGCAATTCCGGTTGCACCATGTAGAACGTACAGAAAACATCTCTCTCTGGTTATAGAAAGGATGTATAATAATTCCGTATGCTCGTTCATTACTACCTCCTTGGTTGGAGCAAATTGTGTTCTGCAGCTATACCTTCGTTACACAGCATCCGAGGTAGAGATGTTCTGTTTTATCTTCACCCGTTGCTTGAAGGCGTCATGTCAATGTCCTCAACTGCTCGCGGAGGTTCGACGCAGGTCTATATACTCATAGCCATTGCTCCATTCCACCGCGGGGTTGCATCAGCCAGTGCACATACGTCGATTAAACGTATTGAACGTTATACCCAGGGCTCATTCATTTTTACTGCGTGAACTCAACCGAAGTCAATTGCAGTTCGATTCCATGTTAAAGTAAATTGTAATACAAAGATAAAATTGCACGAAGAATTACAGCGGTATTTTATTGCAACTGACTGCCATATTGCCCGTCGTCGACGTTGTGATCACCGATTATGGTCGGCTCACAACTCTCCCACTGCTTTATTTCTACCAAAAAAAAAAAAAAATAAAAAATAAACAAACAAACAAACAAACAACCAAACAAACAAACAACCAAAAAGTCAGAAAATTCAATTAATAGACCGGTTTACTATCAATATTCAATTCTATATGCATTTTTCTCGGACAATGGTTCTCTTTGACAAACTGAAAGCTTGCCCGATGTAGCAACAACTAATAATTGCAAGCTTGATTCCAAGTATTAAAATGTGTTTTGAGGTACAGGATAAGAGAGCAACTGTGTCATGACGGACGAAATGCATTTGAATATTTTAGTAAAATGACTTTTGGTCAATACTCAAGTAATCGATATACGAACTACCATCAATCAATTAACCCCTCAAGTCAAATGCAACGATGATTTCATACGCGAGGGATCGAGGCTTTTTTCTTGATTTTTACGTTGACTTTCATCCACGCTTTTCATGACCCGAGTATATTTGACGCATTCAGAGATTTAAGAATGATGAAGATAATAATGATAAAAGATTTTGACTCTATGGGGATCACGAGAATAATAACGATAGTAATAGCAATAATTTGATAGTTATTGCTGTTAAGATAATAATGATGAAAGATTTTGACTCTGGGGATCACGAGAAAAATAACGACAGTAGTAGCAATAATTCGATAGTTATTGCTGTTAGCATTATTATCACTATCATGATAACAATGATCAAGATAATAATGTTGATAATGCTCATAATAATAAAATGTTACTAATCTATTTTGATAGACAAACTTCTCAATCATTGCTTTGTATTTCCTATACAAGAAATGATTGAATGTGTATCTATCACATACATTAGTAAGAGTTTCACATTATCATCTATTACCACTATTATTCTTTTTTATTGTTATCATTATTATCTCAACCAGTATATCGCCGCCATTTCCATCAGTGCCTTTAAGACAGTGCTTCTGTTCCGGAATAATTGCATTGTAGTAACATGTATACAGCAGCAACAGAACACCTAAATGTCTAACACGAAACTCTTGATGACGCAGGAAAAATATATAATGACACTCAAATGACGATATTGATGATGTATTTGATTGGCCTCTTTTATCATTTTGTCATTTTTTAATTACATGAGAGCTTCATTGTTTGTGTCGTATTTTTCCATTTCATGATGAAAGCTTTAGACGCCGAAGCGCTAACATTGACATTTTACGAGCTGCTTTGCATAGTTTTTGTTCTCTTATCCAAAAGTTGGACATTAATAATCGATAGCTGAGACATAGAACATATCAACAACAACAGACTACTACTTATTTGTCCGTATAAAGTGTCAATATTCAGCCACACGTTAATAAGCGTTTGGCGCAGGAAACAGAAGTCACCGCTATAGATGAGGTATTGTCTGGAAAGGCGTTTCGGAAATTTATAAGAAAGAAAAGTAATTTAAACTTGACGTTGATTGCACCAAATGACCTTCAAATACCTAGGTCTTATTCATATTTCTACTCAAAAAATTCGCTGGGATATTTCTATAGGATAAAGTAAGAATTACCGAAAATATTTTTGAATACAAGAAAGTGGTTGCTCTGATCTGAACTGAACCAAGCCAAACAAATTAGTTATTAGCTGCATGTACAGGTGTGTTGCGTGAAGATGATCTAACCTGTGGTCATGCTGGTGTGTAGACAAACAGTTCAATCATTGCTTTATATTAACTAAATTAAATTAAATTAAATTCTAGCTGAGATATTTATTTTCATTACCTATACAGGTTACAGCAAACATGAGGGTCATCATCGGTTATTTAATTCATCATTACGCAGTGACAAACGTCATTACTGGGCAATGAAATACGACATGTTATTTGTATAATTTTTACACAGCTGCGTGCAGTCACCAGCTGTTCGAAGTACCTCATCAATTCTCTCTTCCGTTTCTCTTGTTCAGCGTGTAAGCATTCTCTCTCTTTTCTCTCCCTCCCTCCCCCTTTTCTCTCTCTAATTTCTCTCTCCCTCTCTCTCTCTCTTTCTTCCTTTCCCTTTCTTCCTTTCATTTTGTTTTTGTCCTATTCCGTTCGATTGTATCACCTTAGTTTAGTCATGTCATGTTGTTGTGTCTCTGTTGTTTGTTCCATTTTGTCTAAATCGTGTTTTTTTTTGTTTTTTTTTGTGTGTAATGTACTTGTAATAGTAAGTATTTGTGGAAGAAATTCTTGAGTGGTCCACAATCTACAAGCACTGCTTTTTAGTGGACCTCTCAGTTCTCTTTTTTCTCCTCAAAATATAACTTTGTATTTTCCCGTATGTATACATGATTCATCTCTATTAGTTTGTTGTATATCGTTAATCCTTCGCACTTTGTACTGTATACATGCGTATGATGGATTTTCTGATTTACCCTGTGTTATGTTTTGTTGGAAAGAAAATGAGAATGAAATAAATGAATTGAATTGAATTGAATTGAATTGAACTATATAAGCAATTATTGAAATATTTATCTATCACAATAGATTACATTTTCACGTTATTCATTATCATTATCATCACTATATGATTATTGATAATGAGAATGATAACTATCAAATTATTGCTATTATTATCACTATCATTCTTTTTTTTAATTATCATCATTATCATCATCATCATCGCTAAATCTCTTACTGCGTCAACCAGTATATCGCCGCCATTTCGATTCAGTGCCTTAACCCTATTCCCACGGAGGGGGGGGGGGGGGGGGGACGTTTCGCGTGATTACTTTTTTCTGCAACGCGTGATGCTCTCGCCGTGACATTTTATAACTTTTTTTTCTTTCAAGTATCGGGCAACTTTTGAGACCAAATTTGTCGCTCCCGGGCATACCGTTTTGAAGCCACGCCCCTTTGAAAAAAATTTGTCGACCCCAAAATTGCTCAAAAACATGATTTTTGTGTACAAACCCAATGTAAATTGTGTTTTTGCAATTAATGCATATAAAAATAAATATTTTTACTTTTAATGGCTGATGATTTTATCTGATTATGCTTTAAAAAGTTTCTGCGACAAATTTTGACGAAAAAAACCCAACAAAAACAAAAAGTAAAAAAAAGGGAAATACACAAGAAATTCAATAAACAATAAAATACATAAGAAATAATTATGAAGCCGAATTTTTGCTTCAATATTATTGTTGAGGATATTGAAAAGAATGTGTTCACCAAAAATTAGAAGTCTTGGAGCTTTATTCTTTTATTTATAGGCAAAAAAGTATTTTTGCATAAATTAGCATAAATTAATTGATATAAAAATACATAAATTAAAATTTGAAAAATCTAAGTATACAGTCTTGTTGATTACATTAAGGTTAAAGATACAAAACCAAAGACAATGCTACACTATAATCCCATTTTCTTTGCTCAAGTTTCCACTAATAAATAGTACAGTGTATTCATTCTGGTTAGTTTATCTGTTTGCGTTTGTTACATACTCAAAAAGCTGCATCACTTCGGTGATCCCTCGCATTTATCCCCAAGTTGAATTATCCTTCGGGTTTAAGTCAGGTCAAGTGTGTACGTGCGTGTCACACACAAACACACTGCTATTAGCTTCTGACCATTCAGCATTGAGAATTTAGGGTTTCTTGAGATTTCTATAGCTCAGTCAGTAGAGCACCGGGCTAGTAATCCGGAGGTCTCGGGTTCGAATCCCGATGGAAACTTCTTGACACAATGTTCCTGCACAATCAAGATTGCAACTATAAGGAACCGAAGGGAAAGTGCTAAGCCTACTTTCTGCTACAATATATTGAGTTATCTCATTTAAAAAAACTCATCTTCAACTCGAGTTTGTTGGAAATTTTTTCGCTTGTTTTTATGCCTCCGCCACGAAGTGGTGCCGGAGGCATTATGTTTTCGGGTTGTCCGTCCGTCCCTCCTGCCGTCCGTCCGTCCGTAATGAATTTTGTGGACAGCGTTACTAAAAAACCTTTTAAGGTATCCTAATGAAACTTGGCATGCATGTGTATTAGGGGTGAAATTGTGCCTATCAACTTTTGGGTGCACATGCTCAAGGTCAAAGGTCAAAAGGTCAAGGTCAAATGCGATTTGACCTATTTCACTATTTCCACCGTATCTATGCAATGCCTGAAGATATTTTCTTGAAACTTAGTGTATATAAGTATTACCCAATTAAGATTCTCTGGTGAAAGTTTGGGGTCATGAGGTCAAAGGTCAAAAGGTCAAGTAAACTATATCAACTTCATTTTTATGCCTCCGCCAAAGAAGTGGCCGGAGGCATTATGTTTTCGGGTCGTCCGTCCGTCCGTCCCGTTTTGTTTTTGTCGATATCTCAAGAACCGTGTGGTGGTTTTACATCAAACTTGGTATGAGGATATATCCTGGGGGGATAATACTTTGTTTGGATTTTAGGGTCACGGGGTCAAAGGTCAAAGGTCACAGGTTATTTTGTGAAAAAAAAGGTTGAAATTTCATGTTTTTCTCCATATCTCGCAAATCTTTCAAGGTATCTTTATGGAACTTAGTGTATATGCATGTACCGATGGGCAGTGATTACCTAGGGAAGTTGGGGGTCATGGGTCAAAGGTCAGGGGGTCAAAGGTCAAGGTCAACTCCTCAAAATATCACTACTTTCCTTATATTCATGCAATGCCTGAAGGATTTTTTTGTATCTTGATGTATGCATGTATTACCCAATATATATTCTGTGGGAAGTTTCTTGCCAAAAGGTCAAAGGTCAAGTGAAAGTGCTAAATTGCGCGTTTTCCTCCATATCTCGAAAGTAACTCAAGGTATCATCATAAAACTTACATATTTATGCATGTTCTACATAACAGTGATTCTCTTTGGAACTGTGAGGTCAAAGGTCAAAGGCCAGGTTTAGATAATACTACAGTGTATTTTACCATTTGATACTGAAATTATACTTTTTCTCAATACCTTGAAAATTACTCAATGCATAAACTTATAAAAGGGTCAAAAGTCAAAAATCATCAGTTCCCCAAATACCTGCACTCCGACGTTTTAATCATTCATCCAATTGAACCTAGTTCTAGGAAAGTGAACATTCAGCACATTTGTGGCAAACCTGTCATTTTAATATTTTGCCATTTGTGTGAAACTGTCATCACACATTGTCAAGACATTGTACTATACACCTATTAGGAGAACCATGCATTATGGCGGAGGCATACCAGTCGCCGTAGCGACATTTCTAGTTAAATGTGATTTTTCTTTTTGGAATAGAAATAGAAAATGAACTGCAGCTGCATACTATAATAAAGGCGGACACCTGGATCGTGTGTTAGAAAAAGGAAGTAAATGCCCAACAAACACTGCTTCGTAAAACGTGTTGATATTTATTGATAACAGTCTGTTCCTGAATAATGTCATGGCAGTAATATGAAAAGCAGCAATCTCAGGACAGCTAAATGTCTAACACAAAACTCTTGATGACGCATGAAAATATATGACACTCTAGTGACGATATTGATGATGTATATGATCGCCCTATTTTATCATTTTGTCATTTTTTTTTTATTACACGAGAGCTTTATTGTCTCAGTGTTGTATTTTCTTCTAATTCCATGATGAAAGCCTTAGACGCCGAAGTGCTAACAGTTGTATTGACACTTTATGAGCTGCTTGGCATAGTTTCTGTTCTCTTATCGAAAACGTTGGACATACATTGTAGATCGATAGCTGAGTCGTTACAAACTATTCAAAATGTAGTTTTTATAAATCGCTGTTGTGGATAAAGAAGCAATTACAACGAATCATGTCCCGTCAAAAATTACGCCGGTCGATTGTATATTGCTGTCCGCCACTGCGTGTAAATAAGATTATTCATGTGCACTTCCCCTTGAATTCATCGAAACTACCGGTATACAGTACAGTTGTACTTACACCGTGACTTAGTAAACAAAAGCTCATCTCGGGTACATCTCGCACACGACATTTGACTTTCGATCTCGTATCTCCTTCTGTTCTGCAAGCTTACGCGATAAGGCAGTAAGGCACGTTTATGGTCACATGCATCCTGCATGCTAACTCAATATTGCTGCTGTACAAATACATATTTCTACTCGTCTCGTGAAACATGGACTGTTGGTAGTTATCTGACTAATCGGATAAACTAAACATTGTTTTTAATACGGAAGACATTTAATTTTCGACTAAGTCATTATTCACATGATTAATTCCTCACTAACTAACGTTGACATCTTCCATTCATTCATTTGTTACCTTTTTTTCTAATGAAGATAAATGTAAGGCTCGACACTAACTTTTTTTGGTAGCCCGAACGGGCAACCAAACATTATAATTTTTCTTAAAAAGTGGTGACCCGACATCTATCTTTGGTGGCACCGGGCCATCTTGTCACTGCTATTGTCGAGCCTTTGCTTTCGATGTCTCTCTACCTTTGATCCTTAAAAAAAGTCATTTTCATCCCTGTCCAACATAGTTAAATAAAAGAAGACTAACAGTATCAATGATTTAGTCCAATCATTCATCTGAACTTCACCTCCTCTTATTATATATAACAGAGGTCCTATCTACGCCCGTAAACAACATTGTCGTAAGCTAACTTTTCATTTTTCAAATTTGTCTTGACCTATGTCAGTTTGATTTATCTGGTATTTATAAAGAATAAATATCATATAAATATGGCTTTGATTGCGAAAGTACAATGAACATATTAAAAGTACTGAACTGAACACTTGTTTGTCTTCTAGAATATACCGTCACTTAATCAGGCACTGAAATACGGCATTGAGAGCAACTGCCAACTGACTTATTTTTTTTTTTCGTAAAGTCCAAGAGGGCTGATGAGGAACAAAACAGTATAAGGCATTACAACCAATAAGTTGTCAATCTCTAGGGCAACAATAGCAATAAGTATAATTATGTATTTTAAAAAAAAAAACTCTATTACGGTAACAATACGCATGTTGTATTTGTACACGTATACTATAGTAGGCCTACTTATAGCCTTATCGTCTTCATCATTGGCAAAACTATCACTTTTTGGATATAATCTTTATCATAATAATAGGCCCTGTGCATAATGACCATGTTCATGATATAACTGATCTAAGGTTGTACTTGTATATAGTATACAATGCCCCTCCACAGATTCCTGAAATTTTGATACGCGGATCAAGGGGACATGGTGCACTGGGTAGACAATCTTATCCATGGATGTTCAGTATTATATCATGTACAGTGTACGGATGGTCTCAACAGTGAACGATAATCATCATAGTATCACATAAATTGTATTTTGCATTTGTGATCAAAGGTTAATTTCTGTACGATAATGCGTCAGTGAGTATGAGAACTATCTTGAACCTGACAAATTCGACTGATGGGTAATGAATGTAAAAATAATATCATTTTTTTTATCTTTTTTTTTTTTTTTTTAGTGATAAGTGCATCAAACGTATGTACATGGAGAACATATTAAACATTAGAAGTACATTATCTTATCACCTACCAGTATATCTGGTCTGCACAGTAGATTAATACAACACACAAACAAAAAGTTACTTATTATTTTTGTAACATGAACATGTCAAATAAAAAAAATGAAAGGTGTCCAATATCGAAAACAACATGGACAATGAACATCATTTCAGTGCAGCTGCATGCGACATGACAGTCGCAAGAAGTTCAGCGTATCGTCATTTACAAGAAAGTCAAATCTTTCCTCCCCCGAGTGATATTACTCATAAAATACTAATTTGAATGAACGACGATATACACGTGTATCATCGGACTGTCTATCACATATCAAGAATGTTGTCATGTACAATCAATATTTACTCCCGTTTCATCAAACCCCATCATCTCAACAGAGAAAGCAAACAAACAAGCGTATATCCGTTTTGGGAGTAACCAATTTCTGTCTCAGTTGAGAGAATGGGTCCATGGTGGGCCAATTGCACATACATTGTATTCTTTATCTGTTCAATTTCTACATGCCTTCATTTTGCATATAACATCTATTCTTTGATTCACAAAGGTTCGTGTCATATTCATGAAAAATGATAAACAAAAAGAAAGACGAAACGACAAACAACAACACGCAAAAAGCAATAATCATTTCGGTTTAGATTAATTTTGAGGCGAGGATAATAGAGCTGCTAGGTAGCAAGTGCACGACAGAAACTAATCATTTACAAGTCACTTTTTTTTTTCTTGGCATGATTGTGGCATGGTACAGACTCTTTCCCGCCACGCCGTCGGCAAATGTCAAATCCATGCCAGACGATGTGGCCTCCACGTACGCGAAGCCCCCAAGACTCGTCAGGTCGGCGTAATGGAACTTCAACCAGCTGGCCGGTACGTCCGCCTGGTGGGCCACGGAGGGGTCCACGACGTGCGCTGCGCCGATGACGAAGTATTCAACGGTGGAGTTATCTTCTCGGATGTGCTGGAGATTATGATCGTGACCGCAAAAGTAGGCATTGACGTCGTACTTGATGAGCAAGGGACGAAGCAGGTCTACCAGGCACTTCGTCGGGCCGTGCTCGGCGATCGACCACACGGGATAGTGTCCCCCAACGATCACGTACGTGTCATTTCTGGTGTTCTTCAGTTGATCCTCAATCCACAGCAGCTGGGCCTCCATCAACTTCTTTTCACTGGCTTGCGACGGTTGCTTGTGGATGTCCGCATCGTCGAGATCCATTCCTCCACACAGCATGATAGTGTCAATCAAGATAAAGGCCACCGTGTCACTGGTGTTGGGTATCTGGAAGCGCTCAGCGAAATAGAAGTCGGGAAACTGCCACCTTTCTGAGACATTGGAGTACTCGATCTGTGCCTGAACACTGCCATGGTAATCGTGGTTCCCAGCAACAACGTACCAGGGTACCTGTAGAGAATCGGCGGTGAACACGTTCTCAAAAGTCTCGTTGAAGCGGGGGTCGTCTACACTCTTTACGCCGTCGTAGTAAAAGTTGTCTCCCAGTGCCAATACAAACTTGGAGTCATAATTCGTCGCAATAACACCCATCTGCTTTGCAACATTGTATTCACACTCGGTGTAGTACGGAGCGCCGGGCTGGCCGCCCCAGTCGGCCAGCACGAGGTAGTTGAGAGCATTTTCCTTGCCGTAGTATACGGCGTTCTTACTCGTTGCTGGCAGCGCCTGGGCAAGGGCACAACAAGCACTCACAGCTACGACCCACAGAGACACACGAATGGCCCCCTTGGTTCCCATTTTGAGAACGATAATATTTTCAAGATTTATCTTTGGCTAAACGAATGGTCGATGGCAGGGGAAACTCGCAAAAACCTAAGCAGACGTTTTGATAGAATGGTATCTTTGCTGACTCCGATGGGCGGCGATACCGGCTGCACAGAGAATCAAGCAGGAGACAGTAGTGCGGCCTAACCTCGCAACAACACTGAGTTTTGTTGCTGAGCGGCTAGCAACATGATTTACATGCGTGCGCTTTTTGGTTACTCAGTACTAGTATGAGAAAGCTGCACGAGTATTGAATAATATTGTCATGTGATGTACCGTATATCATCAGGTGACCAAATAAAATTAGGCTCAATTCAGACGTTTTTTTTTTTAAACAAAATGCGACAGCTGCTTCCCAGTACAGTGTACACACTCACTCTAAATATTCTTTTTCGACTATTTTGTTCATAATTCTTATCTTTAGAAATAGCTATTCGTATCTGGACTGACTCGATGATATCAGTGACCCAAAGAGACACTTGAAATTGTGGAACAACATTTACGAAAATGAAGCATTGTAGACAACAACTAAAGACAGAGTCTATCATCTGCGCGCGTGTTTCCTCGTACGCCTCTGACCTTGTGCGGTAGGTCTGTGCTGTAATCACGAAGACCACCCATTTACAAAACATACGCTAGCTACGAAACTGAGGCGTTTTTTATGATTTGTATCCACATTTTACCCGAATTCTACCAATAACATGTAGAAGGCTGCAATGTACACCAGTTCTAGATCTTAACAAGCAAGTTAATGTGGTGCTCAGCTGTAGAACAACAATGTCACTGAAAGTGAGTAGACTCTTGACGCGTGACATCTAATTTACACAGTAAATTTAGTGAATAATGTCCAATGGCAATGGCAAATGTGTAAATTTACTGTGTGATACTGTGAATTTAATAGAATAGAAATCCTATGTGTGATCTGGACTGTGGGACAGTTTAAATATTCCAATTCAAACATCATCTATGATCTAATAGGTCCGTCCTATTTGTTAGAGCGGCTGTGTAGTATATTTAAGCTTGTTCACCATGTTCACTAGACTAGCTTGTTCACCATGTTCACTAGACATCTAGATCTAATTTACATCTTTGTTAACAGTAGGTGCCTATATTGTAACATTACAAGTTAGATTCTAGTAATAATATGTTAGATCTTACATCATGATCGTGATGATCGAAGCATGCTAACATTAACAATTAATACTTAAATTTCCACTAGGGTATTAAATTTGATTTATTTTTATACGCAAATCTCTGCTGGATCTCCCTGATCCCTGATGGAAGGTAAATTTATGCTTCCTGAAGGAAAAAAAAAAAAGAACCATTTCCTCTTGACCTAGCCTAGGTAAAAGAATCATTGAAACGCTGACTTCAATCCAGAATTACTAATGATTAATTTAATGCCTGTTGCAATGCCTTTCTGTATAGGAGTCTATCTGCATGAAAGCCTCTTAGTCTTGTACCAAGTGTAGGATCCTTCCTGATTTTGGAGTGTGGATGTTGGCAGCCCTGTGTTTGATGAATGGAAAAGAAAATTGGCAATTTAAATTTATGTACAGTCAAACCTGTCTACAGCGGCCACCCCATAAGGGAGATGAAAAAGTGGCCATTGTAGACAGGTGGCCACTATAGACAGGGTCATTACCATGGCCTTTCTCATGTGGGGAATTGCATTTAGTGGTCCGTATTAAATACCACAGGTGGTCACTATAGACGGTGATGGCTATAGACGGGTTTGACTGTACCGTGGTATTTATTTACCTAACAATACAGTGCATTTTACAATGTAATTGTGCTGAAAACAACAATATATGTAGTTTATAGTTTTTGTATTTTTTTTAATTAATTGATTCACAATGCAAACAATTGTATTCATCGCATTCGTGTAAACATAATTATTCTTGTAAAGACTCTCATACTCTCAGTCGGAGCTCAGCAGAGTTTAATAAGATCTTGCAAATCTTACAATGTTTGGTGGTCACAGAAGAAACTTCAGACAGCGGCCACCGTCCTGGGAGGAGGGTCCGTGCTCTTTGTGGGCATCGCCATTGCCAACGGCAACGAGAAGTTCTATCGAGACTTTGTGATGCCTTCCTTCAGACTGATAGACGGCGAGACATCTCACATCCTGGCAGTGAAGGCAGCAGCGTGGGGGTTGGTGCCTCGGAGCAGATACAAAGACCCCCCTCTACTGGTAGGTCACAGACAAGATATACAATATCAATATATCGTAAAATTTAAGAAGAAACATTTTTGTATGGTACAATTAATGAAATTATTTGCTCCTTGGTAATTTCAGTGAACTTTGCTGGAGGAATTCACTCTCGCCTATGACAGCACAAGCAGTGTTTATGAGAGTAGCAAAGTTGCATTATGTAGGCCCTATCATGTTTGTGAATTCCCCCTTCCCCAATTCATGTTGCTTATAATATCTGCAACAGATTGTTTGAAATATCTGGGATGGTTCTTACATATGACTCTATGATGCAAGGATTAACATTTTTAAGCTGCACGGGGTAAATTTGAGTTCCAGGCAGCACCTAGAAACAGAAATGAATAAAAGTTCTGTGTTTTGCAGTGTGGTAACATGAAGACATTGATCTTGACATAAAGTTTTGCTCCAATAACAGTTTTCATGGACATGGGGCAGTTGGAAAGAAAAGTACTGGTTTCCATATCACAGGAATTGCTGATATGCCAAACAGTTTGGTCAGAAAAATCTTAAGTTTAAAGATCTTCTGCCTGCCTTGACCACAACACCTGGTAATGATAAGATATTTAGAACGTATTTCATGGTCTTAATACAATGGTGATCGCGTGAATGATGCACTGCAGTCCCATACAGACATGTTTTGGTTTGTTTGTTCCTTGGTTGATACCCAGGCAAGTGAGGTGATGGGTCTGACATTCTCAAACCCAGTCGGCATGGCTGGAGGGTTTGACAAGCATGCGGAGGCCATGGACGGCCTGCTGAAGATGGGATTCGGCTTTGTTGAGGTGGGCAGTGTCACCCCTGAACCCCAGCCAGGAAACCCCAAACCGAGGGTCTTCAGGCTTCCAGAGGACAAGGCAGTTATAAACAGGTATCCCTCCTAAACTGCAGTGTTATTGTTGTTGTTGTCATTGTTGTTGTTGCTGTTGGTGCTGTTTGAGTTTGTTAGTCTGTTTGCTTTTTAAGTAAAAAAAAAAAAAGAAATATGCAAGCAAGAATCATTAGTGATGATTTGTGTAGAGGAGCTGTTGTGGCTGTGTGGATAGAAACACAGACCACCAATTATGAGGCGCCTCATTAAATTGACTTGGCAGCAGCATTTTGTGCCCCTGGGCATGGCACTTTATCCTCATTGCTTAGTACCCGTACTTTAGAAAGGACTTAAAGCCACCAGTCCTGCAGTCATTTGCATAAAAGCATTCATTGCTCTCTTTAGGGCTAAGCAAAACGAAAACACAATCCAATTCAATTCAATTTAATTTAGTAATCATCAACATCTTTTTGTATGTGATCTTTGACAGTTCAGTAATTCTTCATTTCTCTATTTTTGTTTTCATTGCAGTTAGTTTGCCTTTGCCTTCTATCTGCTGCTTTTCTTGTTTTATTGTTTGCATATTTCCCCTTTTATTTGCTTTATAAACCTACAAGTAATCCATCTAGTTCTCAGTGGTATGTGTCAGATTTTGTGGCCAGCCCGGCTACATATGTGATGCAACCTTATATAGAGAAACCGGACGTTGCTCACTTGTGCATCTGACAACTGTTTTTACCTTGATCAGCTTTATTTTTGTTGAGTTCAGTAGGATCCAATATTGGTCTTATTTGTTGGTGTTAGAGGGGGTTCTTTGGAGTTTTTTTAGGAAGTTTATATATATATTTTGTTGGAGGTGTGGTTTCAGTTTTTATTTTTAAATGAAAAACAGAATAATTTTTTCTATGTGAATTGTCTTTTACCCGTTGAGGATGAGTCCCGAGTATACTCAAGCAAGTGCTAATGGGAAATGCCTGTTGTAGCAAAATCAGCCCGTCCCTAAATGGGTTAATGTTATATAGTTACTTTCATGCGTTGGATAGAAATTTGTATGAAGATGTACACAGCAATCAAGGCTGAGCTCATTAGATTTTCGCTTTTGCTGATCCCATTCAAGTGCTTCTTTTGTGTAGAACAAAGGAGTTTGTGAGCCCATCAGCGCACAGTCTATTCATACCTCGCGCCTGATCGATATTTCGCATTGTTCAATGGCACATGTAGTTGACCGTGGAAAGGGGATACATAATTTGGCCTGCCGCAGCTGTGTCTCATTGCTAACTGTGCAGCCATAGTTGTCAGCTGTGGTTTCCACTGCTGAAGATCACATGAAAACTTTTGATGTGGAGCATCGTTACGACAGTAAACCAACACTTCCCCTACATGAAGTTATTGTATTTCAAAGCTTGATTTCTAGAAACGATGCAAACTGCGGCTGACAGGTTTCTTAAAGGTGTATAGTCCTGGCAGTGTAGAGGGCGCTATTGATGATACTGCTGATCACCGTTAGCATTGATGCGAAGATTACCAAAGTTGAGCTGTCATCAAGAGTAAAGTGCGTAGGTGTTGCTAAGTAACGTTGCCTTCGTTGTCTTCTCTGCGCATCACGCAGTCTGTAGTAATGCCAGGTGCGTGCATATGTGCTTGTTATTATGACATCACAAAAGAAGTTTGCTAAAGCTGTCATCCCCCTCAGCGGAATCATGAGCCGAACTGTGATCGGACCACTGACTACAGTGAATCAGACTTCTTCGGACTCGGGGAAGTGGGCCATAGCTTAACTCTTTATGTGCCACGTTCGCACGTCCGACTTAGTCGACGGCGTGCCAACTTCGCATATTCTGCTCAAACGCACTAATCCGCCTAATCCGATCGATAAATCGCCAAAGTGCCGCGGTACAATGAAAGCGTTTCTCGCGCTTCCTTTCCTCTCACGTATAGCTTGCATTTCATGTAGTGATTGACTATCAAGAGGTGTTCTCTACTGGATTTGAGAGTAATTCCTCAATTTCTGTCACTGTTTTGTGTGCAAAAGTCATACCTTTTCAGTAATGTAGCTACTGGTCATGTGAAAGAAAAACAATCATAGATTTGTCATACAATGATACATCAAAGCAAAGCTTGGTATTTTCTCTTCAATTTTACTCACTATTTGCCCCAGCTCAACAGAAATCTAAAGAAGTTACACAGACTTGAAAAACAGAATGTTTTCTCGAAGCATGAAACCGTTAGTGTCTCAGAATAATGTGGCACAAAGGGGGTTTCCACCATGGCACATGAAGAGTTAAGCACTAAAGAGGAGTCAATAGCGTAGGTCTCTATAGGAAACTTGCACCGTGTGCCCGCGTACACATTTGACTAAAACACCGGGACCATGCACCTTTAACTCTCCCCCGCCCCCTCCCTTTCTCTGTCTGGCCTCTCATTCCCCTATTTGAATAATTGATTCTGAACATTGTGTCATAACAAAACATTTAAATGCCACCTCAGTAGGCCAATGCCCATCTACAAATAGAGGAAATATTTGCAGTGATTGTTTTTGTGTGAGACATATTTGTTGTTTTACAACACTTAATTAGAATGTAGCTATTTGATTAGTCAATTGCCCATCACGTGACATTTAGTTAAAAGTTCCATTGCACCTGTGGCTGTCAGCCGTGCAATTTTGTTTGAGCAAAAATGGATAGCACATGGCTGACGTCACCCATTTCCATTGACTACTGTGTTAAACTCACGATTGACCCCAAAGTTTTTGTTCCATCGCACGGCTCTGATGTCACAATAAGCAAACATGTGCCGCGCGCAGTCAACAATTACAAGCACGCTGAAGTGCATACTTTTGTCACTCATTTTTGTAAACAACTTCAGCCGATCGGCTTTGTGTATGTCCACGTACGTGGTGACTGTGCTGTTTGAGGTGTTGTATAAAACAAATACATATGGTCTTTACTCGTGCAATGGACCAAGATTTCTCACTCTGTGAAAGATGAGGCGCACTATTCAACTTGGCTTTGCCTTGTTGAATAGAGCGCCTCTATCTTTCACCTCGTGCAAAATCTTGTACCATCGCACTCGTGACCATTCACTATTTGTATGTGATCGCTTGTCTTATTGATGCTTTACTTTTAACTCTGAGAATGTGTGTTTCTTTAATCACAGGTATGGCTTTAACAGTGTTGGACATGATGTGGTGCATGAAAGGCTCTTGAGAAGACTAAAGCAAGTCTCTGATAAAACCCAAGGTAATTTCCTTATATTAGAAAAGTATAAATAGATTTTAGTCTGTTATTACAATTGTATGTAGCACTAATACTTAATCTTTATTTTGTTTGTGTTTTTGTGTGTCATTTTTGTGTGTATAGATCAGAAACATACCAGGCAGAGTTAGTCATTCAGTATGAGATGGCATGTTTCTGTGCAGACACTTACCATCAGTAAAATTCATTGTGGACTTTGTACAGCTGCAAGGTGGAATAATGGATATAGTTCCTCATGACCTTTGCAAGTTCCATTGTTAGAGAGTTTGTTGATAGTGTGAAGCCAGAGAGTTTGATAACAATTTCCTGTAACAGGGCATTGATGTGTCACTCGTATCCTTGCAGTAGTTTTAAAGGGATGGTACAGTATTGGTGGAGATGGGAATTGGGCTTTTAACTTTTTGCGAGATACCAAGAAAACACTTATGATATAGTACAGAGCATACCATTTTAAGAGGAATTCAAAGTTTATATGATGAAAATCGGGTTTGGAATGACTGAAACATTCAAAAACAAAGTAAAATATATAAGCGATCGCAATAAAGTGTGGGTCCTACACTTTATTAGAATCGGACATTTTTGGATATCTCAGCCGTTTCAAAACCAATTTTCCTCAAATAAACGTTGAATTCCTTATAGAATTACATGCTCTTTCATATTTCATAAGAGGTTTCTCATTATCTCACCAAAAAATGTTAGAAACCTGAAATTAGGTCTCAACCAAAGCAGTACGATACCAGTCCTTTAATATGTCCCAGGGTAATGTCATGTGCTCAAGTATAATTGGCCCTGTGGTTAAGGATTAAACCTTCGGGGAATTTCTGTAGTGCTCAGTAATGTTTAAATTATGTTGAAATTTTCCTTTCTTCTTTCACTTTCTGTCACTCTTTTTCTCTCTTCTACTCTCACACAGCTGATCTATATCTATTTCTCTATGTCATTACTTTTCTTGGAAATGTTTATACCAGTTCAAGTAAAGAGTACACTGATTGATTTCTAATGTAGACGGTTAGGTAGACAAAAGTACAGTCAGTGTGGAAAATTGAAGGAGCTTCAAAACTCAATTGGGAAACCCTTTACTATGAAAGGTGTGTCATTTACATATATGACTGTTAAAAAAGACAACAAAACAAAACAAACAAATCAGATAGGCATGAAGAATATGACTGAGGACAATTTTCGTGTGGATGATTCAAATCAATAGTGTGTCCATTTTGCATTACAGCAATACTTCAGAAATCCATGTGCATTGATCTTTTGTATGCGTATTTTGTGTATAACAATCCAAAGGGAAAGGGCATTGTTGGAGTTCACCTCAGGAAGAACAAGATATTTATATGTCATTCTTATTCATTCAAATGCGTATTAAGCCGTTTAGGATGAGTCCAGAGTATACTCGGGCAAGTGTCTGTGGGAAATGCGTGTTTTAGCAAAATCAGATCCTCCTCAACGGGTTAACATAAATTTCTGTCCTGGGGAAAAGGGAGTCATAAGAGTTAACCATAATGTTCATCTTAATCTTTCTTCATGCATCTTAAATCCAAATGTATCCAGCTGAAAAGGGCATCGTGGGAGTTAATCTCGGGAAGAACAAGACCTCACTGGATGCGGTCCAGGACTACGTGAAGGGGGTCAGGAAACTAGGTTGCTTTGGAGATTTTCTGGTCATCAACGTGTCCAGTCCCAACACCCCCGGCCTGAGGTCCATGCAGGGAAGGCAACAGCTAGAGCAACTCGTAAAGCAGGTATGGATCACAGATAGGGGCGGATCCAGGAATTCTGTAAAGGGGTGGGGGGCACCTTTATAAAATTAGAGGGGGCGCACATGTCCTCTCCATTTTTTCCTTTTTCTTTCTTTTTGTTTTACTGAAAAAAAGGGGGTGCACGCCATGTGCAGCCTCGCCTGGATCCACTACTGAGATAGCCACTCCACTTAGTGCTGATGGAATTCCTTTCCAAGTTTTGGACCAGTCTTATAACTTTATGTTGCATTGTAGTTGACACAAGTTTTAAAAAATATGCCTTGCCAATCCAACTGATCCAGGAACATCTTGTTGGCAAGGGTGCATCTTTGTAGATGAGGTGAGCTTGATCAAACATTCACTTATATGCTTTGCCATTTCTCTTTATAGAAATTGTGGTTGGTTTGGTCCACAACAAAAATTAAAGATTGCATTCCCATTTTTTCCAAGTAGTTTGTCAAAAACATAAACATTTAAAGATAATAAAAAGTTTTGGTACCTCAAAAGTTTCCCTGAATTTCTGTGTTTCAGGTTAAAGTATCTATCATATAACTAACACTGTGAGACTTACTCGCCCCAAAGTGCTCTCATTTCTTAGTAATCATGCAATTAACTGCGACCAGCAGCCCCATACGCATAGCGACCAGCCGCCCCATACGCATAGCGTAATGGGGCTTCGCATTGTAGCATTCAGGATCATGACAGATTTAGTATCGCGGGTAAATATCAACTTAAAATCCACAAAATTCTTCAATTTGAAGACTTACCAATTAAGTTGAAGTCTTGAAAACAGGCTTCGGACAACGTTTGGTTCTGCCAATAGTCCCTTTCTGTTCGAATTGATGACTGAATGTGACTCTGTCGAGAGGACCTTGGGAGAGCTACATACACTGATTACTACGACCAGCGCATACGCACACATCACATGCGAACAAATTTCAAATCCATGAACGGATAAGATGTTTGTGTGCGCATGCGCTGGCCATCAATTCAGTGTAGCTCTCCCAAGGTCCTCTTGACCGAGTCACATTCAGTCATCAATTCGAACAGAACGGGACTATTGGCAAAACCAAACGTTGCCCAAAGCCTGTTTTTAATACTTCAGCTTAACTGGTAAGTCTTCAAATTGAAGAAATTTTTGGATTTTAAGTTGATATTTACCCGCGATACTAAATCTGTCATGATCCTGTAAGCTACAATGCGAAGCCCCATTTAGCTATGCGTATGGGGCTGCTGGTCGCAGTTAGCTACACAGTATGCGTATGGGGCTGCACGCTGCTGGTCGCAGTTATCTCGCACAATACGTGTACTACCTCGCCGCCGTCGTACGGCGGCGGCTCTGGTACGAAACCATTATTGAATGATTACTAAGACATGAGAGCACTTTGGGGCGAGTAAGTCTCACAGTGTTAGTTATATGAAAGGTACTTTAACCTGAAACACAAACTAAGACAAGGATATTCAGGGAAACTTTTGAGGTAATACCAAAACTTTATATTATCTTTAATATTACCATAAAGTTGAGACTTATGATGGGGTTGAAATCTCACTAAACTGGGCGAAGTCTGGTTATTATTTTTTTTCTTCATCTTAAGAGCCTTAGATCTCTGTCTACTTTCCTGATTGTACTGTTTAGGAAGAAGAGTCATGTAGCATTAACTTGATCATGCTTGCATATCTGTTATGTATAATATGATATTGCCCACCCCACAGTAAAGGAATGGAAGAAAACTTTGATGATGCTCAGAATCTGTGTGTATCTATGCCCCAGGAGTAATCTGCATGTCTCTGAGAGCAACACTTTGGAAGAAGTTGTTGCTCCGAGAGGGTTAAGGTTACACAAACAGAGTGAGCAGTTGCAGTGCAATACACTGTGTCTAATGCTGTGTACTAACTGTATTGGGCAGTGTAAGTGCAGTGTAACTAGTGTACTAAGTGTAGATGATGGATTGATTTCGGTTCTCCATCATAAATTGATCAGCAGCATCATGTGCCAATGTCTTCTTGGTTCTGTACAGGTGGTGGCTGCCAGAGACATTCTCCCCTGCTCGCCCAAGCCACCCGTCGTGGTGAAGATCTCTCCCGACCTCTCAGAGAAGGATAAGGAGGACATTGCTGCCGTTGTCATGGACAAGAAGGTGATGAGGTGAAGGGGTTGAAAAGGGTGAAGGGGGTGGGGATGGAGGGGAGAGTGCCATACCATTAGGTACATATCACAGGTTGTCTGCACCTTGCATGAGCTTTGCTCTCTTCGATAATAGTTGAGGGTGTGACAGATGAGTTTAAGCGCTGAGTGACTCAATACCAGTCAACAATATCTGTGTCATTTGAGGAAGGGTGATTATCAGTTGTCCTTTCTTCAAATTGCATCTGTGAGACAAACTGCCATCCATAGTGAGCACAGTGTCAAGTGCTGTGTATTTCTTCAACAAGTCTCTTTTAACTCTTCAAACATGGTTCATGATTTAGATTAATTTGTATACGTGCATTTTGTTAAACAATTCCAAGCACTGCGCTTCAGATATTGTAGTTTTCTATCTACATTTATGTAATCATTGATTTCCTTTTGTTTGATATTGTTCTAAATGCATTCACAGTTGCTTTGGATTTTTTATTTCTTTTTCATTGCCCCCCCCCCCCCCCCCAAAAAAAAAAAGAATAAAATAAAATGCACATATAATTTATTATGTTCTTTTAAACCAGTGTATATGTGTTCATATTTCTCCCTTTTTCATGTCTCTGATTTTTTTTTTTTCATGTCGGTCCTTTACTATCATTTGATGTATGCTGAAATTTATGATTCTCTGAGTTCATATTGCCATATTTTAATCAAATTTCATGAAAATCATTCCCATGGTACTTTTGTAGAATGGAGTTGGAGGCATCATAGTGACAAACACCACCATCAGCAGACCGGACACCCTCCAGGGAGTGCACAAGGGCGAGACAGGGGGGCTGAGTGGTACCCCTCTTAGGGAACTCTCCACAGCAACGGTCAGGGACATGTACAAACTGACAAAAGGTGAAGCAGCCTGTTCAGGACAGTTACCATAGCACAGAGTGTTTACAAGTTTTAAAGACACACAAAACATCTTTTTATGACCATCATAGCTTAGATGCAGTGATATGCAGTATCCATCAGATGAGATCAGTCCAAACTATGCCTTTTGTATTTTATTGTACTATCATGACTGATGTGTGTGTGTGTCTGCTCACACACATACACTTACACTGATAATCAGTTACATTTGAATTTCACTAAACAGGGCAATCACATGAAAATGAAAACTTAAAAATAATAATAATAATAATATTTCTAGTTGCCAGTATTGGTGTTGAGGACATGCAGCATTGTGCCTTGACAAAGTATTTGATGAGCCTTCTGCTTTTGACATTTTGAGAGTATCTTTGAATCAGTTAGTTGATGGTAGAGGTAATACAGCCTTACTTGGAGTTGTCAATGTTGTGTTTTCTTTCTTTTCTTTTCTTTTAACTACTTGTTGCATCTATAGTCAACAGATTAAAACAGATCTGACAGACGACACTAGAGAAAATGTGTATAGACTGTTATGTGTTTTATGTCATTGCTTTCAATTTCTCTCCACCTACACTGTTTACACTCTCATTTACATCATTGAAGGTCAATTGCCGATCATTGGAGTGGGCGGAATAAGCAATGGGCAACATGCATATGAGAAGATCAGAGCAGGTGCCTCTCTAGTTCAGCTGTACACCGCATTTGCATATGAGGGTCCTCCTCTTCCGGCCAAAATCAAAAGAGAATTGGAAGAATTACTGAAGTAAGTAATGAGTTGTTATTGTTGTTGTCATTGTTGTCGTCGTCCTCATCGTTGTCGTCGTTTGGTGTGTTGTTGTTGTTGTTGTTGTTTTTTTAAATGATATTGATATACAGTCTGATTCTTACAGCTGTTTGATTGATTGATTTTATTTCCGCAAACTAAAATATGTACATCACTTCATATTGTATATAATACAAAGAAATTAATCACAAAAGTACATGAAACTGTGACTGGATGGCCCTACTCAGCTCTGCCCTCGTGATGGAGCTGTTCTACTGAGGGGTCCAGAAGAAAACACACTTGGTACATCCGAAATTAACATACAAATTTTTATCGACATAAAACTACACAACACAAAATCTAAATAACATCCATGATTACACTTCAGTTATTCTGTTAGCTGTTTACTAGTATCCTCCAATAGTTGCAGTCTTGCTGGTCAGAGCAGAGCAACAGCCCTACAGGCATTAACGCTTGAGTTGTTTTTGTAGAAGCTGCATTAATTGTAGCTTATAATCATTGCCAATGTTTTATGGACACAGCACTATGGTGTATTTATTAAGGTACACAAAAGAAATACTGCATTTCATGATCTTATGATGCTTCATTGCATTGAGATATTTAATCAGTATCATTCTTCCGTGTGTGAATCAACACATTAGCTTTCAAATTTTTGCCAGTATGTGGATGTATCCTTTTTAATAATAACCTTGTCATGCAGACAAGGTCTTGCTTACTTACTTATTGACTGTTCAAATGCCCCAAGTCTAAGACTGCCAAGGGAGGTACATATATGCAGGGCTCGACAGTAGCAATGGTCCAATGGCCTGGGGTCACTAAAAATTGATGTTTTGCCACCAAATTTCCGAAAGGGTTATCCTTTGGTGCCCCAAACAGGCAGCTGAAATTGAAGATAAGATTTTGTATTTCCTTTTATTTCAGGCCACTTCATTTCTCTTCTTTCTTTTTTTTTTTCCTTCAAAATTTCAAACTCAAAGATTTTAATGGCTTGAAATGGTCATCAGAGAAAAATGTTAGTGTTGAGCCCTGATGTATGTGATGTACACGTTATATTAGCAGATGACTTGAATTGCAAGTGATGATACTAAATAGTGTTGTTACACATCCTCTCATGTATGTGAAATTATTTCTTTATGATCTTTCAGGAGGGACGGCTTTAATTCGGTGGCCGAGGCTGTGGGGGCAGACCACAGGTAGCAGACAGTGGGCGGGAGAGAGAGAGACCAGTCTCCGGAACGTCCGACGATACTGGTACTTAATGAACCATGGTTGCTATGTGATGTATTGGCAGTTGGTGGTGTGTCTGTGCCTCAGGATGTGCCTACTTTGCTACTATAAATGTTTGCTTATTTCGTCTCCATTGCTTCAGAATCAGTGCCAGTATTCAGGGTTTGCCATCATTAACAATGACATCATTAGGTTTTTCTAGTCTTTTATACTCCTGCATCCATTGCCAGGTCCACATGTATAATGATTTGAAACAAACCAAGAAACTAACCAATCAACAGACACACAAAGCAAATAAAACTGACTAGTACTGAATAACAGTACTATGTGTAGCCCAGTGAAATCTAATATGATTTCAGTCACATCAGCAGAGTCTGATGAGGTTTTTTTAGAAGTGGAAGTGGATGAAATGCTGTTTGAGTTTATATATCTGAGTGTGCAGTTTCTGGCTTATACAATGTGTGCTTCTGCTGACAAATGTACACAGCAAAATTAGCAGGAAAATATTGGGGAGTGCGGTTGTAGTCACAAAAGTTCAATGCTTTGTAAAGAGCAATAAAGCTCCTGGTGTGAGGGAAAACTGTATTCAGTATTACATAGGATCAGGTACATATTTCTTTTTGTAAGCTTTTCTTTTTTAAGCTTGAGCATATTCTCCCTGTTGTGTTGCATCAAAGGATGAATAAAATTCTGCAAGCCTTTACATTGTAGATGGGTGTAAACAGACAAAATAGTAGGATTTTTATTGTGATCCAAATACCGCAATTTTTTGCACCCATTCAAATGGAGACAAATATTGCACCGATTGCAGATCGGTATATTTTGTCAACCAAACTGGGCATGCCTGACATCTACTGAAATGATGACCCTTTCCCATGTGTTCTGCATGTGCTTTTGATGATGGGATAGAAGATACAGAGATTTTTGCTCTGCCATTCAGACACCCACTGCAGTGCAAATTATTGCGCTATTCCTAAAAAAAAAAAATTGTGATAATTTCACAATAATCTCAAGATCTTTTCTGATTTGGAGCATGACATTGATCACGCCAAATAATGAGATGTTTATGTCCACACTGGCAAAAATCTAGGGACAGGGATCGTGTTGCAGATCTCATGATTTGGATTCATTGAATTGCATCTGTGTGAATAGCACTACTGTATAACACTGAAAATTTAGAGGGCAAAGTGTCACAGACTGTGGCAACCAATTTGTGACATTCCTCCATTAGCAAAAGGCATGGTTTTGAATTGTGAGAAGGTGTGTTTTTGCTATTAACTCTATGGAAGTGAGACTGCATTAATAATCAGTATCATGATAGACTATATGACAGACCATGTGACAAAAAGGAACCAGCCTGTGATTTGAACCCATCACCGTCAACTTATTAATACCAGGCAGTGATGCTACCAGCTGAGCTGCAGCCAGTTTATGGCAGTGGCATTGTGAACGTGGAACAAATACCCCTATACAAAATTGATTCAGATCGATCAATGCAATATAGTGTATAGAGAGCTATAGCAGGAATATCTTTCTCTACTTGTACTCTCTCGAGACAAAAAAGAGTTGATGTCTTCATAGTAGCGTTTCAAATTATGCAGAGTAAAGTCACGTACTCATGAAGTAGATTATTTTGGTAAGAGCTGAAAGATCTGTTATATCTGAACGCATTATGTACTTGTCACAAAGTACAGGTATTCCTTCAAAATACATGTATTTTTGAAAAAAAGTTACACAGAAAAGACTACAGAATGATGGGAGACAAGACACATTTCAAATACCTTTAGCAGTTACACAGTATGTCCCAGTAGCATTGTACTGTCAAGGAGTATGACTCAGTTAAAATGTAAATCCTGGGTATGGTGTGGGAACTGTACTGGAATCAAACATTGTAGAATGTTTACTACTGTACATTGCTTTCATTTAACATGGCTACGTGGAGCAAGTCTGCACAGACTTTGCTTGTTTGTGCAAAAATGAAATGTCAATGGTTTGGATATAGGTACTTTGTCTTGCAGGGATCCATGTGGAAACACTGCCGCCACACCAGTATTATCTTTTTTGAAGCCGAGGTGAAATGAGTGAGACAAAGCATCAAGGTGAATAGAAGGGGACACAAGTAAAATTTCTTGCGCAAGCTTTGGAAGGTCCAATCTAATGTTAATCCAGTTAACATCTAAGATTCATATGTGGTGGTCTATAGATTATACATGTATTCTCTTGTGATTCCATCAGCCAGTTGGAAATCATCTTGTTGCAGTTCAGTCCAAGGGGTAACAAAGAAATGTCCAGATTAACCGCAGAAAGGAAACCGGAACTTTGTCAATCCTTTTATGCGATTGGCTGATATGCTGAAGGCCAATTAAGGTCAATTATACCAATGTGACAATAGGATTGGGGAAATACTGACAGACAGTTCGCCTGTAATGCAAACAGCTGTTCTTTTTGTATTTTAGAACAAGCCTAGGGCAAGCTTTCTGGGTGTAAGGACCAACCTTAGTTCTCACTGTGTGCATACAATTTGCATGTTTTAGCAAACCAGTCTATTAGAAAGCTGTGAAGTGGCACTGTATCAAGACTTACTAAATCTTATTTTTGAGGAAGAGTGCCTTGATGCTGGAACATAGGTGTACATCCATGTTTTAAGCCCTGAGCACTTGAACTGCTCATGGCTGAACCCACTCCCATGTCACTAAACCACCTTTGGCCACTGTT
Source organism: Diadema setosum (assembly GCF_964275005.1). NCBI lineage: Eukaryota > Metazoa > Echinodermata > Echinoidea > Diadematoida > Diadematidae > Diadema > Diadema setosum. The sequence goes on along the minus strand of NC_092693.1, from coordinate 8,599,747 downwards.
GCATTGTACACATATGGGGTGTGGGTTTGTGGAAATGTGCTTCTCCGCATGGTTTATATCATCCCTGTAGCACCATACTGTCCATTTTAATTTCCAATGGTGGTGCAAAATTAGCTGTTTCTTTCAGTGAAATGAGGTTGAGATTGCAAGAAATTTCTAGTTGATAAATGGTTAATATTTGAAATGCTTCTAGAAGGTAATCATGTTTGTTGGAAAACGGGATAATCTCTTTTATTTTTGTCAGTATGGTATGGTTTGTACACCAGCATACAAGATAATGCTTTGAAATATTAAAGGGAAACTTCCATTATATCTCGGTGTATGCCCGATACAGCGAGATTCCTGATATAACATGGTAATTTTGCAGGTCCCATTCCTTTTACATTCTTTTGTTATTAATCCCTGATATGGCAAGATACTCGATATAACAAGAAAATTTACAATGGTCCCAATCAGCTCGACCTGCTAAGTCTGTGTGATTTGGGGCACTCCCTTAACCCATTTAGGGTGAGCTGATTCTCATGTAACATACAAAATGTACATTTCTAATAGACATCTGCTGGAGTATACTCGGGACTAGTCTCGAACTTCTTCTCCATTGACAAGAGAACTTGTAAACCACCTTGATTTGGGTACTAAATGCACCTCATGAGATGCATGTAATACATGAGCATCTATCTCCCTGACTGCTTCTTGGAATTGACCTCATTTCAGTGTTTGACTGTTTTCTGTCTTGGCAATAGACACCACAAAGAAACAAAAGTGCATTTTGGCACCTCAGGGCACCTTTGAAGCAGGAAGGAACTTGTCACAATTTGCATTACATTTTATTTTTTTTAATTCCTGGTACACTGCTAATGTTAATAGTGCTGTGTTTCATCAATGTGATATGACAGAGCTACCTTTTCACCAACTACTTATGATCCAGAAGGAAATACGTTGTACATGTAGTTCTTTGTGAAAGATCTGAGGTTTAGTGGAAAGATACTGGCTGTACAAGTACAGTGTATAATGGATGTAATAATATGTCAGAGGGACAGTTACTGCAAGAGTCTTATTACAAATGTGATTCAACTGTGGTACTTTTGTAGGCTGGAATATTTTACGTTTTTATGTGCCCAGCATTTTTGACAAGAGCAAAATCATGACATAAATTGTACAATGTACACAATAAATGGCAGGACGTGACTATTACCATGTATATTTATGTGTAGTGTTGTTTGTTTGAGTGTGTGCCTTCCTGATTGTGAAGCATTGTACATGTATATGTAAAAAAAAAAAAAAAAAAAAAAAAAAAAAAAAAAAAAAAATGTAGGCCATTGCAAGACATACATGGCATTATTATTATTATTAAAAAAAAAAAAAGAAACGAAAAAAAAAAAAAAAAGCAGTGTAAAATGTGACTGGAACATACCAGGCTGAGTTTCCATTTAAATACTAATTCCCAGAATTTTGAGCTGGTACAGCAGACTCCCGTTATAATGAAGTCTTGGGACCGGCAGTTTTCTTTCATTATATCTAAATTTCGTTATAACTGAACAAATGAACAATAAAAACACATCGAGTGGATAGTGTTGCTGCCTGAATTTTTGCTTCTTTGTAACCGGAATTTTGTTATAACCATGTTCGTTATAATGGGAGTGCACTGTATACAATACAGCTGTACATAACTTCCTTGTTTCAATACTCCTCATGACACAGTGTGACACAAATTTTCAGAAACATCAATTACTGGTCTTGGAAAGAAATTCATCACTTTTTTATTGGCCTTGCCACAGAATGTCACAGAAAATTTGTTGATAAACAGACACAAGTACAGTTTTAATGCAGCACCCATTACTGCAACATTGACTTTAACTCTCTTTCTTTCTTTTTTTTTTTTTAAGTTTACACTAAATCGCAGACAAAACAATAATTGTAAGTATTGTTAATTACAAAATTATAACATAAAAGATATCACAGACATATTGAAGTGATCATGTCCAAGGCAGAGAAACCTCTTGGCTGAGATTGAAAGTTCCGAGTTCTCACTGTTACAAGCAAGTCATGCACAAATTTCAGGACGTAGTAAATGTAATTAATACAGTGTATATACTGTATGTCAAAAAAAAAAAAATTACAACAGTACCCTCCACAACGATGACTTAAAAAATAGTGAATTAATCCAAATACAATATCAGGGTATGAAACTATAACTCATTGCCCACATCTTACAGAAAACCCCTTCAATTTGCTTCAGTGGGCAAAGAGAAATGAGGAATTTTGTAGAGCATGTCAGGAATCTCTTCTCTCCAAGTTCTGTCTATTGTGTTCACACATTAATATGCAGTTCCAAGAGCATCCAAGTGCTAAACTTGGAAGAATCAGACTCATGACATGCTTTACAACAATCCACATTTCTCTGTGACCACTTAACCAAATTGAACGGGGTTGCAAACTAGAGCTAAGATGTTATATTTTAAGACCCTGAAGTAGCATGTAGATGGTTTAATCATATTGGGTGTTATCAATACGAAAATCCGATTGTAATTTTTTTTTTTTTTTGGAAATACTGTACAGTATGTACTTGTATGTGGGACGAGGCAAGCTTCTAAACATCACACATGCCCATGCACAGTTCCGTTTCTTCTTTGTCATGGAGACCTGGCAGAAAAGGGAGGATATGTGGCAATTGTACAAGCTTGGAAACATGATGGAAGAGTATGACTTGGTGAATACAATGTACTGTATACACCATCTGCAGGAAAGGGAAAGCTGTACACCTGTAGGATTGTACACATACGAAGATGCATACAAACACAGCCCATCTTGCACAGTCACACCAACCTCATATCATCATCTGACCTGTAACAAAATAGTGCAGTTCGACCAGCTCACCCCCACAAACAGCAAGAAAACCATGGCACCCAGATTCTCAGAGATGAGTTAGGATATCCACTGACGGTGCCACTGCCATGTTCAAATGGGGAGACAAGTTAAGTTTTCACAATTTTTTTTTTTACATGTTCTTAGTATTAAATCAAATGCTAACCATATCTTAGAATTCAAAACTGTGATTACACTTGTACTGTACTGCCTGCAAGGAAACTCGATATCGAGGTAGGATCTCTGTTGCATGAACATTTTAATATCTATCTCACAGAAACTTATTCTCATGAAAAAACATTGGAAAATGAGACGATAATTCAGAACTTGGCAGCAAAGTGTCCAACATACACATCTGCCTACAAGGAGAGTACATAGGGGCTCCTATGTGCTTGGAGTCATATACACAATTCCATGTATTAACTGCACTTGTTGAAAAAAAGATAAATGCTCATAGTAATGATGTAATGACAATTTTTATACAGCACATAAGACATGATACATTATCTCTTTGCTGTAATAGATGTGTGTGAAAGTAACAGAACAATCAAGAATACATGTATGTGTCATATCCATACCCATTATCTTATTTCTGGGCCAATTAGAAGCACAGTTGTGGAGGGTAATCAATGAAAATGGTAGTAGACACCTTATGTTACTAGTTTTTCTCCTTCATCTTGCCTATTGTACTGGGATCACCTTAATGGACCAAATAGAAGAGAACACAGTCATGATCAGATGATCTCACTAGACTGCAAAAAAACTGAAAGATGTATCATCTCTTCAAATGCATCTACAGAAACCTGCATTCTTTGTTTTCATGATGACCAGTATCTAGCAGCCATGCGCACATCTACAAGAGCTATCATTTGACCACTTGACGCACCAGTATTTGACAACCTGCGAATCACGAGGAAAGAGAAGAGCTATACCGCTGGGCTGACAGAGGCCTGGTGGCCTGGCACACCTACTACGTGTGTAGCAGTGGGCTCAAATAGCAGTACAGCCAAATAATGAAAACTGATCTCACACAGGACAAGGTCTATACCCTGGTAATCTTGACTGCTAACCATCACCAACTTGGCTGCCTGTATGTGGCAGTGACTTTTTCATTCCAAGTTTGCAACCGAGGATGACCACTCATCAAATTCAAATATCACAACCTGAAATATGCAAAAATGCCATTCTAGCACATCTGCCACAGACAACTTGATTAGTTGGAATTAGATTTTTGTTCTACATTTTTGGGCATTCTATGGATTTCACATACAAATTATGACATACAACCCAGCATAAGGTGATCTTGATGGGACTAAGGAAAATACGTCAACTTAAGCAATATTCAACTTCTGGGTGTAAAGAGGTATGACACACAAAAGGCTTTGAATGTAAGTTGGGACATTTAATTTTTGTCAACTTTGCGATTATTTTACATTGCAGGTCTCGGCTTACTTGGAGTTTACTGTAGGCCTGGTAATACAGCAGAGAGAGAGAGAGAAAAAAAATGAGATGACAGCAAGGTGGACAAAACACAATTCAAAACCATACAGTGTAAAGTTTGTGAGATGTAACACCACAACTTCTACTGTAACATTTGTGTCTATTACAATTCATGTGGATCTTTCCTAATTAATGCCTATACATTCATCAGTCAACAAAACTAAATGGATGTTCATCCTTTTCTTCTCTCTCTTTGTCTGGTAAGAATATCAAATGACTGACATCATCAACATCAGCAGGCAGGAATGGAAACATGTATGAGAAGCTCTCTACGAGTGAATTTCATGTGAGATATCCATCTGCTTAAAATGGTGAGGGAGCTTCTGGAAATAATTACAATTCCTAACCAATGTACAAGCTACATGCATACAATGAAGTGACATGAGAAATGATACAACACTGGCCCAGCAGGTCCTATGAGGATGAACTGCTGCCTTTCTTCTGCTTCTTCTTTTCTGCCTCTTCCTCTTTCTCCTTCTCGATCTCCGCTACGTACTTCTCAACTTCCGACACTTCGTACATCTGGGGAAGAAAATTACAGTAGACAGAGTATGAATGGTACCTGCTCGAAGTATACCATCTACAATGTATGATGGTTACAAATACATCATAGAGTACTGAAGTGTGATGTCATAGCCATTCATTGCCATAGAAACTGGTTCTAAACAACCTTACGTAGGTCGAATATCTGTGAATGCAATGACTGCCAACAATGGGATCATCACTTCAGTACTCTATACAGGGCTGCACACTGGCGCCGGTCCGACGGTCAAAGACCGGTAAAAGTCACTGTCGGACCGGTAACTTTTCAGGAAATCCACAAGTTACCGGTCCCGACATGACCAGTAAAAAAAAAGAAAGCATTGGTGGGGTCAGTAGAAAGAAAAAGAGCAGCCCCGATCAGGGAGAAACAGAATGCAAGATATCGCACTGTTCAACAAGTTTTACGCAAGTTTTCGTTTATGTCTACCGGTGCACTTTGTACAGTAAACATACATTAGTTTTGAGCACTAGCAGTCGACCAGTTATTCGCCCTCGCTTGCGCATTTGGCGCTGCTCACGCACTGCCATGCAATGCAATACATGCAGAGCATGTACAGTGTAACTGCTTTTCGTTTGCTTGCGATCGGCGGTCATGCCAGACAAGAAGCATTGATAGAAGCGCACGCATTTCTGGGTCATTTTACTCATAATTTTTTTTTTTTAAACTCAAGATCGATCCGATCCCGGCTTCGCAGCAGCGTGGCAGTTATGTTAGAACTAATTTACTTGTGTCGATTTTTAGAAAAAGTAAAAACACATTCGATATTCAGCGATACAGTAAATGGATCTGATTGCGTTCATTTTCATTTTACACAGTCATTTCACAAATGAATATTTTCATTCGCTCAGAATGGTCTCATAATGAAGATAGGCGCAAAAAGGATCACGAAATCGGCTCTTCCGTGTACTTTTTATGAACGCATGCACAAAATGTGAATAGATAATACTAGGGAGGAAAAAAAATCATGAAATCATGGCAGTCCCGCTTACATATTTGAGGTAGAAATCGTCCCAAAAAGGATCATGAATTCGACCGGCCGCGTCGTATCTTTCAAAAGCATATGTGCGAAATGCGAAGAGATTATAGAGGAGAAAAAAAAAAATAAAGGACGCATTTTGGTGAGTGCATCATAAAAGATTACAGCCGAATAACAATTCATGAAATCAACGCAATCCCGTTGAAATTTGAGGAAATAATAGGCGCAAAAAGGATCTTGAATTCAGTCCTGCATGCCGTGTTGGTTATCAAAAACGCATGCACAAATGCGACGAGATTATCGGGAGAAAAATAAAAAAACACATTTTACCCTTCTGGTGCGTGCATCATAAAATATTACATCTGAAGTAGTTCATGAAATCGCCACAATCCCGCTGATATTTGAGGTAGAAATAGGCGCAAAAAGGATCGTGAATTCGGCCGTGTCGTATACCTTTAGAACGCATGTACGAAATGGGAAAAGATTAGCGGGAGAAAAATAAAGGACACATTTTCACCCCTTTTGACGCTTGCATCATATAGATTACAGCCGAATAGTAATTCATGAAAATTTCGCAATCCCGTTGGAATTTGAGTAAACAATAATAGGCGCAAAAAGAATATCGAATTCGGCCCTGCATGCAATGTATAATTTTGAAAACGCAATTATCGGGAGAAAAATAAAGGACGCATTTTCAACCCTTCTGGTGAATGTATCACAAAAGATTTCAGCCGAAATAATTAATGACATATCGCGCTAAAAGGATCGTGAATTCGGCCGTGACGTATAGGCATGTACGCAATGCGAAGTGATTATTGGGTGAAAAATACAGGACACATTTTCAAACCCTTTTGGCCCGTGCATCATAAAGATTAGAGCCGAATAATAATTCATAAAATCATCGCAATGCCGTTGAAGTTTGAGGAGACGATTAGGCGCAAAAGAATCATGATTTTTGGCCGTGTCGTGTATCTTTTAAGAACGCATTTACGAAATGCGAAGAGTTTATCGGGGAAAAATAAAGGACACATTTTCAACCCCTTTTGGCATGTGTATCATAAAAGATTGCATCCGAAGTCATACATGAAATCATCGCAATCCCGCTGATATTTCAGGTAGAAATAAACGCAAAAAGGATCGTGAATTCGGCCGTGTCGTATACCTTTCAAGAATGCATGTACGGAATGCGAAGAAATTATGGGGAGAAAAATAAAGAACGCATTTTCAACCATTCTAGCTGGTGCGTGCATTACAAAAGATTACATCAGAAGTAATTTATGAAATTGCCACAATTCGGCTGATATTTAATGTAGAAATAGGCGATAAAAGGATCGTGAATTCAGCCGTGTCGTATACGCATGTACGAAATGCGAAGAGATTATTGGGAGAAAAATACAGGACACATTTTCAACCTTTTTTGGCCCGTGCATCATAAAGATTACAGCCGAATAATAATTCATGAAATCATCGCAATCCCGTTGAAGTTCGAGGAAACAATAGGGGCAAAAAGAATCATGATTTTTGGCCGTGTCGTAATCTTTTAAGCACGCATTTACGAAATGCGAAGAGTTTATCCGGGAAAAATAAAGGACACATTTTCAACCCATTTTGGCGCGTTATCATAAAAGATTACAGCCGAAGTTATTCATAAAATCATCGCAATCCCGCTGATATTTGAGGTAGAAATAGGCGCAAAAAGTATCATGAATTCGGCCATGTGGTGCATCTTTTTAAGAACGCACTTACGAAATTGGAAGAGTTTATCGGGAAAAATAAAGGACACATTTTCAACCTCTTTTGGCGCTTGCATCATAAAAGATTACAGCCGAAGTAATTTATGAAATCGTCACAATCCCGCTGATATTTGAGGTAGAAATAGGCGCAAAAAGTATCATGAATTCGGCCATGTGGTGCATCTTTTTTTTTTAAGAACGCACTTACGAAATTTGAAGAGTTTATCGGGAAAAATAAAGGAAACATTTTCAACCTCTTTTGGCGCTTGCATCTGAAAATATTACAGCCGAAGTAATTTATGAAATCGTCACAATCCCGCTAATATTTGAGGTGGAAATGGGCGCAAAAAGGATTGCGAATTCGGCCCTGCATGTCGTGTACCTTTCAAGAACGCATGCACAATGCGAATAGATTATCGGGAGAAAAATAAAGAACCCCTTGAAGCGCGTGCATCAGAAAATATCACAGCTAAAATAATTCATTAAATCGTCGCAATCCAACTGACCACCAAGAGCAGGTTACGCAGCAAGTTCGTGCGCCGATGTTTAGAAAAAGTCACAAACGCATTTGATACAATCTGATTTTGTTCATTATCATTTTACACTGTAATTCACAAACAAACATTCTATTTTTTCCTATCTTTTTTAAAATTTCTTGTCCAATAAATAATGCGAGTTTTAAAAAAAATATTAATCTGTAAAATGTACATGGGTAAGGGGGTACGTCCATAAAAAAACAAGAAAATAAGTTTGCAAGTCATTTAATGTTTTTTTTAGGTTGTCGTTGTTGACCGGTAAATTTTCTGTTCGGACCGGTAAAAAATGGTAAAACGGGGAATTTACCGGTCCGACAGAGACAGGTTGGACCGGCAGAAAAAATGGGTTAGTGTGCAGCCCTGCTCTATAGCTCGTCAATTTTCTTGTTGGGATTGAATACATAAACCACAACTCTCATTAGGAGGTAACTAGCAAGATTACTATGTCTTGATACATTACTTCTGTTACATCTACATATACAGTCAAACCTGTCTATAGCGGCCACCCAAAGGAAACAGAAAAGGTGGCCGTTATAGACAGGTGCCCGCTATAGACAGGTAATCCAACATTGTGTGCATTGCTTACATGTACATGTGTCATCGTTGTATCCTTACATGTACATGTATGTGTGTACGTATGCACACACCGTGTGTTTCATGTCGGTGTATATGAAATTGTTGCGCACTAGTATGTGTATTGTCGTGAAGAAAGCTTAACACTAATGCATTATTATGACTGAATAAGGGATGGATGCAATGTCAACATTGTTTCCTATTAAATGACCTCATGAATGATTTATGACACAGTACAGTCAAACCTGTCTATAGTGACCGCCGTCTATAGCAGCCACCTGCCATATGCAACCACTAAAAACACATTCCCCTCGGAGAAAAGCCATGTTGACAGCCCTGTCTGTAACGACCACCTGTCTGCATTGGCCACTTCTTTTGTCTCCATTGGGTGGCTGCTATAGACAAGTTCGACTTGTCAACCTGAATAACATACAACCTGAATAACTGACCTTGAGAGGCTCGCCTCTCCTCATGACGGCCAGCTCGATGTTCTTCGCTCCAGACTGGACCACCTCCAGCAGGGCTCGGACCGCCAGCTTGACCGTCTCTCTCTCAGACTGGACAATCTCATCAGAGTAATGCTTCTCCAGGAACTCCCGCACGGTTTTGGCACTGCGACCAATGGCATTGGCCTGACAACAAAAAGAACATAATACAAACTAACAACTTTACCTCCTGTGAATTTTGAGGTGTGAAATGGAGCTGGCATCACAGACTCCTAGTAAAATTATAACATATGATCATGGAGTGCCATAACATGATACACCTTTGTTGCACATCTGTCACTATCATAAGGCAAGGAGGGAGATTTATAATTGAGGATATGTTCTGTAATGGTAAAATTCCAGTGTAGTAACAAACATGAAGTATACAGATCAGAAAGAAAAACAGATAAAATTTTTGTTACATTACAATCTATACAACTCAAAAGCATTTTTCCCCCTTTCTTTTCACTTCTCTGAATGCACCCTAGATTAATTCATCAACACAATTTCAAGTGTAAAAATCATTCATTTAACAGAAAGAGACTCCTGTGTATGTGTGACTGGCGCTAAATTTAACCAACAAGATTGTGATTGATATTCAAAACCATGAATAACATGAAAACAATGTCACCCTCAATATCATGAGGTCTGTAAGTCCGATCAGCTCCTTCAACATCATTCGGGTATTTGATTAACCCTTTTAGCATCACAAGGTTTTGTGTAAAGTTAGCCCAGCCTGTGGTAGCCTGTTTCACTGAATGCAGTTATAAATCTTACAGTTTTCATGACTTTGGAGACACTGATTGCATACATTGTAATTACAATTGTATGTAAGTTGAATCACAGGGTTGCATGATACAGGTATGACATAAACCAGGTTAAGGGGCGAATGGGTCAACCCATTACCTTCCACGAATGGTAGGTGCCAGCAGGATCTGTTTGATACAGCCTTGGTGAGCCATCATAGTCAAACCCCACAATCAAGGTGGAGAGACCAAATGGTCGACGTCCATTGCTCTGTGTGTAACGCTGACAGGAGGGAGGGAGAAAAAGACATTGTCACATTTTGCAGTTTTACCACGAGTTACATCACTCTATAATTACAATATCAAATCACTAATAGATGTCATGACTGGCCTGGCATGGAGCTCACAATCTGAGACAAAAACAGTGTAACATAACTGTTGAAAAACATTCAAAAATAATAACAAAGCACACAGAAACATGTATCAGAGTGCCAAGATCCTACAAGTATGATAATCTAAATGTGCATAGTTTAATCAACTATACAGTACAGTGAATACACTTTGTACAAGTGTATGCCTTAAATTCTGTTTTGAGATACACATGCAGTAAGAATACATCTAAAAGAAATGCAAACAAATTGCTCATTATTCTAGATCATATCAATGAAAGAGGTTTCACTGGACCATAGACTAGGTAGAACAATAAAAAGGAGAGCTTTTTATGACTACTTAGTATGTGAAGCACATACATTGTATTGTCACTGTGTGCTGTGTCTTACCTGTTTAAGTTGGGCCATAAATCTTGTGATGTATTCTACTGTGACAGGATCCTCCACGGTTAGTTTATGACTCTGACACTCGATGCGAGCCCTATTAATCAGGATTCGAGCATCGGCTGTTAAACCTACAGGGTAAAGAATCAGAATTCAGTCAGAAAATGGTGTGACCACTGAAAGTGTGACACAGGACTTGTATGCCTTTACAACCATGGATCTTTACGCATTTACACGAGTCCCACAATGTTTAGCTGACAAAAGAATTAATGACTAAAATAAAGGTGAATCTATATATCAATTATTAATTCAATTTGTGCAATGGCACACACACACACACAAAAAGAAAGAGACATGTTACCAGCAATAGTCAACTGAAATTGTACCTCAACAACAGTATGTGTTACATACCTTTCCATATTATATTATGTGGCACTAAATGGCTTCAACAGGAGGGCTATTACCTCTGACATCCTTTGATGTTATCTCCTGAAACAGTCAATGGCAAATGCACTTTGCTTAAAATTCCATTTTCTTCATGCATTTCCAACATACGATTTAGTCTTTTGGTTGTGCCACGGCCCTCCTGCAAGCTGCAGTTGGTGATGGGTTCATGTCTCACTGCATAATTTTCAGTACTCTTTGAATTCGTAGATCAAGCATCTGATTCTGTACATCAGTGGAAAACATAACAAAACTTGAATGACATTAACTTGTCGCTCTTGCTACAACTCTTTCAGCGCAATAATACACCTGCAAAGGCACACATAATTCACCTGCAAAAGCCATGCAGACATGGTCATCAAGGACACAGATCTTCCTAACTGTCCTCTCCTCTTGAAGCTTGGCTACAGACTTCTTCTCCACGCCGAGGACAACTAGGTCATTTCCTCGCACACCGACCTGAAATCATCAGAAGAAAAATGATCACTGTGAATAATGCAAGGAAGGGAGAAGGGGGAGGAGATGACAGAAATAACTCATAATCTTAGTGTCTCACATACAGTGCGTTTCTCTTTACACAACACTCTCAACAGTCAACACAACACAAAAAGGCTCGGCTCGGCTTTAATCATCTTAAAGTAGTAATTAGATGTTCGACTGCACACAAAAACAGTTACATACAATGTAGGTTTCTACATCACATGTAGCCAGCAGTCAAATTTTGGATAGCATTATGGTCGAATTATGGATGGCTTGATTTAATACTAGTCTAATCAACATCACTGGTGGTGATATTTGGCACTCATGTGTACATCCATTATTTTGCACACACGGCTTGCCAGAAATTCTGCTCGAGCGTTGCACAGCACTGTGAGTTATGACAAGGGTGGATTGACATCCTTTTTGCCATAATGATATCCTGTCCCATCACTCCAGCAGTAGATTTTCTGTATCAGTATTGAGATAGAGTAAAACCACCAGTTTTTGGACACTTAAGCTTTTCTGCAATATTTGTTCAACTCAAATGATACATACAAAATTATATCTACAACAATGTATGTTGAATATATATGAAACTACTTTTATCTCAATGTTGATTTTGTAAATACATCATAGAATTTCACAAAATCCCAAAATCTTATCATACCTTTTGACCTTTGACCTTTGACCTCATGACCCAAACTTTCACCAGAGAATCATAATTGGGTAATACATGTATACACTAAGTTTCAAGAAAATATCTTCAGGCATTCAATAGATATGGTAGAAATAGTGAAATTTTATGTATTTGACCCTGACCTTTTGACCTTTGACCTTCGACCTCATGACCCAAACTTTCACCAGAGAATCTTAATTGGGTAATACATGTATACACTAAGTTTCAAGAAAATATCTTCAGGCATTCAATAGATATGGTGGAAATAGTGAAATTTTATGTATTTGACCTTGACCTTTTGACCTTTGACCTTGAGCATGTGCACCCAAAAGTTGATAGGCACAACTTCACCCCCTAATACACATACATGCCAAGTTTCATTAGGATACCTCAACAGGTTTTGATAGTTACCTTGTCCACAAAATTCATTACGGACGGACGGAAGGACGGACGGACAACCCGAAAACATAATGCCTCCGGCACCACTTCGTGGCGGAGGCATAAAATATGGTGATTTAGTAGTAAAAATAAATATCTAAATTTGTTTAAATGTAACGTTACTAACCGCGGAATTGCCCATAGGGGAAATTACAGAATACCGGCTAAATTAGCATATTGATGCGTATAAGAGCCGCCGGAGGCAGGGCTGAGGGCCCCGCCTCTGGTGGCTCTCCCTTAGAGAAAAATTTCAGCCTGAAGGGCTGAAATTTGTCTTTCCCGTCGTTTGGGTAGATTGGGTAGATTGACCACACAATTTTAATGAAAATTGAGTGGTTTTGGAGGAAAACTGCTCTAAATCAAGATAACTCAAGTAAATCGACGATAAAGAAAATCAAGCCAATTTTGACGGAACTATTTTAGACAAGATGACATCATCACAGCTGGCAGACCTTCTTCCTTTCACACTCTTTTCGACACAAGTCATTCACGATCAATCACACTAAACTAGCGCGTATATGCGTATTGTTAAGAGACAATTGTGCGCTCAACTGCTATATGTACTGTACACTGTTCTAGCATTAAAACATGCGCGCGTTCTGCAGACTCAATACGCACTACCACTGCCATACGCATGCATCAGCTGTTATGTGTACTGCATAGAGTCAACGCGGTGGGCTGTCAAGCGCACCCACACAGTGTGTAAGCTCTACTGTAAGCTAGCATCAGCATGGCAGCAATTAGATAAGTGATTGTTTTTCTAGACCCTAAACTCATCTAAATTTCTGTCGTTTTCTAGCACATCACCTGAGACGCGCTGTCTTGACGCTTGATGAACAGCAGCAGCGGCTTCAGGGACAGCGCGTCTCAGGTGATGTGTGTCTTTTGCCTGAGACACGCTGTCTTTGAAGATGTTGTTGTTGTTTATCAAGCATTTTGATTGTGAGATCATGTTGTTGCCAAATTTTTACCTCCACGAAATAATCCTTATTACTCTAAAATCTCGTTCTTCAAAATAATCCCCTTAATCGAAAAAAAGCTACAACTATAATTTTTAAATCTTTTTAAGATAATAAAGATACCACTACCTTTGGAAATGAATGATGTTCCTAGGTGTACTGAGTTTGTACTTAGCTCTCTTTTGTATCGTCATGTAGGGTAGCCATAATGTGTCCATATTTATCGCGTGCCTTCGTATCTTGTTATCTACTATCTTTGGTAGAAGTACAGATTTGCGGGAGTGCGCGCTCTGCAGTTCTCGCGCGCTATCGGTAAAGGTACGGTAACAACGGTACGGTACGGTAAAAGTTGTGCCAACGGTAAGCCCTCTCTTTACGTGAGTACTTTCCCGGTAGTCATGTCAGCTTTGCAACGGTTTTCAAACGGTAATGCTTGAATGAAAGCAGATCGGTAAGACAATATTTTACCAGTAAGGAACGGTTTTCCCGGTAGAGCATTAAGTTACTTCATAGCGGTAGTGTAGCATACTGTACACATGAATGTATGCCATTTATACATGTATGCATAAAATTTGCTATATATGAATGAGATGCAGATCTGACACTGTAACAGAATGCCTGATCACATTTATATAATCATATATATTCACATATATTCACATATATATTATATATTCATATAATCATATATTCATATATATTTATATATTCATATGTTCATAGTATGGACCTCTTGATCATTTGTGATTATTTGTAATTATACAGTTACAGACAAGCTTGATTTCACATAGACCATGTACAAAGTACAGCCGGGCCAAAGGCGGGGCCTAAGGCCGGACCCAAGGCCACGGGCCTTAGCCCAGAACCAGGGGCCCAGAGCCCAAGTGGGCCCAGGCCCGAGGGCCCGGTGGCCCAGGGGCCCGGTGGCCCAGGGGCCCAGGGGCTCACAGGGCCCAAGGCCGAGCCGAGGCCAGGAGCCTAAGTGCTGGCCCAAGGCAGGGGGCCTAGCCAGGGGCCACCAGACTGAGACCACTAAGAGTACCAGTCATGACTGGCTGTGATAATGATGTGACAGGCCTGTGCATACACATATTATGTAAATACACTGTACAGGGCTGTGCATATTATGTAAATACACTGTACACTAACTATACACAGCCCAGTCGCTGTATAAATCGCGACAGGGCTGTACCTGAGCAGCCCACAACACAGAGCAAACACAAAGCAAAATCTACGATTGCATTTAGTTTTGATACTTGACATTATTTTTTTGTCACCTCAAACGCATCAAAGACAATCTTTATTAATGAGACTTCATACCGTACCTGTTTTCCTGGGGTTATTTGTGGGAATTCTGCGATCTGGGTACTATTCGCAAATCTAACAACATGTGAAAATATCAACTCCTGATCATGTAACGTGCATGTGTACATTTCTGTGTTCACCATGAACATGAATTCAACAACTACTGTTATATCCTGTAATATGAGCTGCCAGGACAAAACTCACATACGCTCTGATTCTGTATAGCAATCACTTTCAAAGCAATGTATTGATACATCGCTCTGAAAGTGATTATTTCATTTTTTTTATATACATTTTGTCTCTAAATAATTGTATTTTTTAAGGAAAAAAGCTTAAAAATGGAATTTATGTAAATTTATGCAAATTAAGCAAAAGGCCTTAATTGTTTTTATTTCTAAATGTGTCCAATAATCTCATTACCCTTGAAAATATCAGGTTCAGCATTTAAATCACTTCAAATGGGTGCGCTAGCAGTTCCAAGACCTTTCTTTGGAGTACTGTATAATGCCTCTGTAAAACATGGAGCTATTGACCCCCTATTCATCGGATGTGCTGAAAATGTATTTTAGGACATTTCTGGAAGATTTCGCTGTAATTCTTTCCTTATTATCATTTCCTTGTGATTATTTCATTTTTTATATACATTTTGTCTCTAAATAATTGTATTTTTTTAAGGAAAAAAGCTTAAAAATGGAATTTATGTAAATTTACATGCAAATTAAGCAAAAGGCATTAACTGTTTTTATTTCTAAATGTGTCCAATAATCTCATTACCCTTGAAAATATCAGGTTCAGCACTTAAATCACTTCAAATGGAGAGTTTTATCCAATTTTTTGACAAAAGTCTAGAAGTTGGCGGCCATTTTGAATATTTCTTACTTGTGTGTTGACACTCGAACCAAAATTGATCTATAGACAATTACCTTTACAATGGTACCAAAAATTAAACTTTTACATCAACTTGAACTGAAAATCAAAAATAACACATGCAAGGCCCCCCACTATATCCTCAACTCCTAAAAACGCGAGTATACATCGTAAATTCAGGTAAATTTTAACGGCTAGTCTAGACTCACATCGCCAGGATCTAGAACTACATTATTAATATTATCGCTATCAGGGGACACAACTTCCCCCCGAAACCCCCGCATGAATAACCACACTCTCACCGCACAGACCAAAGAAAACACACGTAAACAAATGTAATCGTTGACAGCCGAATCACGGACAGTATCGCAGATTGGATTAATATTGTAAATGGTTGCTATCGGCAAGCGTAATTAAAATTACGCTCTTTTCAGAGCGATTTGCGCTTTCCATGATGCCTGATTGGCTGCCGCTGCTGCAGGTACCGAGGGTTCAAAATACATGTGCAAGATTGATTTGTATAAATCTCCCAAGATTTGCTCATGTTACACCACTTTTAAAGGAATTGCACTGGCTGCCCATTCGCCAAAGAATTAATTTCAAGATATTGAAGCTGTGGATTGCTGGTTTATAAAGCTCTGAATGGTCAGGCCCCTGGTTATATCAGTGAATTATTGAACTTTAAATCTCAGACTCATAGCCATAATCTCCGCAGTACAAATGATAGATTGATATTGCAGATACCCCAAATCAAAACAAAAGTTACCTTAGGTGACCGATTATTTTCTTGTGCAGCCCCTAGGTTGTGGAATAGATTACCATTACTAACATACACAGTGTACTAGACATTCGGAAATGTCAGACTTTAGACAGTTTTAAATCAAAAGTGAAAACTTTTTTGTTTTAGCATCATGGGCCTATTTCTTTTTGTACTTCCCATGAAGCATTGTGCAACATAGGAATTTAAGAGCTCTTGAAGCGCAGTAGAATATAATATAGGGTAAGGGCACCAGTATTCGGTCAGCCCCCGGTATTCGGTCACTTATCACTAGTCACCAGCCAGTAAGTTCAACTGTCACAACACACGCAAATCACATCAATTCACATACTTCCACACTCATTCACAATAGGAAACTCCCTTAGCCCTCTCCAAAAATCCATCCAAAATCCCAAATTTTACCGTCAAAAGGCGCAGAATCGGCGCTACTTTCCAAAAGCGCGCGCGGATAAGGCCAAGTTATTAGAGTACGGGTCGCCGAAAAAGCGCTAAAAATCGAGAAATACGCCGTTCTCTCACGGGATTTTTCGCTTATCGCAAGCTTGGAGTGTAATGGTATCCTCAAAAACGCAAAAGAAAAACAAAATGTCCGAACGTGCCGATACAGTGTCCCAATGTACAAGGGTTGAATGCAAGTGCCGAGGACCCAGTATTCGGTCACCAACGGTCGCCGCAACGTCCCCGATGCAATTCTGCGCCAACAAGGTAGCGCGCGCGCGCGTTTTTCAGCTGCCTTGAACACGCATTGACTTTGAACGCGCACATCGCGTGACCGAATACTGGAGCCGATGACCGTATACTGGGGAATTTTCAAGGTGAAATATTTCGCGATTTTGTGCAATTCTGTGAGATATTTAACGAAATGAAAGTTGAGATTAAAGAAATTTGATATATTTCACATACATTGCTGTAGATACGATGTCTGTATGTATTATTTTAGTTTGAAAAATATTGCAAAAAAGCTTAAGTGACCGAATACTGGGGATGTTACCCTAGACATAGTTTCTGCGCTTAATAAATGATTTATTATTATCATTATTATTATTATTCTGTAATTTACCCAGGTCCCAGGCCAATGCATGTAGAATATATCACAGACTTGGCTCCCTTCCGCTATTTGCTCAGATGCTAATATCATTGAGGTATTTAAGACTATTGTATTTACGTATCATCAAATTCAGAGCCTCAGACATACTTCACTATTCAGACTGATTCAGAGTAGACTAGGCCTAAACCAACGTTAGACAGTTGAAAATTGCAAACTGATAAACCCTACAAGATTTTACTCGCATGGGACTACATTATCTTCACCACGGCTATTTGAACATGGAAAGGTTTCAGTGAACTTGAACACGCGTTACTCACCGCAGTGGAGCCTTTTTTTACTGCTTCTTGTGCATATTCAACTTGAAATAAATGCCCATCTGGAGAGAAAACAGTGATGGCTCTGTCGTATCTGGAACTCATTTTCGGGAGTAAAATGTAGCCTTCGGACAGTCTTACTCTTAGATTTTACTCAATGGCACACTACACACGCTGACTTGCAATTTCTAACAAAAGCGCCCTCTCTCGATGGGTTAACTATGCTTTTGTTGTCTCCACGGCATAAAAATCATCGACAGTGTGACTGATGGAAGGGTGGAGATAGATAATTCAGTGATTGATGATAAAATTTAGGTAGATCTAGTTCCCATTATGAGTATGCCATGCTTGTCTGAACGTGTAACATCAGCTAATGTATTAATATAACAGTAATCAACGTTGTCAGATAGAAGTACCAAAAAGATGCCAAAATCAACATCAGACTGAAAAGTGAAGCGCTTCAGAAATTTTATCCATTTGTGAGTAAATAAATTTAATTTGCCAAGTCTTTCAATTTACAAAAAAAAACAAAAACAAAAACAAAAACAAAAAAAACAAACAAACAAACTGAGGAGTCGTCTGATAAACTTCATTTCCTTCAGGGATATTGAGAAAAAAAAAGTACTTAATAACAAAATGAAGTAACAGGCAACAGCAGTCTGAACAGAAATCAGGGCAGGAAACTGTTCAAAATGACTGTTAACAGTTCTGCATTGGCCGCCGATGAAGGGGGTGGGGGGGGGGTGCTGCCCCTCCCCGGGCACCTCCCCCTCCCCCACACCCACACACTCTTTGTTCTCATAAAACGGAAAATGGGGGAGGGGATTAAGAAACAACAACAAAACAACAACAACAACAACAAAATCCATGACTTTCCCAGAGATTATTCGAGTCGAAGCGCGCGGGCGAGGTGATGGAGGGGGACACAAGCATTGACCCTATAGACCCAACAACGACCAGGCATGAGAGAATTCTTCATAGGCTCACCTTATGTATCACATTACATTGTGTACACGCATAATCATCAACAATTAGGACTATCTACGTCGAAGTGTGTGACATCTTAAAATGATATGGAATCAACATGTGCGATATCTTTTGACCAAATTTCCTCATGCAGCGTCACGCCCAGAACTGGATGTTTTATAGATGTATTTTGTTTCAACTGTGTATTACTAATTATATTGTGCTTGTGTGTATAACCGTGTGTTTGTCAGGGTGTGTTATGAAGAATGTCAACGCAATGAGTGGTCTGATTCTATTTCGGTTACAGGTTACGAATCCCAGGTTACGAATTGAGCACAGAGCATAGCTATTTTATTAGCTTCAAGCGCTAACAAAAGAATGCATGGGTAGTCGCAAATGGATATAACGTCATCTTTATTATCTCTCGCGGTTTTATCCGCGAAAAAGATAGATGAATAAAGGAATTTAGGAAAGAAGAGATATGGCGTTTAATCCACTCATCGCGTTCGTTGCGTTACCACCGAACGCTCTTTGAACGAGCGTCCGTTCAGAAGTGTCGTAGAATCTTCTGATAACCAATCCGCCCGAAAGCCGTTGGTAGCGCAGGTGGGTCGACCGGAGTTTCTTGGCCCATCGGCCGCATCCCGGTTGGGACGCCATCTCAATCGGCGGCACGCCTCGGGATCTTCTCCAGGCGCAATAGAACTGCTGCAGCCCTTCAGTTTTCCTCTCCAGTCGTAGGATGCATCTTATCAACGTCTGCCTGGCGAGACAGTCGTACCTGCTGGTGCTGGTGCACGAAATCTCACCAAACTCCTGCGTCGCTTGTCCCTTGATTGTCACACGTCGGAATAGTTCACCCCTGTCACTGTATGGTTTGCACCTCTTAGGTGGACGGTCGTTGACACTACTGAGGTTTTTCTGGAAGTGACTTATCTCTTTCTCGAGCATCACTAGTCGCTTGATGAAATGAGAACAAATACCGATAGTGTCTCTTCCAAGTGATTCAGCCATGTTCCTGTACCGAAAGAAATCCGCTAAGTGAAGAGACCGTTTGTGTGACTGGGTGCTTAATTCGGTGGCGCGGGAATCGGACTTACTGAAATTAAAGCAGCGCTGTATTATACCAGGTTTATGAAAACGATCTTTTACCATTAACCAGTTGTCACCTTTCAGTCTTTCCTGAAGTGTCCTGTCTCTTTCGACGAAAGCACTGTCCATGAACTTTCCAATCTCGTGATTTATCATGACGTGTTTGCAGATTGGCTTAAGGACAAATCTGATGAGCATTGCACATAACAGTACAAAGGCACGCACGAAGCCATGTCTGACACCAGACGCTGTGATAGCATTTATGGCCGACTGCTTGTGTTGCGACTGGTCTGGCATATCCTCACCGTTGCCAAAGAAAGTGATTTGCGAAAGGGAAGTGCCCTTCCTCGCTACATCATCAGTCACATCGTCCTCCGAATCTAAATCCGAGGCGTACACTGCCTTTCTGTAGCAAGTCGCAGCTTTGGAAAGAGCGCTAGTCTTGGCGTCGAGGATGTCCAGAGTGTTGAGGAGTAGCATCTCCTCCCACTGACAGTCATCGCAGGAGACTTCCGCTACTTTTTCGTCAAGGAGTTGGTCGAAGATGCAACCATTACCCACTGCAGGGATCGCGCCGTACTTGGCGCGGTAAGCAAATGTGAGGCCACGGAGGATCTGGCCAAGCTTCCCGGCGACGCGCATCAGGCGGCATCGTGCATTGGCGAAGAATGTGACGTCGACGTCGTTGGCGTCATCATTGTCATCTGCATCATCGCTGCTGTCGCTCGAATGGGGAAGAGTCGCACAGGTGATCCGTTTCCCTGTCGGAAAGAGACGCCGCTCTTGCCTCACTTCAGTCTGGTCATCATGCGTTGATCTCCCGTCTGACACCGCAGGGTGGTTTCTAAAACAAAGCATGAAAATAAAGCCAGCAAATATCATGAAATTAAGTGGAAAGCTATAGGGGAAGATCTTAGTCACGATTCACGGTTTTTTGTTTGTTTGTTTTTTTTCTATGAGAAGATTAATCTTCATGTCTCATGACGAAATGCGTTATTCCTCTAACAGGCTAATGGCATGGTAAAATATTTTGAATAAGCATTCCGGTATGTATAGGGCCATTTACGCTTAGATCTCATACGATCCCGAGTCTTGAAAATCCTTGAAAATCATTGTATGTTTTATGAGCTATGCATTACTTCTGCATCCACTCACCGACGGTGATCAGAATGACCAGGATGATTGTTTTCAGCACCTCGTGGTGATAAGTTCGACATATTTGATATCCAAGAAGATGATCAATTCAGAGTCTATAAGAGATCATAAGCTATAACCTCTGACACTGAGAGAATAATAATCCTCAAAATCAACATCGCTACTATACTGATACGAGTGGTATCCAGGCCAACAGAAAATACGCGCATGAATGTGTTATGACGTAAATGATCATTACAGGGTATGCGCGTTGGCTTCAAGAATGTTTTGACTGTGATCAATAGCGCGTGTGACTATCGGGTGCATGTCTATGAAAACTTTCCCTCTTTCTCACATTAGAATTCGAGGACAATGATAAAGCCAAGACATATACTAGTAGTTCTCAGATGGGCTCAAAATTCATCTTCCACCACATTGGGATCGGTGGATGGATCGGTGGATGATACTGCTATTAATGGCCTGATTCTTTTGTCTATTATCGCTAATGGACTGGCATAAAGAAAAAAGAAAAAAATAAAACACGTAGCAACCACAACTCGGTATGCTGTAAGAATCGCGTACTTCCGGCGAACCTTTTTTGTTTATAGTTCGCATTGACGTTCGCTCCCGACTGATTGTGAAGTACACTACAGTGTAGTGTTATTTCATACCTTAATATATATTTTTTAAATCAGAAATTACAGTTCTGCAGGCATATGGGAACTATATATCCCCTTTAAGCAGAACTTGTATTTCTGTCGGGGGTATGAATTAATAAGTATTATTACCTATACGAGGTAGTTTTGCGAGGCAATTGCAGTTGATATTTTGCAGGGTGCGAAGTGAGGAGAACATTGTTTTTGCGGATTTTGCTATGTCATTTACCACTAGTATCAAGATGATCAAGTCCTTGTCTGTAAATCAGTCAATCAATTTTCGCTGATAAAGTAAGACTGAAGACTTCAGGTGTTTTAGCAGAATTGACTTCGAGACCATTAGTTTTTGCTAGTGTTTGCAGCGTTGTACTCTGCCCCCCCCCCCCCTCCTTTCTTCCAACGTTATCACTTGCTGTAGCTCTTTTCCTTATCGACTTTTTCGAAAAGAGCGCACGGACCTTTCCTGAATGCTGCCCTCTGGTGTTCGGGAATTTGCTGACAACTCGTCCGCAGTTTCGTCCCCTGTGCATATTTTGTGTGCTAGCGATCATCGTCATAGATTTATTTCATACAGAGCATTAGCTTTATTCACTATTCTGACTCCACCACAGCAAAAGAAAATGATTCTGCGTTGGTTGCCAACAGTCATTTAAGACTGTGGTCTTATATACTAACAACATTATATCTGATGGTCTTCAGTCTCCAGACGCATCAGCATAGGCGCCGGAAGTGGGGGGGCAGGGGGGGCGGCCGCCCCCCCAATCCAAAAAGTGGGGGGGCAAAACGCATTTTTGCCCCCCCAATAAGCCCCCCCCCTAAAAAAAAAAAAATAATAATAATAATAATGATAATAAAAATAAATGAATATATATATATATATATATATATGAATAAAAGGGGAAAAATATGGTTACAAACGGCAGCTTTTGGACTGTAAAATGTCACAATTTTCAAGCTCGCTCGCTTCGTTCGCTCGCATCCAGCAGTTGAGCCCGGTGCGCCTCCCCCTAAATTTCTAAAGCGAAAAACATAGCTACAACGGCAGTTGTTGTACTCTAGAATGTCAAAATTTTCAAGCTCGCTTGCTTCGCTCGCTCGCATTGAATCGTTATGCCATTTTCGTAATGTTGCTGACAGTAATTGCCAGTAGTTGCGCCCGATGCCCCCACCCCTTAATTTCCAAAGCGAAAGATAAATATAGCTACAAACGGGAGTTTTGGGACTGTGAAATGTCAAAATTTTCAAGCTCGCTCGCTTCGCTCGCTCGCATTGAATCGTTATGCTACTCTCCTAATGTTGCTGCCAGTAATTGCCAGCAGTTGCGTCCGATGCCCCCTCCCCCTTAATTTCCAAAGCGAAAGATATAGCTATAAACGGGAGTTTTTGGACTGTAAAATGTCAAAATGCTCAAGCTCGCTCGCTTTGCTCGCTCGCATTGAATCGTTATGCCATTCTCCTAATGTTGCTGCCAATAATTGCCAGCAGTTGCGCCCGATGCGCCCCCATTTATTTCAAAGCGAAATATGTAGCTACAATTAAAACTCCAGTTTTGGAACTGTAGAATATCAAAATTTTCAAGCTCGCTCGCTTCGCTCGCTCGCATTTCATTGTTATGCCATTCACCTTATGTTGCTGACAGTATATAATTTGTCGATCGCTTCACACCGTCATTCCATAATCCATGTAAGGAAAACTTACAATGTTCCTCAATGACTGAGTTGTTGAATGTATCACATTCCGTAATGTATAGTAGTCCCATTATTGCTCACGCACACACGCACAAGCATACAGACCGTCAAAATGACTTTATGGTTCCCTCATGTTTCGACCCACCCTACGCCACTTTACTTATATATATATATATACAAGTGTATATATATATATATATATGTATATATATATATATATAGTATATATATATATATATATATACATATATAGGCTATATAAATAATAGATGTGTGTGTGTGTGTGTGTGTGTGTGTGTGTATTGTGTAACATATGCATGGTCTAATCTTGAGCCCCCCTCAATGTTTGCCCCCCCAATCCAAAACTGCTTCCGGCGCGCCTGCGCATCAGAGTCAATCAGGGTCAATAGTATAAAGGGCCTGCTTGCAAGCTGGATACGAGGCATTTTGCTCCAAAGCTAGACCGTCTGACAGAACTACAGACGATGAGACATTTTTATTAATCACTACTCTGTATATGGAGGGTATATTCCTTTAATTACAATAATCATTCATTCCCCCAAAAATGTTGTAATTTATAGTCCTATCATGACGATGGTTATCACCGGACAGAGGGGCAAACATTAAGTTCTGAACATTTTATGCCCAAAATCAAGGTAAATCTAGGTTAAAAAGTAATGTGTGCACATTACTTTAATTACCAAGGACTACACAACATGAAGAGCATGTATTTCAGTCGTGTAATGTGCCTAACCGAAATGCACATTAAGGGACATTTTGCCTCTGAATTCGAAATACACAATCTGTTTTGTGTCGAGAACTCCTTTTGATTTAACGTGAAGCAGTCCCACTATATCTTTGTTCATCCTGGCCAGATATTGCAGAGCAAAGTTTGTAAACCTTCAAACCATTCACGCATGGATCCCATGCCATGACGACGAATTTACCATTTCATGTCGCTTGGTCTGGCATGCAGAGACCATGGACCTGACCGGAAACCCGAAACACTAGTCCCCCCCCCCTCCCTTCCCCCCCCCCCCTCCAGTCTGACTGCGTTAAGGGGGATGGCTATAGTAACTGATCAGAGGGAATCAGTGAGAATGCTGGGGGATGATTGTTCCAGTTCTTGTGGGATTCATTTTAGAGTATATTATATATTTATTGTTGAAAATCATTTAGTTCAGAACGTTCTCATATTCAAGTAATCACAGTGCAGTTTAATGCCCCGTCACTGTACAGGCATGCTAACCTGGAAACATTAAACTGCACATTACTTGAATATGAGACCATTCTGAATCAAATAATTTTCACACAACAATAATACTCTTAAATGAATCCCACGTGGATTGGAACAATCATCCCTCAGCATTCCCACTGATTCCCACTGATCAGTTACTAGTCATTCCAGACAACGCGCTGTAAAGAACGTGCACGAACGTGCACGTGCTCCCGTGTTCGATACCTCGGAAGTTTCAAGTTTCAAGTTCAAGTTTCAAGTTTATTCAAAGTTTCCACAATACAAAAAAATTACATAAAAACAATAATATGTAACAAGGAATACATTGTTGAATATATGCGATAAAAACAATTTGCAGAATATTTGAATATAATTGACAATGCATGTAGATGCATTATAGATGTAAAGTGGAGGGGTCTTAAAAAAGCAAGCTTGTATAACTAAAGACCCCTGAAAGGCAAGTTAAGACATGTAATATAACAACTCACTAATATATACAAACATATTAAAGCCACAGAATAATTTTAGTGGAATCCCTCAAGAAGCGCAGCAACCACACCGCAGAGACCAAAAAAAAAAAAAAAAAAAAAAAAAAAAAAAAAAAAAAATGACACCAAATTTATTGCCCCCCCCCCCCCCCTCGAGTCAGGAGTGAATTCAGAGTGAATTTGGAGTGAATTTGGAGTGAAAATATTCATTTTAACTCATTTTGGAGTGACCTCAAGGATCACTCGAAAATTTTGGAGTGATCCCTGAGGTCACTCTAAAACGAGTGAAAATGAACATTTTCACTCAAAATTCACTCCAATTTCACTCTAAATTCACTCTTTTTTGTATTCACTCCTTTAAGAGTGAATATTTTCACTCGGGTTTTTTTAGAGAGAGTTTTTTTTTTTTCTACTTTGTGTTTCTGTTCTCCCCATTGCCATGTCCAGAAAGTAAGATCATTTAATGAATGTTCCTCTCATATGGATGTTAGCAATGGTTTGTTAACGCGATAGGGAGCAGGAGTAGTTATCAGTGGTCTTCAGTATCCTTTTTTTTTTTTTCTCTCTCTCTCTAGAAACGACATAACGTAATCAGAAGAAAAGGGAACATTATGAAAGCATTAAAAAAATCATATATAAATGACGGTAACCCCATACATAGTATCATGATTACCCTTGGCAATTTGTTAGTAACAATCCGGATCAGATGAAAAGTTGCGAAATAGCAAACTTTTTATCCAGGGAGACATTAGTGTTCCAACCTCCCTGCTTTATTGAGCATTTTGCATAATAAGCGCATGACGAATGCACCGGTTGAGATCGCGCGCGCAGTCTCCGCCGTGCACGTTACCGTACGTACCACGCACAGTACAGTGCGGCATGTTCGAACAGCTGTTGGGTAGGCCTACTGCATGGCTAGTTAGCCGGGCAGAGCACCGGGCAAACACTGCACATCCAGCATAGCAATGCATGTAGTAATAATGCCAGAGCCTATCGTGTCTTTACGGTTCACCACAGCGCTAGTGAACCCGGTGAGGGACTCTAGTGCGTTTCAAAACCCATGCAAGTGATATTGCAATTACTGGAATTCGCGGTCTTCGGCTATAAATGGCAAATTCCATGGAGTGTAGGCAACATAAATTTTGAAAAGTAACGTACTTACTGGAAATCCCATCTAATTATCACCGCAGTGTAGTGAGTATATCCAGCAGCCCACACAGTCGTGGAGGAGAGGTCCCTTTGGACGTCATCCGGCGCCGTCCTGGTTCGGCCCGTGCCGATCCATCCCCGCTCGGAAGGTTTCTCACGACGTGCCGCGGCGATTCGTACTCCCAACAACGCTTCGGGCAAACAATAGGTTTCAGACCAGCAGTGTATCAGTCGGATCACACAGCCGTGTGGACTACCCTGAAGGGATTATTATTTTTCCGTGGTTTTGTGACTGGATAGCATTGTCACCATGGAAGGTAGTGAAAGAGACTGCAGTGTTCTTGGAGGACTGTTCCAAACAGTTGTGAATGATATGAAGGTTAGTAGATCTAAATAACCTCCTCAAGTCGAAACTAGAGAAGAAACTAATTGAAGTGTTACTGTTACTGAATACTGTTCATAATCCCGCATGGCACTTCATATCTATACAATACAGTACTAGCTAAGTTAGTAAAGTTCATTTGAGTTCAATGTACCAAGACCATGAAGACAGCACACATATATAAACTACAATGTAGTTCAAAGTATGGTCTGATAGTTGGGTGTCCAACACATCGGCACGACACCCTATAATAGATACTTAAAATATCCCACAGCACAGTTTGCCTTAAATTTTGATTTTTACCCACAAATGTAAAGAAAATACTCTTGACTCACAGGTGCGCATTGAAAATTGTGATTTGCAGTAGGGGCCTACATGCTCCAAACAAAGATAACTGCTTCGAACGTGTGGGTTGTTATTTTGACGCGCTCAGTTGTGCCGTATTTTGAAACCAACACCCGTAGGGCCCTACCCTCTAGGCCCTATTGACAACGTCAATACATGTGAAATGCACATACATTGTAATGCTTTTCTATATGTGCATTTATAATTTTATGGTATCATTGGTTTGCTGTTGATCATGTTTATTATCAGGTTTTTCATACTATTGAGTATAGACTCTAAGTTAAAAATTACTGGTAGCTACTGGCTCACTACTCCCTGTACAAATGTGCATAGAGTCTACACTGCGTATACGGATCATCTGCTGAAATTTGTGGTGTTTACGTGTATGATGTGGTAACCACTGTACGCTGCACTGTGAGTGTGACTTTGTTTATTTTTCTTCTATTTTATGGTGCATGATTTGTGTTGTACAGATTTAGTCCTGGAATTTAGTCCTGGTAGTGGTAGCTTGACATCTTCTAAAGGTGAAACAGATAATCAGAAAATCAAGAACAGCAGACATCCATTGCATGAAAGTACAGTGTATATTTGATCCGTACAATAGCTTGAATCAGTAAAATGAATCTTGTACTGACTCTTGCACTGCACTGTGCTTTGTTTCTGGTCTGAGCCTCCAGTGGCACGCTTCCTTTGTTGATCCGCACAGATGTCCTGAATGAAAACTCACAGTCAATGAGTATTGCGTAATCCCATTAATCCTTTTGAATAGCAGTGTTGTGAATGGACTTTCATCTGGGAGCTGCTGCACTGTTACACCTGAGTGGATTTGTCCTTCTGCTCAGATGGACTTCACAAGTGTGGGGAATTAACATGATGATATGAACTATGGCTCAGTGCATGGGCACAGCGGGGATGTGGTAGGGCCTTGGATTGTTTACTCTCTGACTCTTCTCTTTAACTCTACAATCACTCTCTGATCACACCTTTCATTGTGCAAATCAACCTTCAACTGGTAGTGTGTTAACAAATATACATTGCTGATTTGAATAATTTACATAATTTGCTTACTGGGTGGCTGCTTCTAAAGGCAAAACAAGTCATTGTCTTCCAATTGACTACACATTGTATAACACTTAATGTGTCTCTGATACGTGCTTTACCATGGTGCAGGAGTGGCCTGCAACTATCAAGAGCTCATACATCATCTTTATACACTGTTCGTGTATCATACAACTTATCATATGTATAGATATATACACATCAGGGCACAAAATATAGCACCTGCACATTTTGCATGGACATTTCTTTGCCCTATGAACCATTGAAGGTTAAGTGGCTGACGTGAGCAACAGCTGGGCCACTCTGAATAACCGGCAACCTTTGTAGACAGCCAACCATCCAAAGTCCGTGGGCCAACAATAGCCGATCAGTCCACATGTACTTTTGTGTTTCTACCTGAGCGAGTTTGCAAGTCCTTGTAAGGTTACCTCCAATCTTTCCCTTTGTGTAGGCTTCTGTTTGTGTTTATGATGCTGTCTGGGTTTTATGTAGCTGCAACGTGGAGACTTGTTTTCCATCACGCCCACGATGATGTACACACACTGTACGTGTAATACAATATAGGCCAACTGTATTTACATCAAAATTGGCAATGAGGGTATCCAGAGGGTCTGTAGTAAATTGCTTCTCTTCAACTTGCCTATCAGCATCAAAGTAACATTAAATACAATTTTGGAGACCTTTCCAATATTATAAGAAATAAAGTTATATCTGCATGTTGGTCATTTAGTAGATTTGCAAACCCTAGTAAAGTGTATGCAAATTATATGTGGAAAGGTATAGAACGGGCAAATTACCCACCTTGAGTCGACAAAATTGCTCCAAATTGTTGTGTAGGGAGAGGTCTGCGTGGTTGTGGTCAGACCTTGGAAGTCAGTGTGATGTGCTGTAAAATCTGTTTGATTTCATTGTAAAATGTATCTTCTATGTACAATTGTACAGTACTCTGGACTTTACGGAGATCAAACATTTGTTGCTTGAAATGATGCTGTCATGTGATCAGAATCAACAGAGATGTACAATGTACAATGTAATTATGAACTAATCATGTTCTGGTCATCATCCTGCCTATGATGCTATTCAATTTTGTGCGGTACGGTAGACTTTATTTTTTCCCCCAAGAAATAAGGGTAATAAAACTACATTTGCAAGGACTGACCAAGACATTGAGTGATAGGGCAGTGCTCTCAACAGGACACGTACATCATTGTATTCTTTCTCCACATTTTGAATTCTCATTGGAAACTGCCCATCAAAGACAACTCTGGTGTGTGTAACCTTGGGGGAAAACAGACAAGCGAACAAAATTTTCTTTAAAAAAAGGGTGAATTTTGCAACTCTAATGTTTGCTCTTTTTTCTCGTTGCTGTACAATTCCTGACATACAGTGTACTATGTAGATCATTTTTTGATGGGTTTTGCAGCCAGTGTAATTGTACAACAAAAACATTTTCATGCTTTGGATTTATTACTATTGTTTGTTTAATTTTTCCCAATGGGCCTGTAGTATGGGGTACATATTTATACTCCCTGTGACTGAACACTACAATGTACATGTACATGTGTATACACACTGAGTTATCTCATGTGTTTTGACTTTTCATCAAGAATGATAACTTTATCCACCCCAAAATGGGGCTGCAGGGAAAAAAAAAATGTATGCAGTATATTGCAAAGTTGATATTGGGTGTCCAGGACAAAGTGCGATCAAACCTGTCTTTAAACAGTGGCTACTTGCTGTATGCGGCTGCTAATGAAAATCCCCCCCCCCCAAAAAAAAAATGTTTAAGACCTCGTCTATAACAGTCAGTCCGCAGCACGTATGCTAATGAGCCGATCCGGCAAGATTTATTCAGCACTCTCGTTGACGATCTTTGCGTTCGAAAGGTGTCTCGTCGTGCGAGATTTTGCGAGACTTTGATAGGGCTATGGTTTTCACAGTGTAGCGACTTGTACACATACATTTGTCATGGCTACAAGTCACGGTAAATTGTTTTCCAGACTTTGATCTTTATTTTGATACTAAATTTGCCTATAACATCGAATCTTATCATGACTATATAATCAGTTGAATTTGCGTAAATTTTACCTGCTTTTCACGGAAGATTTTGTCATCTAAAGTTCTTTTTTGGTTCCTGACCGGATTAAGAAACTGTTGTTTCTGATTTTGGCTTTTTTGTAGAGAGGAAACTTAGATACTCATCATATATTGGAGTCAAGGAGACGCAAGCATGATTTATACTAGTTTTTCCGTTTTGAAATGTCTGTAAAATTCACTCCTAAGCCAGAAATATGCTCCGCACAAAGTGTACAGTGGTGCGAAAGAGCTCTCTCATTGGACAGTGCGTGCGTTCAGCGCTTGAACTACACGCGTGCCAAGAAACCGCAAGTGGCATGAAACCGTTATGTAGCAGCGTAATGACGTAATGCAAGCGCTGAGTGCAGGCGCTGTCCAATGAGAGAGCTTACTCTTGAGATTGCACGGTTTCAAGCTGATCAGCACTGACATCGATGTATACTTTACTGGTTCCTGACCGGATTAAGCAACAAATTGTCAAGATATTTACATGGATACAAAGATTAGGAGATGGACTACCAAATAAAGCATTTTCATTGAGACGCAAGGTGAATTTGGTATTTTTTTTGACGTCTTGAAAATGTACTGCACGAATTACTTTTTTCATCATTTTTCAAGCTCAAATTACGCTATGATATTTTTCATTTACAATAATTTGAGTAACGTGTGACGATAGTTTACATATTTTCCTTGAATTTGATACCAAATTTGTGAACATAAGGTGTATTTTTGTAGCCGAAAGCCCAAGCACAAAATCCCCTTACGCAGCTCATTACGTATGCAAGCCTAAAGCGGGCTTGCATACGAGTTGAATAAATATGAGCGAATTATCGGGTGCTGCGGACTGACTGATAATGACCACTGTATCATCTTCCTTGGGTGGCTGTTATAGACAGGTTTGATTGTATCTTGTTCCTTTTCCTTCAGTTTCAACCCCCCCCCCCCCCAGTGTAATTGTACCAATATCAATTTCTTCAAGTGCACATTCACTGGAATACAATGCCTTCTACTAATTATTTGTCCTTCCCAATAATGAATTTCATGTTAAAATTGCCAAAGACAATTTACAGCATGTATTACATTGTATTCTTCATACATTTTTAGCATTTTTCCTGTAACTTGTTAAGTTCAGGTGAAAAGCATTCTATGCCTGTCATTATTTGTAGTGCCAAACGTAATCATCGTGGAATTTCCACTATCTTAATTCTTCTAGGAAAAGGGAATTCCCAAGTTATAGATAAATTTGTTCATTCTTTAAGAGCTACCAAACTGTAGGGATCATGTACACGTAACTCCTTCTAGTTTTGTGTGAAAAAAAAAGTATCCATGTCCTGAGTCCTTCAATTTTTCTTTTCATGGAGAAGTTTATAGACATGATGATAACTGTGTTAATAACCGTGAAACTACAGTATTAAACTGCATTTTAGTGTTTGTGAACAAGGATGTCTGTTGACGTGTGTGTGTTAGTTCCTTTTGAATAATGCACCCACGTGTGGGCAAAGTCAACAGTGCAATCCAACGTGTGGCGATATCTTTGGTGTCAGATGCTGTGTGTACAATAACCTTTGTAGGCTAGGTGTGTTGGAACGGTAATGTGTTCATATTCTACTAACAGCAAACATAGCTAATGATTGATTGTTCAGGAATAAAGATACATGTGGGCAATTCCATGGGAATGTGGACATGGCACTAAAATTTCAAGTTTATTATATTGCAAAAGAATTACTCATTATGTATTACCCATATATTGAAGTTGAAGAAACTCAAAGAATTATATCAATCGGTCAAATATTTCCTGAGAAACAGCTACAAATGTTCAAGACAATTTTTCAGTCATCCAAATTGCTAAAATGCATGCTTAACTTGATATACATTTTTTTAAAAGAAAAATCCTGCTAGCACTTCAGTTAAATCATTTTAAAGAAGCAAATTGGTTCTACTTCAGTCTCCCATGAGAAAATTTCTATGCCACCTTCAAAAAATTTTTATCACCACCTGAAAGTTCAGCCCTTGAGCCATGTAACGCGAGTTACCGAAACAAAGAATATTTTTCATTCTGAAGGAAGCAGTGGAGGTAATTTGTTGGGAATCATAATTTTCTAAATTCATCACACCCTGATACTGTACACAGGATGTTGACTTGAATAAACACTGTCATCACATTAAAAAATGTCAATGAAAAGTGTAACGCGAGTTACCATGTAACGCGAGTTACCGGTATGTAACGCAAGTTACCGACTATAAACACAAGTTTCCACCAACGTAAGCAAATTTTAACACTTAATTGAGCTATATCATGGTGAAAACAATCAAATCTAGTGTTATACATACTATGCTGGACTGAAACAAAGGAGAGTAGCCTAATAAACTGTGATTGTATAATACTAGCATCAAGGCCACTGATCACATGCCACATTGAGGAGTCTAGCCAGGCTTACTGCATGTGTACATAGTCTGTACATGTACATCCAGCAGTGAACGAGGTTAACCTAAAATTTATCTTCTGAAATTCCTGCATTAGTATTACAGAATTTTTATTACAGTAGACCTTTAAAGCAGCAAGTGTTGGTTCTAATACTTATTCGGTGGTCTAGTGAAAATGACGCCTGTCCGGAGATCAGGAGGTTGTGGGTTCGAATCCGGCCTGCTCAAGTACCCATGTGTGCCCATGATTTTTTATCATGGCTACTAATAAAACACTGATCAATTCAGTT
Organism: Diadema setosum; assembly: GCF_964275005.1. Classification (NCBI taxonomy): domain Eukaryota; kingdom Metazoa; phylum Echinodermata; class Echinoidea; order Diadematoida; family Diadematidae; genus Diadema; species Diadema setosum. The sequence continues at coordinate 8,566,721 of NC_092693.1, read as the reverse complement.
TTTATTATGTTGATGTAGGGCAATTTGTCAATTAGTTGCAATAATAACATCTCAACGATAGAATTTCATGAATTTGAATAATTATGCAGTACCCGCTGCATGATATAAGGATTAGAACCAACACTTCTAGTCGGGCGGAAGTTCGGTGGTCTAGTTGCGAGATGATGCCCGTCCGGAGATCAGGAGGTCTTAGTTCGAATACTGCTCGAGTATGCACGCCCATGACTTTTTTAATCATGGCTACTACAAAAACACTGATCAATTGAGTGCTTATTTAAGTTGATGTAGGGTAATAAGCCAGTTCGTAATTACACTGTAGTTCATGTACACATTGGTACAAATGACCTTTCTTTTCTCTCAGTTGGTTCGGCACTTCACTCTTTTTCAAAGTGGCATAATGCATAAAACTTGCCTGACATAACAATTTATGGAATTCATGTTCAAAAAAAGAATGAACTTTCATTTCGATCAGGGGATCAGAATACTCCCATCAGTTTATAATTTAGCAAGCATCCATTTCATTGTTTTGTATTGAATGCAGTAACAGCTTATTTCCTTTTATATTGCAAAATACCATTCTTGCTGTCAGGTGGATGTGCTGGCAAGCATCATTTAGATAAGGATCACATGAATAATCATCACATCACAGATGCTAATATCAGTGAATTTACAAACCAAAATGCCTGTTGGGACAAATGAACTTTTTCTGCTCATGCGCAAAGTGGAATTACGAACTGGTCTATTTGTCAGTTAGTTGCAAAGAAATTAGAGTTTTCAAAAAGACAGGATTTTAATTTTTGAAAGATTGTAGGCTTTTTTGTCAATAGGGTTTGATACTTTTATGTTTTGTTTTTAAAAGAATTTCAACATCTTTCATTTTTACACTCTGAAAATTATGTACTTATACACCTAAATCATCTGGGTATATATTGAAACATATTCAGGGTCTCTTTGAGGAGTGAAGCTCTTTTTAGTCTTAAAAACATTCTTCTCTATCAATTGGGTAGTTAGTAAAATATTTGTTTAACATTTATTCATTTTACTATGTACTAAGCATCTCTCAAAATATTCAACACAAGATTCAGTGCCATCAGAACAGTTGTATGTCATCAATTTGTGTCACCCTGTGTTAGTGGACATAATGTAACGCGAGTTACCGTAACGCGAGTTACCGATAAAAAGGCTCCCTACATTTTACCAGGTCATTGTTACTCAACTTTGATAGTGTTAATTCATGAGTCCTAACCCACTATCAATTCAAGGTAGGAAAACTTTTATCAGGATTGTCTAGTATGAGGAGACTTTCCAAAAAGAGGCCTTTATAGAATTGACCATGTCCTTTTTGTGTAACGCGAGTTACCAAAATTAAATGATTCAAGAATCCCAACATGTTTGTCCTTTATTTTTCTTTTTGGATTCATTTAGTTGGTGTATGTCTACTTAACCAATGATGAAAAAAGTAACTTGTGGATCCTTCCAATTACAAAGATATTGGCACATTATCCCATAAATGTACCCATTATTTGTAACGCGAGTTACCGTGGAATTGCCCATGTGTACCTTGGATCGTCTGGTTACTGTGCCAGTTAATGGATGCTAGACTTACAGCTGTACATTATTGTAGACTTTAGTTGTTGGAAGTCCAACCAGACCCTTCTCAGACATAACAGATTTTATTCAAACATGGACTATAATGCCTTTAGTCCATCACTGACTGTGCAGTACATAATAATACCTGGCCTACAGTGTATTTCAACACATGTTGCCCCTTGTCAGTTTTACATGTATATGATATAAGATTGACTTACCAATATGTATGTGTACATTACATGTACATGTCTTGCCACTTGCAGCTCAACCATAGTATAGAATAATTGCATTCCCGAGGGAGAAGTGTACAGTTGACAATCCACCTCAGTTTGGCAATATGTTGTACTCATTCTCTCTCATTGATTTCACGTTGACAAACTCTGTCTTTGAGCCATATTTTCTTCTAGTGAGAAAACTTTATAGTTTCAGCAGAAAACGGTGAAAATTGAGTTCACTTTATTTGTACATTGTATATTATACTGTATACGCTGAATATTTCGCGAGGTTTTTATTTTCGCGAATTTTGCGAATCAGGTGCTATTTGCGAATATATTGACTCTGATCCCGATGTGAATGTGACGTGCGCATGTGCGTTTCTCTGTTCGGTGCAGGACTCCACGATCGCGAATTTAACCACTCGCGAAATCATTGGGTGAATTCCTGATTCGCGAAAATTTAGACTCGCGAAATATATGCCGTATACAGTACTGTAATGTCATAGAATCTGTGAAAGAAGCTCAATTGCACAGCACTTGTACACATGTATGCATGATATGATTTTGACAGCAAAGTCAAATTCTACTGGTTTGTTGCCACCCTTGCAAATGAAATTGTGAACTAAACATTTATCTAGCTGCATAAATTTGTGATTGTATCTTCTCAGTTTATAAAATATTTCAATGAAAAAAAAAAGGAAGCACATGATATACTGTGTCATAGTGTTTTTATTCAGTCTGCAATATGGAGTTCATTTTGCATTGTATCATTTCTTTTATTTAAAACTCTTGAAGTGCTGTCTCTATTCCAAGACTTCCTTTTCCCGAATGATAAGATGCTCATAATTCTGTAACAATTAGTGGATCTCATTTGTTACATCTCTAGGTATTGGTATTTTGTTTAGGAAGCACTTTCATATCGGTCATAATTGTATCAATTGCAACATTTGTTGTTAACTACTTAAGAAAGTTTATATTGCTATTATTCAAGTATCAGTTCCTTTTGCACAGTAATGAAGCAAAGTGTGTAAATGGTATCAGGAGTTGAAAGTACACTTTCAGATACCTTCATGCTTTGGCTAATTACTGCTTGCAGAGTAGAAAGAAATGAGAAGATTGTCCTGGCATTGAGTTCATGGAGAGGACACAAACTCCGGTCAAAACCTTTAATTACAGGCCTATGGAAGCCATTTCAAGCTGCAGGATGAAACCTCATAGTGTCCACACCCCACCATGCATGCCACACTGTCCATGGATGCAATGGATGGTTGTTTCTAGTCTGCGCGGGACGGGATAATTTCACAGCCAGCTTTTTATGCGATGGTTGCTCCCTCCCTAATTATTAATAGCCAATCAATTTGAAAAAGGGGAGTGATGACGTACTGCTACAATGCAAGCGTGCCGCGTGAAGACGGATGATAGCAGGCCTTGTACAGACCAACAACCATTTATGAAATTATCATAGCCTGTATGAATGGCGTTACACTCCAAGCTATTCATGCGTTCTCAAGGCTTCATGTCTGGTGTATTGAATGGAAGCGGCACAGATACAGTGTCTAGTGCATCATTTATGTGACGGGATATTTGTCTCGTTGTATTAAGGGGATTGTCCTGCCAGGAGCACTGTGAAAATCTCTTTCCCTGGGAATGGGAATATTGATTTCTCCCACTGAATACAATGAAATATTCATATTCCATATCACAGGCTGCTGAATGCAGATGTGAATACATGTACGTATGTACATGTATGTACAGCATCTGTAGCTTTTCATTGTAATGAATGAATGTATGCCTGTAAAATTACAGTAATATAATTACAGTGTACAATTGTGGTGAAGGACATTAATGCTCTGTCTGCCAGAAAAGAAACAGAAAATGAAGAGAATCATTTATGCCTTTAAACAAAGACTTATTTTAAAGTGGATAATTCTGCAATTTTGTTTTCTTTTAAGCATGATTGTGCTCTTTGTTTGAAAAGGCTGTAGGCTCCCAAATCATGACCTGTCCGCAAGAATCATTTCAGGAGCAATATATGCACATCTTTATAATACATCACATTCACAATTGTACATTCTATGTACTGTAAGATAAGTTCGCTGCATGTACAGTGTATAACTGTATGACTGTAATGATTTTTTATTTTTTTTTTTGCAAAAAAGAAGAAGACCTGATTATTATTTGATGGTAAACAATGAAGAATTTATACATTGGAGAGACAGTGAGTCATGACTCAAAAAATCCATGAAGACAATACATCATCATAGGCCTACAGCCGTACACGTGTACAATGAAAGATGTTCTGAACATTCATCTTTGAAAATATTCGATTCAAAACTGTCTTTGCGGTACTCCATGTATTTGCAGTTAATCCAATTCTAGCAGCTGTTGATTGTGACCTCTGAAGCGCTGTTTGCATTTCAGATTTTATTCTATGTTAACTGTTAACTGTATATGTACAAGGTACACTATCATCAGAATACAAGCAAACTTTGATCATGGGTCTAATGTCTGCTGTATGAAGGTTAAGTTTGTTATGAAGATTAATTGGATCATTGATAAAAAAATTCTTCTCTGTCATATTCACACATACACACACACACACACACACACACACACACATACTTGGTCTGTGACATCATGCCCTGCAATCCTTACATGGTAATGTTTGTCTTTTGCTTTGGATTTTTTTTTTTTGTGCTTTGTTTTATTCTCCAATGAGCAGACATGCATGCACGCGGGCATTTCCACAGTTAAAGCAGGGAGGTGATTTCCACCTCCCTGGTTAAAGGGTTCTTTTCAGGGATGTCGCTTTGTTTTCTGTTTCCAGTGTGCATTACCCCCCCCCCCCCCCCCCCCGCAATATATGTAATACGCTCTTTCAGAACAGTCTAATGAGAGATAAGTTCGCCCCAAAATTGCTTGCCTTCAAAGAAGCAATCTATTAGAATTTTGCCAGAATGAAAAAAAAAAATTAGGGTAACATAAACATGCATGCATACGTAACATGGACAGACAAAAATGATATAGTTTTGTTTGTCCATGTTATGTACATGTACATTCACCACTAAGTCCAGAAATGATATAAAACATAGTGTTCAGAATTTTAGGGCTGTTACTATCGTTTCTTACCAATATTAGGCCATTCAATTAAAAAACAACAAATTTTCAATGAGCATTCATTATTTGACCATCATATGCTACTACATTCCATAGTTGTCTGTCCATCGTTACATAATTACCCTCCCAATTCTTTATTTTGGCAAAATTCTAATAGATTGCTGCTTCTTTGAAGCAATTTTGGGCCAAAGTTATCTCTCATGAAACTGTTGTAAAAGATCATATATATATATTTTTTTTTTTTTTTTTTTTTTTGGGGGGGGGGGGGGGGGTAATGCATATTGGAAACAGAAAATAAAGTGACATCCCTGAAATGTACCTTTTACCGTGGAAATGCCCATGTGTTCATGTAATCTCACAATTTGTGATATCCAGCTCTTTCCTACTCGCATCCACTCTCCCGCTGATTTTCATCACTCCATACCATCCTGTCATCTGTCGTTGTACAGGGGAGGTTTTCATCACTGTTCAAGTTTGATCACATTGGAAGCAGCTACTGGCTTCTTGGAAGTTAATGCATGAATTGAGAGGATCATCTGCATGCATGCTTTGACTGCTAAATTCTCTCCATTACTTCAATCTCCTGCGTAGTCACACATGTGATCTCGTTTCAAAAGGAGGCGATGTGGGATGTGGGATGCCCCTGGTGGTGCAGTGCGTGGGCAAACAGGTGGACGGTCCGAAAATTCTGTTGCTGGATGCCGAGGAAATGTGTCCACAGAAATGCCGCACACACACGTTTTTCGTATCATTTGTCTACCTATTGAAATGTATGTAATAGCAGTGACTTGTGGCATGGATTTTGTATTCACAATACTCTCTCTTTGTCGGATCTACAACATACGAAGGCTAATAGATTAGATGCATTGTAGCTGCTTTGAATTACACTTTTGTATGTTTGTGATGCATATTTAGTCTTCTTTTTGGACAGACTTCAGCTTTGTACATGTTATTGTACGGTGTATAGTTTCATGTAATGACGTATTTTTTCGTTTAGACTTATTGTCATGGAATAATTGCTTTCTGTAGCTTTGTATTCAAAGTTTTAAGAGGAGATGCACCATTTTTATTATGCAAAAACTGGTAAGGCTGTGGACATTAATGCAACAAGAACACACATCATCAAAGCATGTGATACACAACTTGATGCAGACTTTGTGTAGCATTGGATTGAAACCAAATGTTGCACATATACACGAAACATCAGCTTTGAGATGAATTGAACATGACAGGAAATTCCGAGCTGGCGAGTTCATTGGGATGAGGATGTCAATGACCAGGGAAATATGCCCCTCGTGCTACTATGCAAGTATGGCCAACTCTAGCTGATTTGGTATTCCACTTGTTTAAGCGGGTTTGCCTTATTCCAGTGCTTGGCACATGGGGATGTATGCTTGAATTTCTTGATTTGGCAGAAGGCTGGAAATACGCTGTATGTACAGTATATTTATTGTACAGGTGTATATGCACTATTGCACTTTGTGCTGTTCGCAGATGCCATTGTCATGTTAATTGTAGATGATCATCGCTACATTGTATGAAAGACCTTCCCTCTCAAATGGTGTGGATATCTGCCCTTCTGCATGCAAAAGAGCAAATTTTGCATTCTGGACTAATGGTACATGCAGTGCCTGTCCACTACACTTCTGAATGTATCATCAGATCTTCAGAGAAGAACAGCTCCTGCACATAGTACCCATGGGATACCCCAATTAAATTGGTCTGCTGCATTTTGAAGATTTGTTTTGGTGCAAAACTGGTAACAATGATGATATGAAAACAAGATCATGTTTTCTCTAGATGGTTAAACTCAAATTTATTGTTTTGTTTTACTTTACTTTATTTTTGTAAATGTTTCATTCATTCATTCATTCATTCATTCATTCATTCATTCATTTTTGTGCCTGCAATAGCTGAAGATGAAGCCAACACATTCTGCACCCAGTATAAACCGTTTTGCCGTGAGGTTCTGTCAGGATTCTTCATGAATGAAGAGTGTGAGGCTCTGTGCAATGCTGTTTCGGCTGAGCAAATACTACTACCTCCATGCTTTGCATTTTACTCCGCCTCACACTCTTTCTCTCTCTTTCATGCTTTTTTTCTCTCTCTCCTATCTCCCCTCTCGTGAATAATATTGGAAGCTTGAATGAAGCTTGCTGGATTTTTTGCCCCTTTCATCTTTCACGCCGGAGATTTATTCCACTTGTGTGCATCTGCATTCAGAAGAAGTGATGAAGGAGAATAACCAGTCCCATGAATTCTAGATGTCCCCCCCCCCTTCCACCCCTCCCCCACACACATGCACTTGGTGTGAGGTGAAAATGATGTTTTGCAAATTATGCCCTGGCTTGCCCCAGTATAAGTCTGATATGGAGTTATACCCCCAAATCATCTCTTTATGGCTTATATACAAAGCATTATTCATGTCCTCAAATAATGATGATTCATATTATAATTAGTGGACTATTCAATGTTGATGAGGAATGAGTTGAGACAGTGTGCTTGTACATTGTAGCGGAAATCCCAGTTGAATGACTGAACGATGGTTTGAATTTTCTCTTCCAAATAATCCACAGTGAACCCGTCGGTATTCTTTTTTCTTCCCCCACATGAGTAGCAAGAGCAGCAAAACTCACCTTCAAGCTACAATGTACTTGATGTTCTAAGTGATTGTGTGTGTTGCTGAAATTTAATGGAGTCTGTATGCTGATAATGTATAATATTACATGGGTAGATATTTTACCATGATCATAGTACATACTGTTTACAAAGTCCATTATATTTAGGTACATTGTACAAGTTGTATGTGTCCAAGGTGATGATACATTGTGTGACTAATGATAACATGGCATATATTCATAGATCGTAATCCCAAAGAGAGTAGATAAATTCCCAACAGGTTTAGGCCTACAGTGAGATATTTCCTATAAATGCGCCAAAGAGAAAAATGTGGAAACTCAACTTCATTGCAAATTTACAGCACGCTTACGATAAGATTGGAACCGGGGAATGATTGCTTGCTGATAAAGCACACCAGATGAAGAGTGAGACACACAACGTTCTACTGTAATGACCAGGCATAGGGTACTGAATACTTGAGTGGAACAGTGAATCCTGATGTCTATGTTTGATGTTTCATAGTTATGACTCAGTGCATTTTTCTTTACAGATTTTTTCCATCTCTCTTTTTTCTTTGTCACTCTATCCTCCAAGTTTTTGTAAAGTTGTGCAAACTGCTTGTGCAAATATTAATTTGTATGGACATTGGAAAGGGGATGATGAAAATCAGAAATTGGGAAATATGATATAAAAGAGACCAGTAGTCAATGGTATTCAATTGTACAGTGAGCTGAATGATATATGTATTTGCATTTATCATTGTATGCTTTTGTGACAGACTTGAATAAATACAACTTTTTTTTTCCTTTTTTTCATCAGACTGCACAGTTGGAGGTGTGTTCATGATCAAGGTTGTTTGGTGGTGCAGTTTTCTGTGAGTGCTAAACTGTCAAAGCGTGGAAAAGCTTGTGTTTGAGTAAGGCTAGGTCACCATTCCCTGTGATGGACGATCAGTAGACCATTTATCCTCTGACGCAAAGAACATTTTTTTTTCTCTCTTTTTAGTGTGTGTGGTTGACTTTGTACAATGCATGTGCTACAGTATTGATTGCCCAGATCCTAGTCTCGTCTTGGAGGGCTGTTGAATCCGGTTATACATGTTACACTTCAAAAAGCACACAGCCAGTAAAGAATGTGTGCCAATGAGGTCATGTTTTCCGTTTCAAGGCAATGTGCTCCCTTTGTATTGACCACAGTTTTAATAGTATTGCTGGTAGTGAGGTTGCTGCAAAGAGTGTGGAATTTTGGTGGCATATAACGTCTGCAGAATACGTACTGTAGTTATCAATTCTTCATTATGAGTAGATTTTGTGTTCTATGCTTTCCTCTCCTGTTACCATGGCAGTGCAATCACTAGAAAGATTGCTTTTGTGACTTGCATTCGCTTGTCCGTAATAAAAATCTTTATGACACTTTTGTGCTATATGTTTGCGGCTATTATTTCCTTTAACAAAAGGCATTGATGTACAATGTACACAACAGTAAGCGGTTTACAATAGTGAGTGTGCCACTGTTCTTCATGCCCAATATTCTAGCTGGCAATTCTCGGTTTACAATATATTATTGCTTGCAATGTCCATTATAAACAATAACTAGAGAAGCACTCTGAGAGCGCAGACCTCCGCCAAGCATGCAAATCATTTTCACCACTGATCTTGTTCTTCCATAGAGATATCAGTGATTTCCACCCATACGTACTTAATTGTGTGCTGAAAGTCGCCTGATTTCCCAATATAGAAGCCTTTGTTACGTCATAAACCCTCAGCTGCACGGCGCGCCTCACCCTAGCAGAAGCTAGAGCACGCACTTTAGTGCGCGGATGCAAACCTCAAATACGCGCAGCCTGAACTCCCAAGTTTATTGACCCTACCTGCCAAAATATCAAAAATCCTTCATAAATTCCCCCAAAATTCTCGGATCATCACCAAAAGTTAATCGTTTGTTACTTGTATCATTCTAAACCTTTCCTGCAGTTTTCATCCAAATCCGCTCAGTACTTTTTGAGTTATTTTGCACACGGACAAACAAACGAACAAACCAATGGTAATGAAAACATAACCTCCTCCCTTGGCGGAGGTAATAAAAGGGAGCAGTAATGTTCTCACATCAATTTTGAATTAATCATGTGGTTTGTATGCATCTACAAATTGTATGTGTGTGTGGTGGGGTGGGTGGGGGGGGGGGGTCATCTACTAAAGCACATACACTGTACTTGATTACAATTTTTACACAGACTATAGAGTTTAACCCTTATGTTGTGCTGTGTTTGCCAATTGGCACCCATGCTAGGGCCTTTTCTTTGCCCACTGGCACAGATACGTATCTGGAAATTTAACTGTGAAGAATTGCACAGTAGTAATCAACTGCAGGATCTATATGTCCATGGGCTATTAGATTTGACTTTCTGAACAACGAATTACACAACTTTACACTGTATTACAGGCCCAAATGCAAAGTGTTCAGTGTAAATCAAACTTCATAGTTTCTTGTATATTTAGCATGCATGTAGTAGAGATGGAGCATGTATTGTGTCGCCACCGTCAAACAGCAGTTCATATTAATGTCATGTTCTGCATCGTGTGTTTGGAGTGGGTAGACAGTAGCACAAAGCGGAAGGAAGTCCTAAAAAGATTCTTGGGAGATTTGTATCCAAGTTGCCATAATGCGATAACAATCTGTGCCCACATCCTGCTTTACTTGAGGAGCCGCATCCATCTGCAATGCTCTTTCCTCCTCTTCCTCCTCCCCCTCCCCGCCGTCTAACTCCCTCTTGAAAAATCCCTTTTCTTCTCCTCCTCGAACCTCGTCATCATGCAGTCTGGGCTTTGCTGATGGCGCACCTCCTGGCGTAATATCTCCCCACAAGATAATCATCTCATTCTGGCAGCCCCTCATCAGGCATCGGCTCCGATTCCTCTCCCTTGCGATGGCGAGAAATCGGAATTGTCGCTCGTTTGTGATAACGATGGAGCGACAATGGACTCGAATTGCCCTCCAGAGACTTGTTCGCCAGGGGGACTGTTTATACCGCATGTAAGAGCCGAGAGAGGTGGCCACACAGTGCATTGTTGAGTTTTCAGCAAATCCGACTGTTTTCCAGCGGAGATGGACACTGAACTTCAGTTTCATCCCTTGATAAAATGTACCCCGTATTCATCGTGTGCACAGTGTGTGTGTCTGTTTGTCAATGAGTTTGTGTGTGTGTGTGTGTGTGTGTGTGTGATGTGGTGATGTGATTTAATGCAGTTGTAATATCCACTTAAATTCAGCCTACTAATGATCTTTGCCTATCAAAATGATTATGGAATTAAGGACTGCTACTAATACTACAAAGTTACTGCCATAGCTGCTTGATAGCAACTGTGCCGGTTACGCAATTTTGGTCTCATTAACGTTGCACATTTGAGCATCACTGCCTCGCCCTCACTCCATGCATTGTGGAATGAGAGCTTTCTGTGTGTGTATTTTAATGTGTGCCAGGTTGACTGAAACCCAAGTTCACACAGGCTCCTGGTTGCCTAGCAACAGACCTTTCATGTGCCACATCTCACACCCACACCCAGGTGTAGTCTCGTGTCCAGCTCTTTCTGAGGAGCTTTTGCTCAAAAGATCCTTGTCAGATCGAAGGTGAAAGACATTTGGCTGCATAGAGCCTTGTGCATCATCAATTTATCTGAAGGACTAGACATCTATTGAAGAAACAGCAGTAAAATTTTAGAAATATCATCTTAGCAAATGAGGTGTCACAGTTGTTAAGGGAGCAAAATCCATCTTTCGTATACTGATAAGAGATTTCACCATGCATCATGTTAAACAGCTGGTTCATTGAAAATGAACTTTTGCTCGGGGGTTAAAGGGAATCTCTGCTCCATGTTCAGAAGTTGATTTCAATGAAAAGAAGTGAAACACTCGGAACAGAGCAACAGAACACTTGATTAGCAGTTCAATTCGTACACTCCTTCCCTGACTGCACAAGTTACACTGCACAAAACCTTACCCAAAAGCTACATTTGAATCAATTGGGTCCCAAAATGGAGGTATAGGATTAGCTTCGCTGACAAGTAATTCTTGGCAGAGATGAACAGGAGATGGAGAGCCTCAGATTGCCAATTACAAGGCAAATTGGAAAATAATTAAATGAAAAGAATAATAATGATGCAGAGAAAATGAGAATAAAAAGGGGGAACACAGATAGCAAATTGGTCTGCCAAGCTGCATGCTAGGAAGGGTATTCATCTTCTCTGAATTCTCTAATCATTACATAGATATCAGTTGTCATACTCTATGTATGCTGTGTTAGAAAGCTTTCATGCTGTTTGGTGTACAAATGTTAATTTCGGGAGCAAGATTATCTTTAGTGTGAATCTTCAAAGTATAATAATTTATATGACTTTGTATACTCTCCTCTCCAGGTATTCTTGAGTATGACTAAAGCTGAAAATTTTATGTGAAAAAACTGCACTAAACCTGAGCAGGTGTGAGAGCATTGAATTGCTGAATGTGATTATTGATCATACAGTGTATGTGAGAGAAACTCTTACAGTGCTCGAACTGAATGGAACTATTTTTAGGGCAGATGTACTGATTGATGGTGTTTACATGGTTGATGTGTGTGTGTGTTTAACAGTTGATGAATTCCATGTGAATACGTATGCATTTAGTGCGTCAGGAAGAGCAAAATTAATGTTGTTGAATCTGTGATGAAGTGAAAACATCTAACAGCCCCCCCCCCCCACTTTATTTCGCCTTGTGCACCCAGATGGCTGGTAGACATACATACTGTAACCAGGTGGCTTTTCCCTGTTGTGGTTTGGGGCAATGAGATATTGTATGTACAACTTTGTACATGGTGTATGAACACATTTTTGTATTCAAACTTCGACTTACACAGCACAGCTGACGCCATGCAGGTTGGATCTTCTTACAGCATGTTCTATATTACTGTATGTGCACATCAGCTTTGGGAAACCATGTGTACTCTGGAAGTCTTTTGTTTTTCTCTCTGATAAAACATGAGTACTCGTGTGATGCATAAAATGCTAATTGCTATCTATACGAGATGCGCTGGTTTCACAAACTTCGCGATGGGACCTCCCCCATCTCCATGCTGCTCACCGCTCACCGTCTCTCGGCCGAGATTTTCTCTGAAGCTGGCCCCCGCCAGATGGGTGTTGTGTATAAAGGCGATGGCGTGACGCAAAAGGGTTTAATGTCGATTTGGAGAGTGTGTGATCACAAAACTGTGACGGGAGAATGTGTGTGTGTGTGTGTGTGTGTGTGTGTGTGTGTGTGGGAGGGGATGAAAGGGATTGGGGGTGGGGGGTCCACTCGCCACCAAAATGTGAGGCCATTGTTGAAAGAAGCTGTAATTAAAGTGAAATTGAGCATGAGTCATGGCCATCAAAGCCAGTTCAGAGGCAGGGAGGAAGAGCAAGATGCTTATCTTGTGGTGACATGATGGGGAACATGACCGGTAAATGAATGATGCGCTCCTGGTATAGGTCTGGCAGCCAATATAAACCCACCGTCGAAAATTCTCGACTGGACAGCAGACGATGAAGCTCCAAGAGACATCTTATTTCTTTTTTTTTTTCTAGCCATGTCTTTACATTTACGTGAGCATGTCTGTGAATTTCAAGGGAAAAAGATTAATTCCTTAATTACTAAAATGGGAAATTATGCCATGTGGCCAGAAACATTATCATGATGGCAGCATGTACAGTGTGTGAACACTCATAAATATGTGTACGTGATGTCATTAATCTGTACCAGAGTGTTGCAGTAATTTCACTAAATTATGCACTATGCTATGTTTTCCCTGCACGGGAGTGATGCTGAATAGTATTCTTTGAGTCTTACTCCCAATATTGAATTGACGGCATAGAAATTGGACACAATTTAGCATGTTACAATTATAAGGGTTACCACAATATGTTTACTACTAGGTTCTGTGTTGCATGGAGTAAAGAGAAATCATAAATATAGCCTGGTATTGTTTAGGCTGTAGTGCAATGATTGCCAATGCTTTTTTTTTTATTTTATCTTATTTCACATAATTTTTAATGTTATATTAAGGCTTAAAGAACAATTAACTTCGCAAGTAAAATGTTGATTCTGACTTGAATTTTTGGTGTTTTCTTTATTTCAACAAGAAAACTGATACTGCTTATTAGTTCCACAAATTGATGCAACTCTTTTGGGGGGCAAGTCATTTTTTGTTTTGTCTTGTTTTGAAAAGTGAAATATTGAAAAAGTGTTGATTTATTCTTCCTAAGGGCAAGCAAAGAAAAAAGTAAATACCAGCCCCTGGTTAGCTAAATGCCATTTTCTACTGTCATTTCATATCTTGAAATGGCTTGACACGTATAAAGTTAATTTTACTTCAAGTCCTGCCTTTTAGAACATTGAAGTACAGTAAGTACGGCCTACTGTGTATGATAACAATATGTCATGTGGAAATTTCATATTGTTCCATGATGTGGATCTAAATTAGGTTGTACCGACAGTCCTCGCAAATCACCAGTGTTCGACAATTTAGGTGTGTACATGGCGCATTTCCTATCCTCTCAATCTCTGTCTCATTTGCCCGACAATGAAATCGGCTTGGCCTGGGGCTATCATTACCGTCAAAGCCGTCAAACGTACACAGATGTATTGAAGCTGCTGCCGCCGCCACTGACGGAGATATCGGAAGAACTGGCATTGTGTGTGTGCGTGTTTGTGTGTACACACTCATTTAGGGCTGTACTGCGGGGATTGGCCAGATGACTTACCTACCCAAAGGTCAAATAGATGTCAGGGAGATGCCCCTTGTTGTAGGACGGGGGCGTGTGCAGTGCAGTTTTTGTATCGATGACACGTTCACATCGCCCCGACAGTCGAGTTTGATATTGCTCCAACCAATCAACATCACACAGACATCAATATATAAGAGTAGTAGTATCTGCGTATGACCCATTGATTGTGCGTACACACACAATAGTGGGTGGCTTGTGTGATAACTACATGTATTAATTGAAAGTGGAGAAACGAGTTGGCAGGGTTAGACATTAGTGGTGGCCCGGTGGCCACAGGGCCTCTAAAAATTGATGTCAGGCCACTAAATTTAAAAGAAAAAGCTATCTCCTGGTGGTCGGATCAGGCAGCTAAGATTAAAGATGAAATTTTAATGTTTTGTTTAACATTTTGGGCAAACTGAATTTCAAATTCTAATATTTTAGTAGCCCAAATGGGCTATCAGAAAAAAAAAGTTAGTATTGAGCCCCGAACATCAGGTATGATTTAAACACCAGATCAACTGACCATCCATAGCAGACGTATAAGCCACAAAATATTGATAGATGTCTTGATGTCTGCATCATTACATGTGACAATACTCATTCATAATTCATGGATGTCCAACTGAGTTGAAGTCAGTAGTCAAATGTTCTCAACTTCTGTATGTCACCTGCCACAGTTTTCATTGAGTTGCCCAACTAGTTCTTTGATGTCTTTTTTTTTTGTTGTTGTTGGTGATATCTTGGGTAGATATTGACACAGGATGACCTACTGGGATTGGTATTGAAATATGTCTTCTCACAAAATATTTTATAGATGTCTTCATGGCATGGGGCATCATGTATAGGCTGTGTTTGTCAACTTCCCCATGTTTGAAATGCATTTCAATAGCCACTATCAAAAGGTGTTTGCAAATATGCCTTTTGAATCGTGTCTCTCGAGTTGTTGCATTCATTAACTCTGTCTTGAGTTGAACGGGAGGCCTTGTCACTGCACAGCTCCATTGCGCAGTTTGACCCAAGGAGCCCAGATGTGTAGTTGGCAGTGGTTGGTGTGGGCAGGTCTGAACTATAAACGCATTTCAAATCAACTTTGCATTAATCAACTGTACAGAAATATGTATCTGGCTCAAACGCGTTTGCGATCACACTTTTATTGGTGTTTCAGAAACGGGTTTCTAACCCCATAATCAAAACAGCTTTGCATTTATCAACTGCCCAAAATTCCCTGAAAGTTGTTTGGAAACCTTAATTCTACGCCAGAAGTGAATTGATAAATGCACCCCTAGGTAAATCATTAGCTGCAGAAAATATTGCGTTGTTTGTCATTGATGGGAATTCAGTCTTTCAGTAGGGTATTTTTACCACATTGGACTATAGTGAACATCTCGCTGGTGTGATGTGTACTTCTTTAGTATGGTGTCACACCTCTATTAAACTCTGAGCAGTGGGCATTTCGCGGTGCTTTTTGATGCATTGTTTGAGTGGTTTGTTGAAGTTTATTTCAATTCTTCATGAGCTATCAGAAGAAAACAAATATGTGAGACTGCATTGTTAGTCTCATATATTAATAGGAAGTTCAGTTCCCTTGATTGGCAAATAATGGCAACAACTGTAAACATGAAATTTTTGTTGATGTGTAAATCTCCTCAAATTGTATGCTCTACTGGACTGGAACGAAAATAATGACAGCCGATTATGTGAGGGGATATCAAAATTTTGTATGAATATGTACTTTTGTTTGAAATTACAAACAATGTTCACTGAGATTGTCACATGTGAAATATTAAAAGCAGGAAAAAACAATACAATGATCAGTAAGCAGCTGATATGCTACTATGTGTGTGTGTAAAGCATTATTTGATCATCCAGCTACAGATGTGTGTTTGTGTAGACTCTATTTGATAAAGAACATGCCCCACCCCAAATGGGAGACTATAAAACTTCTCCTGCTTATAGGTACTGGAGTGAAGGCCGATATTTCTTCAAACAGAAAGTAAAGTACATATATATCATTTGCTGTGCTTGTTCGCATACCATGTGAGTTTGGGTTTCCCTGAACAAGCATGCAAGTAGCTTTGTTACACTCTGCCCCGCAGAAAAGATGTTTGTGAAAGCATGTTTGATATTCATAACCAGTGATGAATGTGTGTCTTTTACTTTAAAACGTGATTTCTGTGTTTTGTCTTCATACAGTCCACTGCCCCTCTCTGGGATGATTTCAACAACAAGGCTGGCAAGCTTCACACACAGCTGAAGTAAGTTGACAAATCTGTCTTTCTTCAAGTCACATTCCAGATTGTTAATTCTCAATATATGTGAAATAGGGGATCACTCTGGTTTAGTAGGTATGACTGTGGACATCTTTAACTAGAGATCATTGGTTCAAATCCTGCCTGGTTTATATATTCTTGGACAAGGTGTTTTACCCACAATGTTCCCGAGTGACTCAGTGTGTAGATGGGTACCTTAGTGGGAGTTATAGCTGAACTAGGGCAGGAAAATTAGCTAGTTTGTAGTTCTACTGTGCACATGAAAAGAAAAAAAGTGTATTTGTACCAATAGGCATGTTGGTTTTACCATTCAAAAAACCTCATGCCAAAATATGATATGCTAGTCATTTTAAGGCACAAGTGATGAATCATTCACTTTCATTTTTTTCGGCTTATCACAGTAATTACATTGGATATAGCCTCTCTCGTCACCTACCACTTTACTATGACAAAAATCTGCTGCAGATGCAGATATGAAGAAAATCATATACATACATGCACTCTACTACATGCATAGGCCTACATACTTGGATATGTGTGGAATGTACAATTTCAATTACATGATTACTTGCCGCCAATGTGTAATTCCTCAAAAAGAATTTTTAATAAAGACAAATTTTCCTCCCCCCCCCCCCTTTGTACTGTTTGTATCATGGTGGCCATGATACTTGGTTGCTTGGATGATTGCTTTTTGTCATAATTGTGGAGTCACTCTCTATCTTGTTCCGCTAGGTATGCCGTATGATGTATGACTCATCCCTGAAAAGCCACATTGATTTATTATGGTGGATATGCGAATCAAAACTCGGCCAAAGTGGGCATAATGCTGGTAAAGGGGAAACGCACACTCAAGGAAGAAATATGGACTTTTTGATGTAATCCCCACTTCCTGAGTAAATGAATGTGGCACAGTAGGGGACGGATAAAATGAAATTGATTAG
Source organism: Diadema setosum (assembly GCF_964275005.1). NCBI lineage: Eukaryota > Metazoa > Echinodermata > Echinoidea > Diadematoida > Diadematidae > Diadema > Diadema setosum. The sequence continues at coordinate 8,549,190 of NC_092693.1, read as the reverse complement.
TGATATCTTTGGCCGGTAGTGTAATCAACTTCAGATAGCGGCTTCTTTACATTCCTTGTGGACACAGGTCACACATTAGGAGTAGGATCTTCAGACTGCACTCTTGGAGTAAACACAAAAATTGAGAGATATCAAAATATGCACTGAATATTCCCCCTTTCTTTTCCCAAGCAACATTTGGGGAATTATTAAATGATGTAAATATAAATTACTAGTTTGCTATGGCCACCTTTATTTCAAATACACCCATTTTGCCCCCTGATAAATGGCATAAAATTCAAGCACTTTTCTGTCAGGACATACCAGGAAGAAAACTTTGATTAATACACCCGTTTATAGCTTGTTTGAAACTTCATGTGACACTAAGGGCAAAGAAGATGTGTCACACATTTTATTTTTTTTTCTTCTGAAGATTGTTCACATTGAAATGAATGCATTGTCCATCCAAGTAATTTTCCTGGCTTTTTGTTTGAGACATTCATTGGCCAATGATGATGTTCTGTTGAAGCAAGCAACTCCTCTGTATATTTTTTGAATAGGGATTGATATTTGTATTCCTATCTCTCCAGTTTTTCAGTCACTGATTTGTTTTCCCATGATCCAGAAATAAATATCGACTAAATACTAGGACTATGACCCTCTTGTAAGAGTTTTATATTTAGTTGTGTTTCTCAGCTGCAAAATTCAAAGATGGGGGGAGGGGGATATCAGAAAGGAGAGATAAGCAGATAACTGCTCTGACAGAATGCTGATGACCCAAATGTCAGCGATTGTCTATTCATCATTCACGGGCTATCTCTATGTATTTGTCTATTTCTCTTTCGATGTTTGTCTATTCAGGGCCACCATCACCGTCTTGTCAGCCTTCCTGGACGCCTTCCAGAGACTCGCAGACGCCGCAACGAATACAAGAGGTATGAATGATGAGACTGATAGATTCCATCGGGATGATGTTTTGGGTTCAGTGCTGTCACTTCAGTGCCAGAAGGTTCTTAATGCACCAGGTTCTGCGGACCATGATTTGCTTTTAATGAATTCTGCACTGGTAACCTTAGTCAGGATGATGAATTGTTGATGGATTGAGCCTTATATTGCAACTTTAGCACTGAAAGGTTGTTAGTGCTTCACATTCTTGGCAACCTACTGCAATGACATAACTCCCCACTAACCTGCTCTTGATGAATTGTATGTCAAGCATTTTATGCTTGACCCTTGTGCGGTCTTGGGTGTGGTACCTTGGTCAAGTCCTCAAATTCTGCAGTACAAATAATGTGTACATGATGACAGTGGTAATGATGATGATGATGATGATGATGGTGATCTTGATGATGATGTCATGACTTCACTATGAAGATGGTTCAAAATATTATTTGACTCAGAGTCATTATGATGCAGGCCATGGATACTGTTTCTTTGTAGTTGGATTCACACTGATGAAAACCAAAAGCATGGAGGGATTTTTCTTTTCTTTTTTTTTTTATGCAGCTCCATATACCTTCCAGACTGTAACTCATTGTGTGGTGGCATAAAAATCATGGTAATAACCGTATCCATGATGCTTTTATAGGGAAATGTTTCTTCATTTGGATGTTTATGCCCATCATGGAGTAGGTCTACAGCTCTGTAGGCAGTTATATCACACCAGAAGTGTTATGTCTGTGATGTATTGTGATATGTTTCAAGTGTGGCCACAATCGGGAGCGCACTTGACGTATTCCATTCATCGATGATGCACTGTATGGCTCATAAATCAGGTGCTTCAGTGCACGCCAAGTGTCAGATGTGCAGGCTTTGTCTCCCGGCTGCCCCCCCCCCCCCATGTGTCTCAGTTTTCTTTCACTGTGCAGAGCAGATTAATACAAAAGACGTCCAACAGAGCTAGAAAAAATTGCCCCTTTTATGTGCTCAAACGTGTTATTGAAGAAAGGATCTGACAGTAATGTGCCTGTCCATTTAAAAAACATTTAGACATAAAAAATAAAGAAGTTGGGTGTTGATAGATGAGCAAGATCATTACCCCCCCCCCCTACAAAAATGAAAGGAGGGAAGATATGTGTAATAGCCAATATCTTGTTCCCTGTAATATGCAGAGAAGGTAGAATACTTGAGCCTAGCCAAGGCTTAGCTCCTGTTATTGTGCCATAATTAGCTAACTATGGCTGCCTCCTCCTGTGGATATAGCTGCTTGGATTTTCCGACAAAGTAGCAATGACAAGTCAGGAAATACCTTGTTGAGGGTGCGGGCGATACATCGATATCACAGTTACAGCAACTATACCCTAACAGTTGGCCTTTATGGGCTCGGGGCGAAAGAAGAGATGATGCGACCTACTTATCTCAGGTGTAATTCAGAATTTCCTGTGCCTATCGATACGCACCCTAACCCTCTTGAAATCCACAGGGCCTCCCAAAGAGGGGGTTAAAATGCTGCGTAGCTGCAGTTCATCATTAAATGATCAGCAACAAAACAAAACAAAACGAAGCAAAGCAAAACAATGGCACTTTATCCTCTTCAAAGTCAGGTGGCTACTGTGGAAGTGAAAAATGCTAAGAGGAAATGAATAGTTTGATCGCAAAAGGGGTTAACTCCATTTTTGTCAATTTGGGATATTTGCAATTAAACCTGCTTAAAACAAAGAAAGTACCTGGGATGTTTTTAAACGTAACTTCAAGAATATTCTTTGTTATATGACAAGTGAGGCACACACTGGTGTATCAATGGAAAGGTTTTATTTTGCAATATGTGAAGATGGACTGACACCAAAATGTTTAAAAATGTACATTTAAAGTGAAAGTAAACTACACTAGTGGGTAGCGGGGAAGCCGTGTCCAGAGACACAGAGACTTAGTCTAATCAAATCCAGTCTCTCAATTGACGTTGGTCTTGTTTCATTCAGACGGAGCACTTAAATTAAATGTTCATGTGAGGTACAGCTGTGAGTGCCATCAGCTCTTTGACATAACCGTACAGTGTGATAACCTGTCATGTCCAAGCCCTTCATATCTTGGTGTAACTTCATGAGCAGATTGTGTGCGGTATCAGAGCAGCAGCTGTGAAGTTTTTAGTATCGAGCGTATGAACTCCCACATCTGACATAATATGCAAACGTACATGATATGCAAGCGTAAATTGTATATATATTATGTAGAAATGCATGATGACCTCATTTTCATTTTCTCTTTCTTTTTAGGAGTTCCTAGAAAGTCCCTCAGATTGTGTTGCAAACTTGTGTCGTATCTTTTACACCTAGTGTGCCAGTGCTTCCCAGAATTGAGTGTTGTGATTTGTAAGTTGTGGCCCTGCTTC